>NC_141693.1:118566630-119044130 GCF_964263255.1 Lissotriton vulgaris
GCCAAGTACCCCTTCAGCACTGGACTCTCAGTCTTAGCGCAGACAGTTGTCTATGCCCTATCGTGGAGGAGGTATGCCTAAGCTAAACAAAGGCTCAAAACTCAAAATAAATCCAGTAACCCTAATAAATGATTTCCACATCAAATATTTGCTTTTATGTAAAAGGAAGCATTTATATACAAAACACAAAGTGTAATACGGCACACCACAAATAATGTGCTCAGTGTTGAGGCAGGCCCACTGGTGTTACCTGGGTCAGATTTTCAAGATCCACCATCTCCCCGTCTAAGCCCTATCACTTTACCATGGCTCTCCTCCTGGCATATGGAGGTCAGAAGAGCGCACACAGAGCAACGGCTCCTTCAGATCACATCACTGCACATGGAGGCCGCCCTCCTCTCGGTACAGCAATGCATACAGGGTTTGCGAGTAGCACAAATTAGGTGACTGCCGTCCTCGGGTAACAGCGCTGCACAGGGCGTTGGCCCTCCTTTTGTCACAGTGTAGGGACCCTTTTTCATAACCATGGCCCGGGGGGGGGGGGGGGGTAGGGGGGGGGGGAGGGTCACACAGCGCACACAGGCAGACGGTCCAAACGGTAAAGCGACCCAATCTTCTCTGCAGCTCTCACCGGACATTCAAGGGGTAGCAACAGCCACACACGGGCGCGCTGATCCCAATGGACGAGATTCTCACACTCCGCTCCCGGGATCCACTTAGCAGGATCCCTACTGGACCTTCCATGCAGTCGCTGTATCCTCACAGGATCCATTGGTCTCGGGTCAGACGGAAGCTGGTGCTCCATGCTCCAGATGAGTGTTCTTGATTCTCCTGAGGGATGTCCCCTCACATGCAGGAAGACTGACAGACCCTTAGTCCCTAACCTGGTTGCAACAGGCAGAAGTCATGCTGAGCTTCTCTAAACTGATGTACAGATTCAGTTTGACAATCTGGGAGTCTCAAACTCCCCTTTTTATAATCCATTTCTAGACACATATATTATTTTGTCAATGTTTTTTCTGGCGGTTTCCCTCTTTGAAATACCCACTGCTCTAATTGTGCTTCCTACAGAGAGCAGTCTATCACAGCAGGAGTGTCTTCAATCTGATAGCCCAAACAAACGGCCATGGGAGGGTCTTGTGGCTCACAACTAGATGGTAGCTTCACTGATTGTAGCCTTTTGATAAACATCTAAGTCCCAAACCTTACTCTTTATTATTCCTTTATCAGCCCAATCTCCTTCCTGAGAAGCGTCAAGGCCCTTTTGACCATGCCTTTTGAAGTGCACTGAACAGTCTTGAACTGTGATTACATTTTTTGAATTAGACTAACAATCAGTACATAAACATAGGTAGATCGACGTGAGACTCTGTTTTGGGGAGCTGTCATTGCAGCCAAATGCCCCCACTACCTGGATTTCTTTTCTGGAGTTCACACGTAGGCAGTAGTGCATGGAGGAGGAAGGCAGAATTTTCCTAACAACTACTTTACACATCTGCATGGAAGTCTATCAAAGTAGCAACTCCTCTCAGAGAATGTAGTCTCAACTCTGCCACGGTTATTTCTGTTTGTGGCACAGTGATACATGTTTTTATTCATCTGGATGAAATTTGTTTTGCAAAGTTAGTCCCTTTTTTGCTCGAACTAATGAGAAAAATATTTGGCCTGATCTGCAAAAGTCCTTGTTCCTATTCAGCAGTATTTCAATGATCTATTAGCATCAAGAGCATTCAGGGCCTCTTCGCTTAGGTTGTCAATTTATATTATTAATAAAGCAGTACAGAAACCAATTCATTCAAATGAAACTGTGTTGGAACCTTTGTTATCTAGTGTAAATTTCCTTCTACCACTTTAAACTTGAGGAAAAATATATGTTTTGTTAGCAGACTATTTATTTATTTATTTATGGGTTTATACCACGCTTGAATCGACTCCCGAAGGAGTATCTCTGCGCTCACACGCCAGTGGCTGATGGAAGGAAAGGGGACAATCCAAAAGAGGGAGCTAAATCAGGAACAGGAAAGTTTTCAGGCTTTTCCTGAAAGTTAGATGGTCCGAACATTGCCTGAGCAGAAGAGGGAGTTCTTTCCATAGTGCAGGATCGACCACTGACAGGGCTTTACCGCCCTGTCTTGTCTTTTTCACAGTGGGCACTCGAAGGAGAAGCAGATTGCTGGGCCTAAGGGTACGGACGCGGTTGTATGGAATACATTTTTCTGCCAGACATGAAGGTCCTAGTCCATGTAAACCCTTATGGACCACGCACAGGTCTTAAACTTCACCCTTTGGCGAACAGAAAGCCAGTGTAATTTTTCTAAGAGGGGTTTAGAGGAGGATCGAGGAGGGGCATTTAGAACCAGCCTCGCAGCAATGTTCTGTACCACTTGAAGCTTACCAAGTACTCCATCGTTGGCCGATGCAAATAGCCCGTTGCAATAGTCGAGACGACTAAGCACCAGGGCCTGCACCAAAGTTTTTCCCGTGGTATCTGGGAGTAAGGGAAACACTCTACTGAGGAGTCCTATAACATGAAAACAGGATCCCACTATGTTGTTTCCGTGCTGCTTTAAAGATAACTCCTCGTCCAATCGTACCCCCAAGTTCTTCACCACCTGTTTGGGTTCAGGAGCCGGGCCTAAATCGGACGACCACCAATCAGGTGTCCATAGCATTTTGGCATCCCCAAAGAGCATAACCTCCGTCTTACCCACATTACATTGTAGGAAGTTCGAGGTCATCCTACTAGGAGACCACCTTCATGCCTTCGGAGAATCCATTTTTTAACCTCGGAAGTAAGAGATTTAAATGGGAAGAGGAGCTGAGTGTCATCAGCGTATGACACTGGAATGAAGCCGAAAGCTCTCATAATCCTAGCCAGGGGGGCCACATAGATGTTAAAAAGGGTAGGGCTCAAACATGAGCCCTGTAGCATCCCCTTTGTTATCTCTACCTCCGCTGATCGGAATACTCCCATGTTGACACACTGAGTGCGATCAGATAGGAAACTCTTCAACTTCATGGAGCTACAGACTGAATTACTGAAATGTTTCAGACTGATTCGTCTTAAAGCCTTTTTCCAGTTGCACCCCACACCTTCCATCAGTTCCAACACACCTTTCCGCCCAGCTTCCACCTTCATACCCACTGCTAGTATGATCCCATCGGAAATCATAACCTTTGAAAAACTAGTCTTAAAAGATTTGGCTGAACTAGAGAAGCAAAAACTCTATATTCCGTATAATATCTCACGGCTTGAGAAAGATGCGATCAGTACACTGAAAGGCAATTCGTCTCATAATAAAAAGAGCAGACAAAGGTGGCGGAATTGTACTACAGGATATTGACACTTACAAAAGGGAATTCCTTCCCCAACTTGGTAACACTGATCATTATCAGCGTCTACCCGGGAACCCCACTAAAGATATCCAGGCTACCATAATGAAACTTACAACGGACGCACAAACTGAAGGCTATCTCAGTAAAAAAGAACACTGCTTTCTCAATGTGAAAAGCCCACGCCTACCTGTGATATATACTCTGCCTAAAGTCCATAAGAAGATCGACAAACCCCCAGGCAGACCAATCGTCTCAGCCTGTGGTTCGATTTTGGAACCCCTGGGTGCCTACGTGGACTTCTTCATAAAAGAGTTCGTACCAACTACAGCCTGCTATGTAAGGGATAGCATGGCGATGATCAACCGGATAGAACACTACCCCTTTGACCCAGCCATCAACACATTATGTACTATGGATGTACAGTTGCTCTACACTAACATCCCTCAGACACGGCCTCGCCCTCACAGGGTCCCTACAATCTTTATCCTCCAGTTGCTTGAACTATGCCTATCTAAAAATGTCTTTACCTTTGATGGGTCAAACTATCAACAAATAAAGGGGACTTCTATGGGGGCAATTTTTGCCCCCAACCTGGCCATTTTGTTCATGGATGCACTGGAAACTGGCTCTATCCTGACAGACAGTAATCCATTCTTCACAGGAATATCACTGTGGCGTCGTTACATAGACAAAATTTTTTAGTCTGGAACCTTGACATTACCACACTGAACCAGTTTCTCTATTGGCTTAATAACAATTGTGCAGACTTAAGCTTTACCCTGACTCACGACAAAACTCAAATTGCTTTCCTAGACTTAACAATCTATTACAGTGAAGGCGAGTTGCTAACACGCCTTTACAGAAAGCCCACAGAGGGGAACACTTTGCTAAGCTACAACAGCAATCACCCAAGAGCTCTGAAAACCTCATTGCCCTACTCTCAATTTTTGAGAATAAGGTGCAATTGCTCGAACAAAATAGACTATTTCAGGGAAGCCAATGTCCTGTCCAACAAATTAAAAACACGTGGCTACCCAAGAAGATTGGTCAAAGCAGCGTCCAAAAGGGCTTGGTACTGCCCACGCGAAGTTCTTTTAACACCAAAGACACAGGATAATACAGAAAAAATAGCCTGTGTAACCACCTTTGCCCAGTGTCCAATAAAATCCGCAAGTCCATTCTCAGACACTGGCCGACCATAAATGCAGGCCCGATCAATCTAGAGAGACCACTCTTTGCCTTCCGAAAAAATAAAAATTTGAAAGATCACCTGGTCAGGGCAGCTTTACGAGACCCCACTCCTAGAGAAACTATAGACTCTAACTGGGGGCTACCACCATTGTTGGGGCATGTGAAATGTGGCCACTGCACTGTCTGTGAATACACAATTGAGGCACGCAATATCTGTCATAATGGCATTAACTTCGAAATGAAATCTTTCACTAATTTTAACACCTTCAATGTTATTTATGAGATAATCTGTCTGTGCCAGAAGATGTATGTAGGACAAACCAGCCAAAAAACAAAGACACGCATCTGGCAACATCGGAGCAGAATCAGATGTGGAACGCCCAATGCTCCGTTGGTTGAACACTTCTCAGAGCTAAACCACACTGCAGATGACATTCAATGGACAGTCCTCAAAGCTATCAAGCCCCCACAAAGAGGAGGAAACCTGTCTCAACTCTTGAACAGAGAGGAACTTAAGTCCATAATCCAGTTCAACACTATCCGGACTGGACTAAACAAGAGTGAGGATTGGACAAACCTTCTCTAGCTGGAACACTTGCCATAAACATTGCCTCACACTATGCCGAATGTGCCAACAAGCTGCGAATGATTTGCTCCACAAAATTGCAGAGCCTCCTATGAGTTATTGTATGTAATGTGCATAATGTAATCTGTTACCATCAGATAATGTACTTTCTGTCACATGCGCCGCACTTTAGGCACCTGTCGTTCGTCCCCTATCGCTTGGTCCAGCACTTTTGCAGCCTGTAGGCCGCACTGTAATAATTTTAACAAATAACTTTATTCACTTCCACTTGCGCCGTGTCTAAATCCTGCACCCCCTTGAGCATGACTCACTACCAATGCCCCACTATAAGATGGCCGACCCATCACCCACAGCCACTTGTGGCCTCTCGAAAACGCTCCGATCATGTGACTGGGGTCACATGATTCGGTAGTCTTAACCCAAGATGGCGCGCCCATTCCCCAGGAAGCAGCTCACTCGGGGAAGCACCAGTGGACCCACAACGTGGCCGACTGCATCGGATATCATTCCTTTAATCGGTAAGAACCCCATCCGTAGGTTAGACGAGGTCCGTCTGTCAACCAGCGAGCCTTCAACTTAACCTATTCTCCCTCTTCACAGCGGATCGTGTATTCTACCGACCGCCACATTAAGACAGGGCCGTCACACGGACCTGTCGTGACATCACACACCGATCCCTAATCGGTAAGTTACTGGTCCGCAGGCTCTTGGTCCTCCGCCCATCGGTCATCTAATGCCATCACCTCTCTCTTTTTCAGCGGATCACAACTGATACGCCCTCCACCCTGCTTCCTCAACAAACTACATTAACGTGCCATTCAGAATAACTCCTGCACGTATGGTATGCTTTAGATCAAGACCCATGTCTTATTCTTCGAACAAAGCAAAGCACTTTTTTACCCTCTGTTTATTTCCCATGTCTAGCGCCAGCTGTAATTTACGCCCAGCGCCGGAGCCAACCCTCCTCTGCCCGTAAACTACTTACCCCTTATCGTTGCAGAGGTAAGCAGCAATTTATCCGCCCTAGAGGCGATCACGTGTCTACCCCAGGCCACACTTGTTTATCTGACACCAACAATAGGTAAGTGCACACGCTGCTTTCCTCCTCACTCCCACGGAGGTGGCAGCTTCTCACCTACAATCGCCCTCACCCTGGCACAATGCTCCCACGTATCACGCCGCAGCCAACAGGAGTGACCCCAGCATCTTTGGCGACCCGTATAAAACCTCCTGCACGACTGAAACTAGTGCCCACATAACTGAGGGCACCGAGCACTAGTATTGCACTCCAGTACACCTTACCTAAATAACACGTCTGCTGGCACTTTCACTGCACTGCGATTCCGAATTATGTAAGTATCTAATGTGACTCAGTTGACCTCTAATTTCAGCATCAGAAAGCAACCTAATTTCTATTGCTTCTCTGTTTTTCCCCTGTTTTCTTCCCTAACAGCCGTACATACTGTTATACCAGGCAATATAATTTCTAAGTCCTGAAGATGATCCCTTTATAAATTGAGCCCAGGATCGAAACGCCGTCGACTGTTTTTAGTAGACATACAGCTAATTAATGTATACTACTGTTTGTATGTACTACTCTGGGAATCACTGTCAATTGTGATGTAAAACAGTACCCAGTTTGCTCACCTCTCCTTGCCTGAAGTAAACTTTTCTTTCTATCATACTTTTTCTTTAATCTCCTCTCACCTTCAAGTACGGCACAGGACTGTGCTTTACTGCAAACAAAAATGTTTGTTGTCAAAATGTATTCCATGTTCTGAACACTTGTTATATTTTATAAATAAATCCCTTGCCCGGCTGGGCAAAGGAAAAGTATATAGCAGCCTATTGTGGTCTATATAACATTGGTATGAAATATTGTTCTAGGCTTAGGACCTTTGTTTTAGTAAATTAACTGATACCCATGGTCCATAGCCACCTAGTGGGTCCCCCTTGTTTTGAGAAAAACTTCAGAGATTCACTGCCACGTTAATGCATATGCTCCATACTTTTTAACATCTCTGTTCTAATCAGTACTTCACTTCATTTCACTTATAACAATTTGTGTAGTCTTTCCCTCTCCCATGACTTAGGCTGTGTGATTCCCAGCATATGGCCAATTTCTCACACCTGGCTATCTCTGCTCTTCCAATCCAGCTGTATGAGTGTACCTCACTAATTCTTGTACTCACAATCATCTTTCCTAAGGAGACGCTTCTATGGAGACGCTTCTTAAACTGGTTTTGCATACTACTGTGCTTTAAGGAACATTCCTTGCTCCTGTATGCTTTGAAGATTTCTGTTTCCAGGAATTACTATACAGAACTCCATTTATCTCAATTGGTTTTTATTTAGTCCAGACAGGATGATTCCCCCCTCCATGGATTCTCAATGAAAGACAATCTGTATAGGCAACTTCAGGTTTACAAATATTTTATAGTTATAAATCGCCTGCATTACAAACTCCCAAACCTATTATTCAATCTATGCTTACGATTTGGATACATGCCCACAAACTACCCAAGAGTAACCCAAAACTACATAAAAAGGCAGTTATATGACATAACACTGATATTAGAATAGGTAAAACATACTATTTCCTGGGATATATGGGAGAGAGCAGGTATTCTAAAATTGGATCATTTGCTCACTTTAGAAGGTGAGCTTCAAACCTTTGAAATACTTCAGAGAGAATTTCAACTCCCTATCTCCCATGAGAAGAAATACTTAGACCTAAAACAAGCTCTATTTTGTAGACTAGGACCATCTCCGTGGATACTTAAGTATTCCCCAGTGTTACAATACATTACAATTTGGGGAATATTCAAAGGCGCAGTCTCTGGATTTTATAACCTCATAGTGCATAAACTATATTCATGCCCTTTACTAGCACAACTTCACATCAAATGGCAAGGGTTAATTACTGAAGCTTATTCAGATGAGGAATGGGCGGATGTTATTATGAACATGGATAAGGGAATCAGAAAGGCCAGAATGAAATGTACTTTCTTCAAAATTCTTCATAACTGGTACTGGTCACCACACAAACTCAAGAAAGCAGGTTTACCACACCAATCTACCTGTTTGAGGTGCCCACAGGAGGACTGTGAAAAACTGCACATTTTATTCTGATGTCCAAGTTTGAAGGAATACTGAGCTTCCATAACTTCCCCTCTGCACAGAGCTATACGTGTCAATTCCTATAACAGAAAAGTTAGTTCTATTGCATGATGCTACTGATATCCCAAACCTACGAAACCATATGAGGTGATTGATAGCTATTGCACTCACTGTAGCAATGATTTGTATATTAAGACATAGGAGAACACCACTATGTCCTACACATGATGAATGGCTTATTGAAATTTATAAAATGGCATCATATGAAAAACTAATTTACAGATTGCAGGACAATATTGGAATTTTCATCCAAATTTAGAAAACTTTTCTAGCTAATACATATTCTATTTCTGGTAATATTTAAGATTTTTCCTTCTAATTAGGAAATACAATAAGGGAGTTCCTTCCTTTTTCGTCTTCATATTAATTCATTATCATTTTTATTTATATTCATGCTGTTATCATTAGGACTGTTGATGCTTTACCCATTAACACTTTTAATTAAAACCTACTTACTGTTCACCTATTGGAAATTGTTGAGTTAGTAGGAATATGTCCACTTGAAATGTTACATGTGTGGATTTGTATATTATTATCTCTGCTCTCTTCTAACTATCTATAATATATGGTTTAATACATATTGTATACTATCTACATCATCTCCTGCCGAGTCCACCTTTCCTATTTCGTCCTTTCCAGGTTCTATGAGTAGCCCCGGTATTGTATCTTTTGATATCTGTATTATGCTTTTTGTGTTTAGAAATATGAGAAGTTAACATTTCATTGCAATTTATTGTATGGTCCTAATGTGATTTATTAAATTATTCTCTTTTGTATGTACTGTTTATATACGGACATGTACTTCTCAATAAAATATATATTAAAAAAAGCAGATTTCTGTTTCCTTGGTTCATTTTCTAATGCAGAAGCACCTTCTAAATCTCAGTCCTGTACTGCTGCTGTAGCTCATATTGTTTTTGAACCCCACAACATTAATAGATAACAGGTCTATGTATGGGTAGCCAGACCAGTCCAGGTTTGTGTCTTTATATTCTGATACTTGTAGTCATGATTTTATAATCTAGAGCAGTCTTTCCCAAACTTTTCAGAACAATGACCCACTTTACAGAACAACACATTTTCACAACCTGCCCAGCTTTAATTGACATCAGGCGGGCGATAAAAAAAAAAGTAAATAAAGCATCGTGTGGCAGCACATTGCCATTTACAGACAGTACTTTTTCCATTGAAATGACCACTAAATTTGCACAGGCATACAGTTTTACTGATAAAACTATCTTGTGCACAAATTATAATGAGTAGAAATCAGATTTCGTCAATGTTTATTATTTGTGCATCACCGAGTAAAGTGTCTTGATTTGTTTTGACAGAATTGAAATATTTGCTTCCATCACACTTCATAATGATAAAAAATTGGCTTCATTTTTTCTTTTTTAAGTGCTGAATGTATACAGTTCATTTACAGGTACTTAAATTTTGTTATGCGTTTCAAAAAAATTACATGATACAGCCTTTGCCTCACACCTTGTACCCCAGCAAGGTTGTCACATAATTCACTTTACTTTTCTTTCTTTGACTGCAAAGCGAGAGGAGTTTGTAAACACCAATCCCTATGTTAAACTAATATAAGGAGCAATTTGTGAGAAGGCATAGTCTGACATTTGACCTTTGTTATTGAAGTGTAGCAAACGTGACAGGATAAATCTAAAACTTAAAGGAGTCTTTATTTATTCCATGAATTTCACATCCCTCCAAACTGGCTTGCAAACCGCAATTTGGGAAACACTGATCTGGAGTACTAGTGCTAGAATGCAAAGAAAAAATCCTGGGCTGGGTGAGCAACTCATGCTTGGGCTAGTGAAACCTGGAAGCTCAGAATCCCTATTCTGGGACTGATGTAAAGGATAGCACACATATAAACCACTGTCTGTAGGATGCGCAGTTATAGTCTACCAGTCAGTCGCGGCCAGCATGGCTCGCGAGCGCTGATTTTTTTTTTTAAACTTACCTTTCCGCCGGCGGGGTCCCGCGTCTTCTTGGCACCTGCTCTCCTGACTCCGGCAGGAACAGGAAGCAGGCAGCCAGGCTCATTCCCCTAAGCCAATCACAACGGTGCAAGCAGTGTTGCGATTGGTCGGGACGGCGCCCAACTAAGCGCCTATGGGGAGGCCATGTTCTCCGTGTAGGCTGCATGGCAGCCTGCATGAGAAGGGCAGAGTGCGTATGGCTGATCGGGGGAGCCCCAGAGGGCCTACCAAATAGTCTTTGCACACTCAGGGCAGGAGTAGGCACATCACTCCTTCCCTGCTCGCAGAGCAGCTCCGCCCGCATGCAACCAAACATAAAATGGTAATAAATGAAAGATATTATCATTTGATGTGTCTGCTTCTTGCACTCCTCCGCCCCTGTGGAGAAACAGCCCCTGCTACCAGTCCCTTCACCTGGAGGCCAGCGGTAGCGTTGTTTATGCCAGAATTAAAAGCAAGACTGTAGGTACCAGAAACCACATGAAAAAATGTAAAGAGACTGAGTTGGGTAACTAGTCACAATATCGAGAAAAAAACATATCGACTTTTTCATATAGAATGGACAGAATATCGAATTGCAAAAATATAGTGGTGCAGAATATCTAAATTCAGGTAAGAAATATCGATTTTCACAATATCGAAGTTAGTAATATCGACAGTCATAATATAGATGTTAAAAATATCGACATTTTTTATGCATAATTTAATTCCGGAGCGGGTTGTGGGTTTATAGGGGGATAGGGTGGGAAGTAATTTTGTTATAGTAAATTAAATATTCATTTTTAAGAATTATTAATTATTTTAAATTAAATTTTGTGTTTTAGTTCTGTAGCGGTTTGTGGGCTTATAGGGGAATAGGGTGGTGTGGTTCCGTGGTTCCGAATTAGGTTCGATAGTTCCGAACCCGATTTGTGAAGATCATCGGAAATGGACGATTTTGGTCTTAGCAGACCGCAAATGGCGAGTGTAACGTGTCTGAGTGTTTTCGTATGAATCGATATAGGAGAACACTCTATATTCAAGGGTTTAGTTTGAACCTCTGGGTTCCATTTTGTATACGGCAGCCATTTTGTATGGTTGCCCTAACATAGGCCCGATGACTGTGGCCGAGAAATCCTTGAGACACGTACGCCTTAGCTGACTTCTGGTTGACCTGGCAGAACTGACTCCTTGCCTGGGGCGAACCCCGCTGAGCCAGTTCCTTGTTCAGCAGCTGGTCCGATAAAGATCAAAGGGCAGGACGTGCCCCGAGTTTATGGTTTATTCCCACTTCTCTATCTCCTTTCCATCTGTTTCTGCCTTTCCTTTACGACTTGATCATCGATCTGTGTTGAAGGGTTTACGATGGGTTTGTCCGGCCTGATCAAACAGGAAACCGACCATGTGCGTGATCGCTTCTGGTGGGCTGGACAACGGAAAATGGGATTGTCTTTGACTGTCGTCATTTGCTACTTTTGAAATGCTACATTGCCATTGGTCAGTTTGTATGCACCAAATGTAAATTGTAATGCTGCCTGAGGCATGATTTTCGGCATAAAAAAACCGAGCTCCGTTTATCTAAAGTGTGCAGTCTCTGACGAACTACCCGTGTGTACTTCGTAGATCTCTGTCCCTGGTTGCAACCAATAAACTTTGGTCTTTGACGTCATCAAGAAGTATCCAGTGTCTCTGTTTGCCAAGACAAGGGAATCCGGGGTCTTTGGGTGTTGCCCTGACACAGCTGGGTTACCGGATTAGTACCGGTTCTGAAAAACCCAGTACCTCAATTGGCGCCCAACGTGGGGCGACTTCAGCTGTACCGGTCCAAGCCAGAGGTTTGTGAGAAGCTTTGTGAGAAAATTCTGGAGGAAGGCCAGCCACTTCATCGACCCCTGTATGTCGTCGTGGTCCGAAAGTCTTTGCTGCGAGGTTTCCCGCTTTCCGACGGCTACGAAGGACTGCTGCCCTGACTGTCGCCCTGTTTTGGAGCCTTAGACGTTTGTAGAGCGAGACGATTGACGGGTCTTCTGGTGACGCCATCGACAACTCAGTTAAGTATAAACGGAGCGTTTCCTAGTCCTTAGTTTGTTTATATCCTTTAGTGGATAGCTTTGATTTGGTACCTGCAGGCCCCAAAGCCAAGGGATTTGTGTATTCACGGGACTATCGATTTCAGATTCCCCTTGTTGTTTGAAGCTAGACTAGTGAGCAAGATGCCTGGTTTTAGCAGTCTTAGGAAATTGTTTAGTTGTGGTACTTTGAGGGACTCCCGGTTAGAGGATTCGTGTCCGGTTCCTCCGATTGGAACTCCTACCTACGACCTATATGTGAAGCATGGCGTGGGTCCTATTAGCTATAATGAGATTTGGGTTAAATACTCGAAGAATGACGGTGTCCTACAGTGGCCCCGCTATGATAGTTTTGAGACAGAAGTCTTGGATAACCTCGAAGTGAAGTTGTTCAAGAAGAAAGCCCGGCCGGCGATGTTTGACTCTGTCCGCATATGGCGCAAAGAAGCCAAACAGAAAGAAATAAAGTTAGCAAAGAAGAATAAGAAGGGTATGTCTATGGTGCAAGCTGCCATTGCATACAAAGATAATGAAGAAGAGCAGGAAAGCGAGCAGATGCTTAGAGTGAGGAAGTTAGCGGTAGACAGATGCTACCCAGTACTGCCGTCTAAAGAGCAGAAAGACGAGAAGGATCTTGCGAAAGATCCTTTAATGTCGCATTTGTTAAATTCACCGCCACCTTATGTGCAGAATGCTACGGCACCACCGCCACCAGTCGTGGCTGTGCAACTGCCGGTTGCTTTGCCTCCTGTAATTCCTCCACAGCCAGCTCCTTCGTTGGCTACTGTCTCTTTGGCGCAGCCTCCTCAGGGGCCGCCAACTTTGTCTCTTCCTGCTACTACTGTCTCTATGCCTGTTCCGACTATGGATTCTCCTATTACTGTTTCGTCTCCTCTTGTCCTTCCGACTACCTCTTCTCCTAGACAGCGGATGACCGCTGCTTTTTCCGGTTTCTTGACTCCTTGGTTGGGACAATTGGGTATGTCTCCTGTGAGTGAGCGTAGACAGCTGCGTAGCCAGTTGCCCGATACAGATGAGCGAGTGGTTTTGGATCATATGGCACGTAGATGGGTGACGTATAAGTCCTAGTACGATCTAGAGGGTATTATGAATGTTTTCCGGCAATGGGAAGCACCGAAGCAACGTTATGTTTTCGAGCTCATGTGTGCGTTCCTCCATGAACAATGGACGGACGAAGTGGGTAAAGTGCCTGAAGAATTGTTCCGATTGCGTTCCGAGTTTGCTAAAGGAACGATTGTGAGTCTACACGACATCGAGAGAGCGGTGTCGACGTTATTGTCACTTCGAAGCAATGTCCCTACTGAACGACTGTTTGAGCCAGATTCGTCGGTTAGGAGACATGTGCGTCAGTATCCGATGCGAGAGGTTCCTCCAGTATGGAGACCTGCTGATGCTGCTGCTATTCCACCTGTTTTAGCGCACTTTCAGCGAGTGTGGGTACATGTTCCATGGAAGCGTGCAGAAGTCTTAGCGCTTAAGCAGACTTTACCAGATCCGCGGAAGAATCCGGCGGGATATTATAAAGAACTTACGCAAACTGTGAGTTCGTGTGTTATGAATTTGGCGGACATAGACATGCTGTTTGGGAATGTTGTTCCACAGCCCATCTGGAATGTTATTCGACATACGGATCATGATAATGAATTGGGTGATTCGTGGGTGAATCTTGTTGCTGCGAATGATAGACAAGTTGGAGGTGCTAAGCCTGAAAATGTTATTACTGAACTTCCTGGTAGAATTATTACTTTCATGAAGACTTTGATGCCTGAAGTACGTGTGAATTGGGACAAGTTGTCTGCGTGTAAGCAGAAAAAAGATGAGTCTGTTTCGGATTTCTTCTCGCGTTTTGAAGAAACTTTTGTTGATCATCGTGGTCAGGATATGGCTACCGAGGGTGGCCAGAGATTATTCGTTGATAAATTTGTGCACAATCTTCTTCCTGAGTTGTGTACCAAGTTGAAGGATTCCGAGAGTGCTTAGCCTGTCTCTACATCGGCGCAGATTCTATCTACGGCTCAGTACTATGAGAATAGGCGTAAGGACGAGTTAGAGAAAGCGGATAAGAAGACTAAGGAATTGAAGACGAAGGTTCTTCTACAACAAGCTTATCCACCCCGTGTTAATAATCAGCGTGATTATCAACAGTCACCGCAATATTCGAGGAACTCGCAAAGAGACGAGACTCCTCAACAGCGTATTCCGTATGGGCCTAATCAGTGTGCGTATTGTAGAGAAGAGGGTCATTATAAGTTGTCCGGTTCTGTTGCAACGTGCAAATAATGCTCCTGGTGTTAGAGGTAGAGGTGCTCAGCAAGCGCCTAGAGGTAGAGGTCGCGGACAGACTGGGCGCCCTTTGCCTCTGCAGAATTCAATGAACAGTTTTGACCAACAGCAGAATTCGTCTGGTAGGTCTATACAATACTACGTGGATGATTACTATGTTGAAGGCGACGAAGATCAAGGTAATGATTGTTAGGACAGCCATAGACAAAGAGAGGGAGTTGTTTCAGTTCCGGTAGATCAGAGTGGACCCTACGTTGAAGTGATTGCATCAGGTGTGTCAGAGCCTTTTCTGCTAGACACTGGTGCTACGAAGAGTTCTATTATGCGTTCTAAACTCCCTGGCGCACCTTTGTCTGGCTTCAAAAAGGATTTCTATAGGTTTTTCTGGCGCCCCCGTTATGAATCCGATTTCCGTTCCATTGCCTCTTTCTGTTGGTCCTCATAGGTTTGAAGCACCCCTTCTTTTGACTACAGGTTGTAATGAGAACTTGCTAGGTCTGGACTTGTTAAAGAGATTGTATGCGACTTTGTACTGTTCTCCGTCAGGAGTACATCTTACTTTGGGTAAGAATGTGATATCTCCAATATATATCTCGAAAGATTGTCTTCCATCGGAATTGTCTTCGCTACCTGACTCGTTGTGGGCTACAGGTCCAAACGACGTGGGCCTGTTAGACATTCCCCCATATGTTGTGACACTGAAGGCGAATGCTAAGTTACCGCCCATTCCACAATATCGTATTTCAAGTGATGGTGAATGAGCACTTTTAGCGATCATTTATGATCTGATTGACAAGGGCGTTATTGAAGAAACACGAGGTAATGTGTGTAATAGTCCTGTTTTGCCTGTCTTAAAGAGAACTGATTCTTCACAGCCTCCTGTATATAGGTTTGTTATCGATCTCCGTGAAGTGAACAAGATTGTTGTTTCGCAATTCCCTGTTGTACCTGACATTACTGCGTTATTGACTTTGATTCCAGCTTCTGCCACCTGGTTTTCGGTGATCGACTTGAAAAATGCTTTCTTCAGCATTCCGATTGCCATGGAGAGTAGAGAGATCTTTGGATTCTCTTTAGGAGGACGAAGTTTCCGCTTTAAACGTGCTCCTCAAGGCTATTGAGAGAGTCCATCGATTTATAGTCAAGCTCTGAAGACGCAACTTGACTGGTTAGCTTTTCCTGATGGTGCAGCCCTTATTCAGTATGTCGACAATTTTTTTATTTTTTTTATTTTTAAAACCTTTATTTAGAAAAGTGCACACAGCTATTCAGCCTAACATCCCGGAGGCAAGGCAGCAGATAGAAGCGGGAGAGCAATAGCGCAAGAATAAATGTCACAGTACAATGAAGGATGATTTTATTATTTTGTTTCATAAGGAACATAGAGAAAGAAAAAGAGGAAGACGCCGGAAAGGCGCATAAAGAGTGGCAATGGGGTAGAAGAAACCAGTGAAGCGTTGGCAGTGGGGCAGGGGGAGCAGCAGGGAACACAAGCACGGATACAGGAGAATAGATCAGGATAGAAGGGGGGGTGTCGACGATTTGTTGGTCGCTGCTGATACCGAAGACATCTGTAAGGATGCCACTGTGTCTGTTGTCTCATTTATCTGATTGCCATCATAAAGTTTCTCTTTCGAAACTGCAATTTTGTCGACAAGAAGTTACCTACCTAGGTCACCTCTTATCGAAGGAGGGAAGGAAACTGACCCCAGAAAGAATTCAAGCTATTGCGAAAATGAGTGTCCCTACGACACAGAGAGAAGTACGTGCGTTTTTGGGTATTACGTCGTACTGTAGACAGTGCATCCCTAATTTTTCTCTGCTAGCGAAGCCTTTGATAGCTCTTACGGTTAAGGATACTCCAAATCCTATTCCTTGGACTGACGAATGTCAAAGGAGTTTCTCTGAATTACGAAATGCGTTGTGTTCGGCTCCTGTGTTGGGTACTCCCGACTACAGTAAGCCTTTCACATTGTATGTCCATGAGAGAGAGGGATGTGCATTATCGGTTTTGACTCAGCAGTTTGGCGAGAAGCAACGCCCATGTGCGTACTTTTCGTCAACCTTAGATCCTGTAGCCAGAGCGTTGCCGAGTTGCTTGAGATCTACAGCGGCAGCGGCTGTTTCGATTCGACAATCTGCGGGTTTGGTTATGGACAATACGTTAGTGGTCATGGTTCCACATGTAGTGGATACCTTGCTAAATCGTACGAAGACACAGCACTTAACTAGTGCTCGGTTGTCAGGGTATGAACTTACGTTGTTAGCGAGCCATGTGCACATCAAGAGGTGCAATACCTTGAATCCGGCTACGTTGTTGCCGATTTCGTTTGAGAAAGATGAGGATAGTGAAGAGCAACACGATTGTTTTCTAAGAACAGAAGAAGAGACGAAAGGGAGAATAGATTTGAGGGATACTCCTCTTCCTGACTGTGATGACGCTTAGTGGGTTGATGGTTCGTGTTTTAAATTACCGAATGGTGATACGACTGCAGCATATGCTGTGACGACTTTGCATACGGTCGTTGAAGCTGCACGTATCCCACATGACTCCGCACAAGCGGCAGAATTGATTGCACTTACGAGAGCGTGTGTGTTAGCGAAAGGGAAACGAGTGAATGTGTATAGGGATAGTCAGTATGCGTTTGGTGTGGCTCATAGTTTTAGACGATTGTGGCGTGAACGTGGGTTTTTGACATCGCATGGGACGAAGATCCAACATGGACAACTGGTGAATGAACTCCTTGAATCTCTTACGTTACCTTTGCAAATAGCGATCGTGAAATGTAGTGCCCATAAAAAGGTTACGGATGACGTTGGTCGTGGTAATGCGTTTGCGGATGAAGTTGCGAAAGAAACTGCTAGAAACCTGATGAGTCGAATGTATGTTGCGGGTCCGGCGAGATGGGTTCCAGTGAAGAGTATGTGTGAAGACACCATTGAGAGCGTGAAAACTATTCAGAGTGAGGCCACAGAGAAAGAGTTGGATGAATGGAGAGAGAGTAAGGGTAGATTGGATTCGAATGGTTGTTGGACTGATTTGTCGGAACATCAGAGATGGTTGCTGCCTAACGCGTATGTGCTTCCAGTTGTTACAATGGCTCATGGAATGGCACACATTAGTGTGAAAGGAATTTGTAAGTTGTTGGCTCCGGTTTGGCAGAATGTAGGAATCCCCAGATGCGCAGAGAATTTAGTTAAGAACTGTATGGTGTGTTTGATGCATAATCCTGGTAAGGGAACCCCAACACCAGCTGGTCATTTTGCTCCTCCTACGTATCCGTTCGAGGCTTTGCAGCTAGATTTTATCCATATGGAGAGATGCAACAACTTGAAGTATGTGTTAGTGGTAGTTTGCTCCTTTTCTAGATGGGTAGAAGCTTACCCCCTTAAGGACAATACTTCTTTGTCCACAGCGAAAGTTTTGATAAAATAATTTTTCCCGAGGTTTGGAATGCCGAGAATTATTTGGAGTGATAACGGAAGTGAATTTGTGGGTCAAGTTATGAAGAGAGTGTGTGAGGGCCTCGGGATTAAGCAGAAATTCCACGCTGCAAATCACCCCCAATCAGCTGGGTTAGTTGAGTGCTATAATGGCACCCTTAAGTTGAAGTTGGCCAAAATTCAAGAAAGCACTGGTTTGCAATGGCGAGACGCCCTACCATTAGCACTTTTGTCCACCCGAATGACTGTGCACTCACGAATGGGTTTGAGTCCCTACGAGGTTGTGTTTGGTCGCCCGGCGAATATTTGGGGCGTACCAAGACTGATGAGGTTTAGTGACCTCGCGTATCCTGTTTTGCTTGATTATTTGCGTGAATTGACAACTAAAATGAGTGTTTTACGCCAACAGGTACATGATAGTCTTCCACAAGCTACAGAGGATCCTGGTCACTCCCTCGAACCTGGTTCCTGGGTCTCTGTCCGGAATTTTCAGCGGGTGAAGAACGAGCAACCCCGCTGGACTGGGCCCTACCAGGTGCTTTTGTCTACAAGATCTGCGGTCCGAGTGCGAGGGAAAAGACACTGGATCCACGGCTCTCATACCAAAAAGGCACCTTTGCCTTTGCCTTACGACAAGTGGGTCCAGGAAGGTCTTGCGGACTCTGAGACAGAAGTAGTACCTCGATTTTTGCCGTTCAGTGATGCTCGGCTGATTGGAACTAGCTCGGAGGAAGAGAGCGATAAAATTTTACAAGCATCAGTACCTCCTGCAGAGCGGTTGGACACTACAGAGCCTCACCTTTTGTTTACTGATCAAGAACAATCTGGAAGAGATCGCTATAATCTGAGATCGAGAATTATGGACAAATAAAACATTAATAAAGTCGATTTGTTTGCAGGTTAACTCTCCACCAAGGATCTACTCATTTTTGTTTTTCTTGAACTGCCATCCGGTTCTTGCTGCTAGGGTCGCGGTTGCTACCAGTCTTGGGAGTGCAAGCCTGAGACACTAGGTCGAGGGTTCTGTTGGCCCGAGGCAGCCTTCCTGAGTTCAGCAGAGGCACTCTCAAGCAGAATCAACCAACCACCGCGGGCAGCACATTTAGTTTAGGATGGATTTCTTTGAGTTGGAGAGACCTGTACAGACACTGACTTTTGGGAAAAGAATATGCAAAATAATGTCGAAGAAATGCTTTTTGATACCATGTTTGTTTTTGCTATTGAGTTTCGTAATATTCATAGCTGGTTATGTCGCATTTGTTTTTAAAATGACGTCTAATTCCACTGTGCAACCTACACCTTCACCTACTATTTCTTCTCATTCTTTTCATCCTTTGCCCGAATATGAGGTAGTCAGACGTTTGGAATTTTCTAATAATTCCTTCATACAACTTTTGCACCAGCATCAGTTAGTGATTAATACAACGAACTGCTGGATTTGTGGTTTGATGCCTCATACAACAGATAAAGGTATTCCTTATCTAGTTTTGCCCTTCAGCTTAAATGGTTCGATTTGAGCTTACAGAACCATGTTTATCTATGCCCATAGTGTCCACCCACTACGTTCACCGAAAGATAATCCGAAGAATAGTGCTCTAGCTAAAGGCATAGTCGACATGATTAAAGGGACTAATGCAGTTGAGACTATTCCGAAAGATGAGAGGCAACCATATAGGGGTTGGAACGTCACTGCATATGGAGTTAGTCTGAGTATTAACCAGCGAGCGAAAAGTCCTCTACCGATCTGGATAGTGCCCCATAGAGGCTACTATTGTCTGCAGGGCAACGGTAAGAATCCGAAGGCTCAGTTAGGGAAGAGTGTTTGCGCTGAGACTTACGTGTTTCCGTCTCAGTCTTCCCCAGCGTTCTTAGCTGCTAAGGGTACCTACTTTGTTTGCTATGACAAAGCGTATACATGGATGCCCCCCGACTTCTCGGGCACATGTTTTGTTTCCTTTCTGTTGCCTCCCACTTTTACAGCTGCGGCAGATTACCATAAGACGAGATTTGCTAGAGGTGTCTTTGGCCAAGAAGACACTGCAGGACAAGAATTGGGAGATTTCGTTAAGGGTTTTCTGCCGTTTTCGGGACCTATGGCTAACAGTAGGAATATTCGTCAGCTTACGAGAGTGGTTGAGTCCACCATAGTTGAGACTGCCGGTGCCCTTGGTAACTCGACTGCTGAGCTGCAGTCGGATAGATTTATGACACTTCAGAATAGAGTTGTCCTAGACGTTATTCTAGCAGATCGAGGTGGAGTTTGTAGATTGATTCAATCAAGCTGCTGCGCTTTTATTCCAGACAACGCTCCATCGGTCTTCCAGGCCATTTCCAAATTGCACAAAATCTCCGATTCTGTCCATCTGGACAAAGGAGATTGGTCTCTGATGGGATGGTTATGGGGATTGATATCCACTTGGGGTTGGAAGATTTTGATGGTTATTGGGATGGTCTAAGCAATCCTGTTCATGTTCTGTCTCTGTGTACAGTGTGCTCCTGCTATTTGTGGCCTTTGTGCTACTTTGTGTGTACGGAAACCTGTCCGGAGAGAGATGCTTAGTAATAGGATGATGCTACAGCAGCATATCGATGACCTGATGAATATAGATCCGGATTCGGATTAAAATGGGTTTGGGCTCGTTGCCTATGATAGGGCAAAAGGAGGGTCTGTGGTTCCGAATTAGGTTCAATAGTTCCGAACCCGATTTGTGAAGATCGTCGGAAATGGACCATTTTGGTCTTAGCAGACCGCAAATGGCGAGTGTAACGTGTCTGAGTGTTTTCGTATGAATCGATATAGGAGAACACTCTATATTCAAGGGTTTAGTTTGAACCTCCGGGTTCCATTTTGTATACGGCAGCCATTTTGTATGGTTGCCCTAACCTAGGCCCGATGACTGTGGCCGAGAAATCCTTGAGACACGTACGCCTTAGCTGACTTCTGGTTGACCTGGTCGAACTGACTCCTTGCCTGAGGCGAACCCCGCTGAGCCAGTTCCTTGTTCAGCAGCTGGTCTGATAAAGATCCAAGGGCAGGACGTGCCCAGAGTTTATTGTACACCGTTCCCACTTCACTATCTCCTTTCCATCTGTTTCTGCCTTTCCTTTACGACTTGATCATCGATCTGGGTTGAAGGGTTTACGATGGGTTTGTCCGGCCTGATCAAACAGGAAACCGACCATGTGCGTGATCGCTTCTGGTGGGCTGGACAACGGAAAATGGGATTGTCTTTGACTGTCGTCATTTGCTACTTTTGAAATGCTACATTGCCATTGGTCAGTTTGTATGCACCAAATGTAAATTGTAATGCTACCTGAGGCATGATTTTCGGCATAAAAGACCGAGCTCCGTTTATCTAAAGTGTGCAGTCTCTGACGAACTACCCGTGTGTACTTCGTAGATCTCTGTCCCTGGTTGCAACCAATAAACTTTGGTCTTTGACGTCATCAAGAAGTATCCTGTGTCTCTGTTTGCCAAGACAGGGGAATCCGGGGTCTTTGGGTGTTGCCCTGACACCGCTGGGTTACCGGATTAGTACCAGTTCTGAAAACCCCAGTACCTCAGTGGGATGTAATGTAATTGTAAATTATTAATTATTGAAATTATTTTTGTGTATGGATAGTTAATTTACTGTTAAGTAATTATTAATTGGTATTTTTTATTACTTATTAATTTTGGTATTAAAAATTAATTTGGTGTTAATTATTAATAGGTAATACATTTAATAAATAATTTGTATTGGTATTTATAACTAATTAATTATGAACTATTTTGTAATTGGTAATTAATTTTAATTAATTTTTTTATTGGTATTGAAAATTAATTAATTTTTATTTAAATATTAAATCATTACCTCCCCTACTGTTGCACTCTCTGGAGTGGGAGTAGTAATTTTTACCCCTACGCTATCCAACACTTTCCTTACTTTTGCACTCACTGGAGTGGGAATAGTAATTTTTACCCCTACGCTATCCAACACTTTTCCTACTGTTGCACTCACAGGATTGGGAATGGTAATTTTTACCCTCCCACTACCCAACGCTTTCCCTACTTTTGCACTCACTGGAGTGGGAATAGTAATTTTTACCCTCCCGCTATCCAACGCTTTCCCTACTGTTGCACCCACTGTAGTGGGAATAGTAAATTTTACCCTCCCGCTATCCTACGCAAAAACGATTGAATATGTTTTAATATTAATAAGTTAATATATTTATGTATATAAAAATGCATGTCTTTTATATTACATTAATTATTTATTAATTGTAAGGTTATTTAAGTATTTTTAAGTATGTTTTACTTAATTATATTTATTATTTCATTAATTTTACATTACTTTTGAGACATTTAAAAAATTCGATATTTTAACAAACTATATTATTTACAACGATATTTTGGATCAGATATTTTTGTTCTTACCTGTTTGTGGATAGGAATTCGATAAACCGGTCATCGATATTTTGTCACCGATATTTTTGTAGGTAGATATTTAGCGCCTCGATATTCTGTCAGTGATTTACTGAGTTGTTCATCATAACTGAATGTGATCAAATGAGGAGGGCGTGAGTCTCTGTTCCGTGGAGGGGAGGGCAGCAGAGGGAGGTTGTAGGGGTCCTCTGTGAATTATTCACTGTATCTGCCATCCCATGACAGCTGTGACTGCCTCCTTCCTACCAGTTCTAAATTCAGGTTTGTCCTCAGGTTCACAAAGCACAGAAAGAGGATGTGTGGATGCCCTACTAATGGCCATCAAGGGCCAATGCTGAATGCCAGAAGGAATCCTCCATTGGGGAAGGGCACAGACTGGGCACGTGGAAACGCTGCCAAGTAGAGTTTTTGTGGGCAGAGGGCAGAGTTATGCGAGTGGCCAGAGCCTCTACCCTAAGGAAAGGAAGGCAGTGCGGAACGTGCAACTGATCCTGTACACGCTGCTCTATGCTCAGGAGAGGAAGCCAGAACAGAACGTGAAAGGCATCCTTTTGCACAAGGAAGTATGTAAAGACATGTGCGTCGGTGACAGAATCGATCATGGACTTTGTTTTGTACCATGGCAACGGACTACCCTAAAAAAGGCATCAGCAACTGGAACCCCGAGTAAAGAATGACATCAGGACGTCCGATTTTTTCTAATTTATATATTTTTTATTTTATTCTTTGAATTATGCACTCTGCTTAACCCACCGCATTAGGCGACCACTTTGTTTCTTTGCCTTATGGACAGGACATCCCTAACCAGATACGGCTGAACATAACCGAGACTTTTGATGAGAACCTATTTAGACCCTAAAATTAAATCTAACAATCTTGAATTGAAGCAAGTTCGGGCTTCTTGCACTGCTTTAAACGAGACCTGACGAATTTGTAGCAAAAACCAATTGTTCCAGAAGGTGGCAGTATACTCTTATATTACAACAGTAAGAATGATACTTACATATCAAAGACCAACGCACTGGCTAAGTACAACAGTACATAATAATTAGGGACTCTAGATTGAGGTGGCAGGAAAAGACAAAATTATGCTGCAGGGCTGACTAAATTATGCGGCAATAAAAAGGCCCGTTATGCAGTATAATGTGACATATTTGTAGCAGTAATACTTCACTACTTTGTCATTATTATTTTTACAATGTTAACACAGTCTAAACAAAGATTTCACCTCATTAGCATCAGGTTAATGCTTAAAAATAGCAATTTACAACAGAAAGGTGACCTGCCCCTGGACAGCAACACGTGTGGCAGTGTTTTTAGTAACTTCTGATCCGTGTGAGCTAGAAACAACATTGTTGTTAAAATCCACAAATTAAGCAGAAGATGGTGAATTTTGTGCAAGTGTGGCAAATCTATAATTATGCGCTAAAGGACACAGGCGCAGAATCACATATTTTCAGTGGCCTGGAGTATAAAAAAGCTGATGCAAGAAATCTGTGCCTTTGTAAACTGCTGCAGCCCTTTGATTAATCCAACAATTTACGAATACCCTTCACTAAAATATACGACGTTTTACCCCTAATTGTGAATACCTAATCTGCAAAACATCTGATAAGGGCTTTGGTTACAATCACCGATTGTTGATTTGTGTTTGTGTCATCAAATGAAGGGTAAGGGCTCCTCAAAATCTAACAATCCAGCCATTAATTAAACCCAAGGAGATGGATTGAGAAAAGTAACACTGTTTCATGAGGAACTGCCTGTGGAGATGCCAAATCATGATGTGGAAGCAATGGCACTTTACTGCATCACCTGCACTCATTACTTAAGAACCAGTTCTTCGTTGTCTTCTTCTCGCCTTCGTAAAATCCATTATCAAAATATATGCTTGTTTTTTACTTAAAAAAAACCCATCCCTAGTAAACCATTCACATCAGCTTTTTTTATTGCAAACCTATGGTGCCCGCCTTGGTAAATTAGCATTTTCACGCCACCATCCGCTCAAAACAGCAGGCAAACACAGGGTCACGTAAAAGCCATATGACAAAACCATTAAAAATGAAGCAGGAAACGAACCGCCATGGCTCAGATGTACAAAGAGTAGAAAGAGTGATTTTATCTGAATCACTATTTGACAATTGCTATTCCTTATGCATGACACTTTTTGTTCATACTTGCAATTCCTAGTGGGTTGCAAATCGACCTACCTCATGAATATTAATAAGGTAGGTTTCAGTTTGGCCTGCTGAGCTCAGTAGACCACCATCTTTGTGATTGCCTTTGAATAAAGTTTTTTTGTGACATGCAATCCGTTTTATGAGTTTCAACTCTTAAAAAACGTTTTACCAACATTCACAAAGGGGAAGGGGGTCCCGTATGGACCACTTCTCATTTGCGGGCATTGCCACCAAGTTTTAGATGGTGGTAAAATATCAAGGTTTTGCAACTGCATTTTGGCCGCAAAACCTTGATAGTTAACAATGGAAATCTTTTTACAATGTTTTTACATTTGGAAAATCATTTTTACTGTTGCAAACGGGCCAATCTTGCAAATCAGGTTGCTTGTGACAGCGAAAATACTTCGCACATACGGCCCAAAGTGACTAGGCACCCAAAGGGCAGGCCATTTTTGTTTCGCTCTTTAAAGATAATTCACATAACATAAAATAAAAAAGCACACTTAGAAAGAGCTGTGTCATTAGAAGAAGAACATTAATATGAACAAGGTGCACAATATGAGTGTAGTCACTCAAAGCGAAAGAAGCAAATAGATAAAGTGAACCCAATGCACTGTGCTGTGGTGAGAGGGAACAACATGTGAATGACAATTAAAAAGACTAATGGATGAAGTCTGTTGGCCAAAAGCTCAATAATGTATGTATGGGATGATTTTTGGCGGTGGAAATAATAATCTGGTGTCACACTAAAAGCAGTATCATAGGCCAGACCAAAAACGGCGATGTTGCACAGTATTGAAACCTATAGACTTTATTCAGCCATTAAGGGAAATGAACAAAATAATTAACTCGTTCAGAATCATTAACTTTTTCCTATCAAGTTTCAAAAGAAAAAAAACGTGTACGTAAATATTACTGTACAACGCTCCTTTTTGTTTACAGTTTTACTTATTCCTGACAACACTAAAAATAGCATTTAGGGTAAAATGTAGCTTTTCACATAGGCAAAGCAGAAGCCTAAAATATTAACAATGGTGAGAAAAGCTGTTAATACAATAATTTTTTGAACAGCACGAGTATAAGGCTATTAACCATCACTAATTACAACAGAATTTATTTGACCGCTTATCTAACTCACACAAGGGTGGAGGACTGGGAAGCAAGGTGTGGGAGGATTAATGGAAGATGCTTAAATGAGGTAACCACCCCTTCCACATATAGAGTACAAATTCCACGTTGGTTAGGGCTTGCAGCCCCCCACTCCCACCCTTTACGGGTCTTGGGGACTCCATTCCCCGGTGCTGAAATTCTAATTAATTTCCGAGACGCCCACGGGTAATTGTATGCGCTTTATAAATGTCATTAAATAAATAAAATAAAAATAAATAATTGATAAGGGAGGAGGACACAAGGCCACCCGCCCCCTTCCTCTATAGGTCCTGCGGCCCCCATCTCCCGGGGCCTTCTTTATTAATAAAGCGGAGGGCTGTGCACCACACCCTCCCCAAGCCACTCTTGCCCCGAGGGGGTCCTCATCCCCAGGGCTTTATCTTTTTATTAGTAAGGGGAAGGGAATGCATGGCCTGCTCTCACAAAGCTACTATTGTCTCTGGGGATCCCATTCCCTGGGGCTCTTTTTTAGGTCGAGCAGAGTCTGCTCGAGACCTATTGCTGCCCGTTTCTGGGAATGTAGACACGAGAGGAGCACAACGCAGATTTGACCTCGTGGGCGCGCACGGCGGCGTGCCCATCTCGTGCCTCATATTCCTGTGCGCACACAGCCAGCCCCCACACCCCTGCACACACAACACACAGGCACACACGCTGCCGCCCCCCCCACCACACACACACATACATACAGACACGCACGCATACACACGCCGCCGCCCCCTACCCCCCCCCTGCACGCACACACAGACACACACCCCCGCCCCATGCATCGGGAGATCTGCCATCCCCCCGAATCTCGGTACTTACTTGTTAGGCGCCGGAGCGGTCAGCGGAATCACCACCTCTTCCTCCTTGTACTCCGGCCCGTCTAGAGTCAGGCTTCTCTGCAGCTCCGGAGGCTCCGGTGGAGGAGGCAGTGTTGGGAAGGCGGGCCCGGCTTCAGGGGAAGGACCGAGAGTGGCTGCAAAACCGGCAGCTTCCCCCAGACCGTGGGCGCATCCCCGCCAGCCTCCGCCAACATCGCAGAAAGCGGCGGTTGCAGGCCCCCAGCGTAGGAAACAGGCCCCCGCGGTGCGCACACTGGGAAGAGGAAAAGGGGACGAGACCCACGGCACAGGGAGGCGGTGCGCGCCAGGCCTCCGTCGCTGCCTGGAACCTGTGCGCGCGCTCCCCAACCTGTCGCGAGCACGCCTCCTTCTGGCTACTAGCGTGTCCAAGCTGCCGCGGTCACAGAGCAAATATGCCCGGGAGACTATTGGCGAGTAAATTAATTTTAGAGTATAGATTTCGAGTTGGGGCACAGTTTACAGGACGTGGACGGTGGTGAAGTGTGTATGTATGTATGGTTTCAGTTTACACACATAAATAATCCCAACATTTTAGTTTTATACCCAAAAATAACAATACATCTACGGGTGAAGTTCATTTTCCCCCCCAAAAGAATCAGGCTTCCAAAAATTGAACCCCGACGCTCTCTTTATGATTCGGCCAAAAATCCAGTTTTGAGCTCGGAGCAATATTACATATTGCATTATATAGGCATCCATTATCGTGTTTTGCAACAGGGAAAACTTGCTGCACGTCACAGGAACATATTGCTCAAAATTCGATCATACACAACTTACAATCGTTGGAATCGTGCGCATTAAAACCTCTTTATCAGTGCGATTGGCTGATGTTAAAGTCTGGTACGCAACAACTGGTTCAAATATGTTAGCTCAATGTTTCACGCTTTATTACAAATGTCACCAAAAAATGTTAATATTTCACTTCTGTTCATTGTATTTTATTGTGACGAAAATCAAAGAACATAATCTTCCCAAAAGTTATTTACAAAAATTTAAGCTAGTGCCATTATAAATTACAATAACTTTTATTTAACTATTAATTATTGTAAAAAAGTAAAAGCCATTGTTCTTTGTAATATCAATACATCTAAGTCATGTAAATACAACACATATTCAATTACAAATGCTAAAGATGTCACATTTGCGAAAGTTAAAACTATTGGCATTATAAATGACAAAGCTATTCATTTCACTATTCTCAAAACCAACACATAAATAAAAAAATTGTCATTTACAATACTAATAGCTCAAACTTTCCTTATGCGAGACCTATTGCTTTGCAAATGCTTGGTTTTTTTTTGTAGAGGGGAGGGGGTGCCGGGCTCCCTTCTTCAAGCCTCTATAGGCCTCAGGAACCCCATCTACAGAGGCCTTTCTTTTTAATAAAGGGGAGTGTGGTGCACCAAGCCCCACCCCCACTCCCCAAGCCACTCTTGACTCCAGGGTTCTCATCCCCTAAGGCCTTTTCTTTTTAAAAAGGGAAGGGGGCATGAACTGAGTATCCCAACTCGCTGTGCCTTTTTTAATTTTATTTTTTAAAGGAAGGGGTGCATGGATCCCTTCCCTGAGTCTCTTTAGGCCCTGGAGAAACCTATCCCCCGGGACCTTCCTTTTTAATAAAGGGAAGGAGGTGTGAGTCCCCCCTCCCAAAGTCAAGAGTGGCCTCAGGCTCTCCCTTTCACTGGGACAATAACATATATTATTAGGGTATGGGGCACGTGGCACCCTTCCCAGAGCCAGGACAGGCATCTGGGACCTCATACTACGGAACCAAGAACAGTTATATTAGAGGAGGAGGGCATGCGGCCCTTCTCCCAAAGCCGAAATGGGCCCTGGGGTCCCCCCGGCCATACATTAATTATAGGGGCGGATGACATGTGGTCTCCCTCCCCAGGCCTTAAGAGGCCATGGGGACCCAAACCACAAGGGCCTAATTAATTATAAGTTGGTGCCCTGTTGTCCACTGGGGGTATCCACAAAACATAACATTGGGGGCCATGTGGGGAGCCGCAGGGTCCCTGCGGCCCCAGCCCTAATTGCTCACACCTGCACCACATACTGGGCTTCTGCAAAGAGAGTTGGCTGGGGCCGCGGGGTTCTTGGGGCGCCTCCTGTGGTTCCAAATAACCTCTACAGCGTTGGGGCTGGACATGGCATCCACTAAAAACTTTAAAAAGGCCGGCTCCTTCAAGGAGAACCGAGTGGGGACGCCGGCTCCCCCTGCTGCCCCCAACGACCCCTGTGGTGTGGTTGACCTGGGTGGGCAACAGGACACCCACAACAACGTATATTTTTTTTAAATAGTGAACAATAAATGAACGTCAGGAGTCGAAGGCTGTGTGCGGTGGTGGGTTGGCTGCCCCCAGGGAAGTTGGACATACAGACAACCCCACACCACACACAGCCAAACGCTGTGTGCAGGAGGGGCTTGCCTGTCAGCAGGGTTAAGGACATGCGTGGCCTAGGGTTGACTTTACAAATGGTAATTAAATATGACTTTATGTTAATTAAACTCCTATAAATTCACTGTAAAAACCAAAGGTTAAAATGACGTTAAAGTTAGGGCCAGGATTGTATCTTATATCTATCACCAAATGCGATGCAGTGCGCGCACCAAAATTAGTTGTATTTATTTATACGTTTACTTACCTGTTAAACTCCGTAATCCATACATTACTACCCGCCACCCTGCCCCTCCCCCTCCCCACGTCACCGCCCTACAGGAACTCCTAATGCCGACCGTGGCTGATGGTATGTTTTATTGTGGATGCCACCATACCGAGACCCGCTGACCCAGGACAGGCTCTGATATTAGACTTGGTATGCTCCAAAGTGCACGTCACCTTACCGAGACCCACTGACTCAGGACAGAGATCAGAAAATAGACTTGGTATGTTCTCTAGTACACGCCACCATACCAAGACCCGCTGACCCAGGACAGGCTCTGATATTAGACTTGTTATGCTCCCAAGTGCACGTCACCATACTAAGACCCACTATACCAGGACAGGCTCAGAAAATAGACCTGGTATGTTCTCTAGTACACGCCACCATACCAAGACCCCTTGACCCAGGACAGGCTCTGATATTAGACTTGGTATGCTCCTATGTGGATGCCACCATACCGAGACCCGCTGACCCAGGACAGGCTCTGATATTAGACTTGGTATGCTCCAAAGTGCACGTCACCTTACCGAGACCCACTGACTCAGGACAGGCTCAGAAAATAGACTTGGTATTTTCTCTAGTACACGCCACCATACCAAGACCCACTGACCCAGGACAGGCTTCGATATTAGACTTGGTATGTTCCCACATGGATGTCACGATACCAAGACCCCCTGACCCAGAACAGGCTTCGATATTAGACTCAGTATGTTCCCACGTGGACGTCACCATACTAAGACCCGCTGACCCATGACATGCCCCGATATTAGACATGGTATGTTTCCACGTGGACGCCACCATACTGAGACCTGCTGCCCTAAAACAGGCTCTGATATTAGACTCAGTATGTTCCCACGTGGACGCCACCATACCGAGACCCGCTGGCCCAGGACAGGCTCTGATATTGGACTTGGTATGCTCCCAAGTGCACGTCACCATACTTCGACCCACTGACCCAGGACAGGCTCAGAAAATAGACTTGGTATGTTCTCTAGTACACACCACCATACCAAGAACCGCTAACCCAGGACAGGCTCCGATATTAGACTTGGTATGTTCCCACGTGTACGCCACCATACCGAGACCCCTTGACCCAGGACAGGCTCTGATATTAGACTTGGTATATTCGCATGTGGGCGCCACCATAAAAAGACCCGCTGGCCAAGGACAGGCTCTGATATTAGACTTGGTATGCTCCCAAGTGCCCGTCACCATACTAAAACCCACTGACCCAGGACAGGCTCCGATATTAGACTTGGTATGCTCCCAAGTGCATGTCACCATACTAAGACCCGCTGACCCAGGACAGGCTCAGATAATAGACTTGGTATTTTCTTTAGTACACGCCATCATACCAAGACCTGCTGACCCAGGACAGGCTCAGAAAATAGACTTGGTATTTTATCTAGTACACACCACCATACCAAGAACCGCTAATCCAGGACAGGCTCCGTTATAAGACTTGGAATGTTCCCACGTGGACGCCACCATACTAAGACTCGCTGACCCAGGACATGCCCTGATATTAGACTTGGTAGGTCCCCATATGAACACCATCATACTAAGACTCGCTGACCCAGGACATGCCCTGATATTAGACTTGGTATGTCCCCACATGAACACCACCATACCAAGACCCGCTGACCCAGAACAGGCTCCGTTATAAGACTTGGAATGTTCCCACGTGGACGCCACCATACTAAGACTCGCTGACCCAGGACATGCCCTGATATTAGACTTGGTAGGTCCCCATATGAACACCATCATACTAAGACTCGCTGACCCAGGACATGCCCTGATATTAGACTTGGTATGTTCCCACGTGGACGCCACCATACCGAGACCACTTGACCCAGGACACGCTCTGATATTAGACTTGATATGTCTCCACATGGACACCACCATACCAAGACCCGCTGACCCAGGTCAGGCCCTGCTATTAGACATTGCCGGTGCCAGAACAACCGACTTGCAGTCAGATAGACCCTCCCAGGAAGGGCTGGGGAAAATTTCCAGGAAGAACCAGGCCACCAGTCAGAGGGTGTTTGAAAATGGAAGACAAGCCCCCTTAGACTGCTGAGCTCACCTTCCTCTGCCCCAGGGACTCACAGTGACCCGAATGAATCTGAATCAAAGTACTGCAGTGTGTGCAAACATAAAGGGGGTGCAGTATTTATGGACCTTTCACATTCGCACAATTACATTCTTTCACCACAGGGGTGTTTAGTATCTCCCACTGATCAATAATTGCCCTAGTACCTTGGACAGAGCCGCCATTCCACAGGTGAGGTGAGGCAGCTGCTGCCTTAGGAGAACTACCCATCAGTGGCGCCACTACTGAAAAAGTCAGAATCATGGGGAGAGCTACACGTGGCAAGATTGTGTTTTGCCTGGAGCGCTGGAAATCCTTTACTCCTGGCTGCACCAGGGCCAACGCAAAATTTACTGAGCTGCACACAACAAAGTGTATGCAACTGGGAGATGTATGTATGTTTTTTTTTAAACAGGTGATTCTTATAAGGTATACGGAATGCCACATTTTATCCTCGTATTAAGGAAAAGAAAGGGGGACAGGCAGTATACATGAGTACAACTAAGGACGTCGGAAGTGGGTGGGGCTAATGGGGGAATTTGTCTCTGTGTTCAACAAGAAGTGCATTTCTGGATATAAAAGCCAAGGAAACAGGGTAAAATGGATTTCTGTTAAAAAGTGCAGGTTTAGGGTCCAAACTTGAAAATAAAGAATGCTATCGACACCTAAAGTAATAATAAAAATCAGGTAGGGCACTCGAAGGATGCTCGACAGGAGGGTTAGATCTTGAGAGGATTATTGAGCGAAAGAAAGCGACACAGAAAGTATTGTTAGCGCACATTGACCAGAGCATTATTAGACTGCGTACCTGACGTAAACAGCGGCTTGGATCGGTCGTAGAAGCTGGAGAAAGAGGAGTACACCACTTGAATGATTGGCACCTTCCAAAAAGAAAGAAAATAATCATTACACATCCCAGCTCTTTCCCACATCACCTGGAAGTTAGCACAGTCAGCATATATTCAGAATCGGAAGCTCCCATGGCCACAGATATTTTTTCAAGATAAATGCAGCTTACCTCTCATTAAACAACAAATGACAGGTCACAAGGATGAATATCAACAAAGTTTGGTTCACTTAACAACATGTCCTTGCAGTAGATCAATAGCTGCAAGAACTGATAGTAGTGTATTCCCCACTCTCATCTGACACAAGAGTTCAGTTCAGTTCATACCTACAGGAGTCTTCAGTTTGGGGTGCACAATATACCTATAAACCTGCTTTAGCCTTGGGGTACCCCTACCTTACAATGAGAAGGGCATAAGTGGAGACCCATACTGCTTGCCTAGGTGGGTGCACAGTTTTATAGTAGATAGCTAACACAATACCAAGACATAATATGAGAAAAAGGGTAACTTACTGGTGTGGTAATGATCGTAGCATGACATAGTGTGTGTGCCCTGTCACGCTTCCTAGCAGCCTTACATATAGTGACTGAAGTGAGGCATTAATAGGTGCAATCTACTTCAAACTGGATCTACAACCTGCTTAATAGTACATTAAGTGATGGAAGAGGCTAGCAGGCAGAGTTGCATTGCTTCTTTTTTCTTTATGTTACCAACTGATGTCCTACTCAGGGGTGCCTGTGAGGAAGGTGTGCTGTCCTGAACCCCAAGACAGTATTGAGTGATAGACCGAGATCCACCTAGGGCTCCTGCCACACGTGATGTGATGAACAAGGATCTACCTAGAGTTCTTTGTGCAGATTATTCAATGATGCACAGGAATCATTCTCGGGTCTTGGTGCATATTGTGCAGTGGTGGGCCAGGATCCACCTAGGGCCCTCAGTGCAGATTGGTGAATCGTCTCGGTCCAGGGAGTCTTGATCCTTAAACAGTCATATGCAGCCAAACCTGACCTGGACGGAGCATGATTATTTGTGTTCTACCGGACATAAAGTTTCGCAGCCATTTTAAGGCTGTTCCCTGGATGCCACAAGAGTCCAGTCTCTCCGCTACCATTTCATGTGAGATGGTATCAAATGCTGCAGAGAGATCTAGTAATATCAGGATTGCCGATCCGCCTTCATCAATTTGTAGCCTGAGCGAGTCCGTGACTGCTAGGATAGCAGTCTCGGTGCTAAAACCCTGTCGGAATCCCGATTGTGATGGATCTAGAATTTCGTTAAGCTCCAGATCATGACTAAGTTGTTTATTGATCATGCTTTCTAGCATCTTGCCCAATGAAGGTAAAAGGGAGATCGGACGGTAGATACCAAGTTCTCATGGGTCTGCCATTGGTTTCTTCAAGATAGGAAGCACAAATGCTTCTTTCCATGTTCTTGGTATATTCCCAGATTGTATAGATGAGTTAAACAGTTGGAGAATTGCTGGAGCACAACTGGTGGCTAAGAGGGCCATCGTCTTGGCAGGACAAAGATCAGTCGGTGAGCCCAATTTCGCTGAGGCAAATACTTTAGAGACTTCTTCAAGGGTGATTGGGTCATAACAGTCTAAAGTACTTCCTGTCCTTTTTTCAGCTCCAACTATCTGCTGGGACAATCAGGAACCTGCACAGTTTTAGATGGAAAGTTGGCGTAGATTCTGATGATCTTTCCTTGGAAATTGCTAGCTAGCTGATTACAGAAGTCTTGAGTTTCTATGGGGGATTGCCTGCAAGCGTGAGGAGACACACATTCTTTTACTATGTTTAAGAGGGCTTTAGGAGCATTAGCAGCACCCTCAATTTGGTTAATGATAAATTGGCGTTGTGCCAATTTTAGATTGAAATGATAGGTGGACAGCGTTTGTTTATACTGGGTTCTGTCTAGTGTTGTTTTACTGACGCGCCAGACTCTCTCCAATCTTTTGCATTTGGACTTTTCCGCCCTAAGCTCGCTGGTGTACCAGGGGGCTGATGGGCGGTTTTGCGACTGAACCATATTTTTCTTAGGGATCCCTGCCTCCAAGGCAGTGACAAACGCCTTATTGAAACCCTCCAACGTTAGCTCATTTCCCATCTCCATTCTCCCCATTTCTGATTGAAAAACCTCCTCAAAGGCTTCGAATGAAAGATTGTGCCAGGGCCTAAGCATACTTTGTTTCTTACCCAAAATTAAGATTGAAGTCTTAGGACATGGCAGTTTGATGACGAAAATGATCATAGCATGAGCTGACCATGTGAGAGGCTCTGGGGGGCTGCCGGTTAAATAGTCAATGTTAGAAAAGATAAGATCTAACATGTGTCCAGCGGTGTGGGTTGGACCAGTAACTCTTTGGGCCAGGCCAAGCATATCAAGAGCGGACATGAGTTTGTTCATCTCCAGACTCATTTGGTTTTCCCTGTGTAAGTTAAAATCCCCCAGTAGAAGGAAATTATTTGCAGCAAGCACGTGCATAGCAATTAATTCGGTCAAATTGTCCGCAAAATCGTTTTTTAAGCCTGGGGGACGATATAATAATGCTCCATTCCAACTGTCTGTAGGTGAGGTTGTAACCTTGAAAATTCCTAGTTCCATACTGTCATTACTTAGTGTGGTAATCCAATTTAGTGAAAGATGATTTTTAAAAGCTATCGCTATCCCACCACCTGTCTTTCCCTCTCTGTCCAGATGCAAAAAGGAGTATTTCTCGGGAATACCCACTTCAATCAGAGGATAATTAGTGTATTTTAACCATGTTTCCGTAAAGAAACATATGTCTGGGGTGTGCGAGGAGATCATGTCCCAGATTTCTAAAGGGTGCATTAAAAGCGATCTCACATTAACTAATATGCACTTTAGACCACTGATACTTTGTTACATTAGGTAATTCCTAATCTCAGGGCCAGCAAACATCTGGTCACCTTGAAATTTACAATAGCTACAAGCCACTGGACCTTCCAGTATGCCAGGAACATTCTGCTAAACTATGAACAAATGGTCCTTGACAACAGGGAATCTGACTTTGTAATAATTATAGGCCACAATGAACTCTATAACAAGAAGAAAGTCCAGCCGGACTTAGAATTTAATTCAATGTATTGAAAATGTGCTTAATCAGACGAACAAACAATAGAGCAGTGGGACACAGTCCTGCATCCTCGATGCTACACATACATTCAAAACATACAATTACAGTGGTATTTCAGGCAATTAGAGGGCGTGAGCAAAGAGAGTATTTAGCGTACATTTGCTTCACATATGCGGGAAACATACAATTTTGGCACATAATAGTACACTTATTGTTTAACCCACATATTGTGTCGACGGCGTTTCGATCCAATTGTATTAATGGATCATCATCAGGACTTCCAATGTTAGCCTGAATGTAGAAAGCCTCCAGGGGTGGGTATCAGGGTGATGCTGATAGTTGGACGATGGAATAAGGGGGTTATCTGGAGATTGTCCCGACTGGAGATAAGGGTAGGAAGGATATTTGCGGGCAGTGGTTGACGTCTGCAGTATACGTCTAATTTTAGGTCTTAACCCAAGAAGACAATTGGTGGGTCAGGGATACAACCGGTTAATTAGCCGATGTCGGGGGAGATATTCTGCTTGCCTAAGAGAGGGTCTTGGCCAGGATGCCGAGTAATTGGGCTCCTCAAGTTCACAGTGGAACCGCAGTCAACCGTCCCGGTGCACAGTCGCGCCGTGGAAAATTCTGCTGGCAGCACAGGTGGTTCTGGTGATTATCTGGCTCCCTCTTTCTGAGCCTACGTAAGGCATTGCCAGAGTAGGAAATACGAGGGGCAAGGGAAGAATTTACCACAAATTGGGCAGGGATTATGGCCTCTGGGCTCGGTTGGGCGCAGACCGGTGCAGACGGGCTTGCCTTTGGCGCGCCCGCTCCGCGCGTCCGCTGCACGTGCGCACTGACACGCTCATTTTATGGCATCATAAATGGCCCCACAACTAGCCCGCCACCCTTCACTACCCGGAAGATAGCATCATCAACGGGTCTTGTTGGCCTCCACCAGGAGGTGATCCAGAGGAAATAGTTGGGATCTACTTTGCAAAAAAGTGAATTAAAATTACCTCTTTATCATAGAATTAGATTTATTCAAAACAATGATAAGAGTATGGTTAAAAACAAAGGTGGATGTGAAAAATATAACCTGTAATGTGTCCTTCACATCATTTACAAAAGGTCAAACACATGGTCTACATGTTTCAGCCAACATGTACCCTTGCAGGGTCAATGGCTTTCATCAGGACCAACTTTAGGGGAAAAGGATAACCCCCCCCCTTGTTTTTTATATATTACTCACGTCAGGTGGAACACTATCCCCTGGACCTGATTATTTGGCCGGTCGTATTCATTCCGGCAAGCGAGATTGCATTTGCTCTCAGCTGTGAATAAAAATAAAATAATGCAACCATCATTATGGGCACAGAACAAACATGAGATTTCACACATTTATAGGATGAAAACCAGACATACTACACAATGTCTGGTAATATGTGTGAACTAACGTTACTTTTTATTCACAGCTGAGAGCAAATGCAATATCGCTAGCCAAATGAATACGACCGGACGATATTTCTTATGAAGATCCCTTGAGGACTCAGGGATCCACTCCTTTTTGGCATCAGATTCATGCCTTGCCTGCAGACTAAGCTCCTTGGCAGGGATGACAACTGCACAGCTCCACCTTAAAAAGAGTGAGCCAGGTGAGAAGGTGTTTGGATGACTATCTATTAACTGCCAGAGATTTGTGCAATTAGTGCTGAAGAACTGGTATCAAGGGGAGACCTGGGCTATCTTTCATACCTTGGAGGTGACTGATGGAGATACATTTGGAACATCCAGTCACTGAGTGAGGAGCTCCATCCTGGCCAAGCAGACATCACACAAAGATCTCATGAACAAAAGCCAAGTCCTGAGCAGACGAATAGTGCTTGCAGCTTTAGATGCATCGTCCATCTCATAGAAGCTACGATAAAGGGAGAACTTTCTCTAACCACTGGGGACATACAAATTATGTCTGACCATCTCCACAAAAATTGTATTACTTCAGCACATGAATAGAATTGCTTTACATGTATTTACATTTTGTTGTGTGTTACATAAAACGCCTACGTTACCAAAGCTCCCGGACACGCCTGAGACACATTTGCACCCGACAATCCTCCTCCCTGAGGACCTTTAAAAAGGTCCAAAAACCCCCTTGTGGGAGGTAACTTCGTTAGATCCTAGACAAGAGACCTTATAGTAGTGAGAGATTTATAAATATGGGTTATTAATGAATCAATATTTTTGTCGACGCATTGCACTATTTGAACACTGCGCTGCAAGTCCAAATAATTACAACTCCCTTGCTGACCCAACAAGGGCCTGGTCCAAGACTAGCTAAGCCAGAGCGTTCATACACTACCAACCACCTAGAAACCCAAAGCCTGGACGCTCAATCAGCAACATGAGGCCCAAGGGTTACAGTGGAAAATCCTCGCAACCCAAATCCCTATCTGCTCCGGGCCCTCTGACACTCCACTTCTCACTATGCCCTCCAATGGCCCTGCTGGAAACTGCTCCTGTCTCGCCAGAACCTCAATCCCCTTTGATCTGCCTTGCGGAGTGTGGGTGCTTGACGGGTGTTGTTCGGTTATACTGTTTTGGGTTATAGGGATTTGTATAGCGCGCCCTGGTGTCAAGGTTTCGATCTCAGAACGAGTCTTATTTTGTTTATGAATTGAAATTGATAACCATCACATTGTGTTTTGGTTCTCTGGCTGTTCTCGGCTGGTGTTTATCATTTATTACTGGATGCCTTGTAAAGTTTGGTGGTTGTGTGGCATGAGGTTTTACCAAGATGTGCGAGTGTTGTCCGGGCTACTTGGGTCGCTCACTGCCTGGCATGTTGGTAGTGAGGGCATAAACTGGATGTAGGGGTTCAATGGCCATAACATAAAATGATGACGCCCGATACAGAACGAGATGGAGGACCAGAGTCTCCTATACCTCACAGATATTCATTGGTCATCAGCTCAATTGGGTCGCCATCAAGGGATGCCCCATGCCACAAGGGCTGATTGGACCTGCGTTATGCCAATGAGGGGTCTTGGTATTAGCGCACCGCGCTGTCCATCAATTGCTCTGCGTGGAATGTATTCCCGGGGCGGGTTCGTCGCTATGGCAGAAGAGCGTCGCCCCACAAGAAACATAAAATGACAATAACACCATGTTATTATCATTTTATTTTTCCCTAGCGGCTCTGTAGGTGCGGGAGGGAGTGCCTACAGAGCAGGGGAGGAGTGGTAGGCACTCTCCAAGTGCGCATGACTGTTTGGCCCGCGATCTTGGGCTAGCCAATCAGTCATGCACACTTTGCATGTTTTCCAACGGCTGTAATGCAAAGCCTGGGTAGAGAACATGTACAGGCCCCCGTCTCCATCTGAGACCTGAACATAGGTGCTCAGACAAATCACGACACTGCTGTCAAAAGCGTCGTGATTGCATAGAGAGGTTTAGAAACCGGAGTGCTTCCTGTTCCTGCGTCGTGGCAAGAAGGACAGAGAAAAGGCAGCCAATGGTAAGGCAAGTTAAAAAATCCCCCCCTTTTTAAACCCTCCCCTTGTCCCACAACTGCTGCCCGTAGCAGCCGCTACTGCCGTATTCACTAATATCAGTAAATAAATTCAAACAGAACGACATTGTCACAATCTTATCATGCCGGCAGCTTACCAGCTCAGAGAGGGCAAAATAAATGGGGTTATTTTAAATAGGAGAGGCTCACGACACCAGATAAGAATATGTTTCTATGTAGCACCAACCATGAGTTTAACCATATCAGGGGCAACTAACACAACAGCTTTCAGTACATATATGCCTCTAATGCAAGACGAGATATTTGACAATAAAAGGAACTGATTCGGTCTTCTGAAGCATTCCTGTAAACACATTATGCGGTGAATTGTCTTGAGACACAGGCTACATTGGAAATAGGCTATAAGACTCCTTGCGTAGGCTCCTAGCCTTTTCTTAATTAGACCTGCCTGTGGAGACCTGTTAATTGCAGCTAATTTGCAAGTGTATTTGTCTTCTTTATCAAAACGTGGAATGTCAGTCAGTCAGTCAAAATACTTTATTTCGATAAATCAATATCATAAAAAGACAATAGCACTATACAAAATTTACATATACTAAAATGCACAGATTATACAAGATAAAATCACGATTATATACACAATAAGAAATATGTACAAAAGTGTTAAAAAATTACCCTTTAAAAGTACATAAAAGATACATTAAAAAGAGGTCATATTAAAAAAGATACAAAGCAACAAACATTATCGATTCCCACATTTCATTATCAATCTGTAAACATTTCCATTATGTAAACATAGTACTCGATTTCATCCAACTATGAAGCAACATTATAGGAGTTATTGATCATCTTCCTATTCTTAATCCTAGCAGCACCCACTAAGAAACTGGCAACATGGAACATGATCCTAGGGGTCTGCAGTAATTGTAAAAACAAAAGTGCTGGCTTTACTTGAATAAACCCAGCCTCCTTTAGAATAGGGATCAGAAATTTCGCCCTTATAGCCGTGTAGTGACCACAGAACATCAAAACGTGCATTGTATTCTGGGTGGAGAAGTTGTCACAAGAACACGGCATTGCGTTTTCAGGGGTACTCCAGGTTGGAAAATGTCCAAGGTTCAAGTGGATCAAGTTAAAGCGGAATCGAGTCAAAAGGAACCGGTGATATGGTCGATTCACAGTGGTTAAATACATTTCAGGGCCTTCTTGGGAACTCATAATGATGTTAGCCCTCACAGTAGTTTTTTTTAATTCCATTTGTTCCCTCTCCAAGCTTAGCATTTCTCCCATTGCACCCTTAATCAGAGCGATGTCCTTTGTTGTTATAGACTCTGGGGAGGAAAAAAGCTCTGGTCTCCCTAACTTGGCAAAACTATCTTTAGTGTATGCTAGCCGCAAAATTTAGTTAGATCTATCTAGCTGTAAGCAGTCTTTCAGAATGATATGATTAAGGGGAATTTCCTGGTTCAACCACATCTTCAGCCATGCTAGTAGAGGAGCCATTTTTATCATGTCTGAAATAAAACCTACTCCAAGTTCAGTGTGGATTGTATATGACGGTGTAGACTGTGGAACAGAGAGAACAGCTCTTAAACATTTATTCTCTGTGATCTGTATACTATCCGGGGAGCAATATCCCCAAATTGAACTACCATATGTGGCCACAGCAAGGCATTTTGCTTTATAGATTTTCATTAATGTTGCAATTGGCCTTGCCCCCAATTTTTTCGAGAAACCCTGTAGAGCGGAAGAGGTTCTTGCAAGGGAAATGTTTCTGTTTTTTAGCTGTGGTCCCCAGTTCCCTCTCTCGTCAAACGTAATCCCCAAATATGGGAAAGTAGCTAATCTACAAAGTTCTTCTTTGCCACAGGTAAAGGTTTTTAAAATCTTATTCTTTATGCTCCTACCCATTTTCATGATTTGTGACTTCTTGACGTTTATCTTAAGGTCCAGGGAGCCCATAAAGTTCTCAAATCTGGGCTTGCCCCGAGCTGGTCGCTCCTCCTCCACCACCGACCAGATCTCCTCATCGCTCCTTCTAAACACCCCAGCCCACTCCTCGGACCCAAACCTAGCCGCCGCCAACTTCACCCTATGGTTATCCAACACCGCCGACACCTTAGCACCACTGAAAAAACGTCAAAGCAAACCTGGCAACAAGAAGGCCTCGTGGTTCAACGATGATCTTAAGAAGTCCAAGAAACTCTGCCGCACCCTTGAAAAAGCGTGGAAAAAAGACCCAACCACCAGCACCAAGGACGCCTTCAAAACCGCCACCCGCACTCACCACCAACTAATCCGAAAGGCCAAGAAAACAGCATTCAAGGATCGACTTGACAACAACGCCCACAACAGCAAGGAACTTTTCAACATCGTCAAGGAGTTTTCCAATCCCTCGGCCAACTCCAACGACATCACCCCCTCTCAAGCCCTCTGCGACTCCCTAGCCTCATTCTTCCACAACAAGATTGCTGACATCCACAACAGCTTCGACAACCAACCTGGAGCCCAACCCACCCAACCACATGCTGAACACTCTCCCCCCGCGAACACCCTTAACGACTGGAACCCAATCTCCACTGAGGACACCATCCGCCTGATGAACTCCATCCACTCAGGATCCCCCACAGACCCATGCCCTCACCACATCTTCAACAAAGCAGACTCCGTCATAGCACCGCACCTCCGAGACGTCATCAACTGCTCCTTCAACTCCGCCACCTTTCCGGAAAACTGGAAACACGCTGAACTCACCGCCCTTCTGAAAAAACCCACAGCGGACCCCACCGAACTCAAAAATTACCGCCCCATCTCGCTCCTTCCATTCCCGGCCAAAGTCATCGAGAAAGCGGTCAACAACCAGCTCGCCGCTTTTCTCGAAGCCAACAAATCCCTCGACTCCTCACAATCTGGCTTCCGAGCAAAACACAGCACTGAAACCGCCCTCATCGCAGCAACAGACGACATTCGAACTCTACTGGACAATGGAGACACAGTCGCCCTCATCCTCCTCGACCTCTCTGCAGCATTCGACACAGTCTGCCACAGCACCCTTTTACAACGCCTCAGCAACATCGGAATACATGGAAAAGCACTTGAATGGATCACCTCGTTCCTCACCGGAAGAACCCAGAGAGTCCGCCTTCCACCATTCAAGTCCGAGGCCACCGAAGTCATCTGTGGCGTACCACAAGGATCCTCTCTCAGCCCCACCCTCTTCAACGTATACATGAGCCCCCTCGCGACCATCGCCCGCCAACACAACCTCAACATCATCTCTTACGCGGATGACACTCAACTGATCCTTTCTCTCACCAAGGACCCCAACACCGCCAAAACTAACCTACACGAAGGAATGAAAGAAGTTGCTGAATGGATGAAACACAGCCGTCTGAAACTGAACTCAGATAAAACAGAAGTCCTCATCCTAGGTACATCCCCCTCTGCATGGGACGACTCTTGGTGGCCGGAAGCCCTTGGAAAAGCACCCATCCCGACAGACCACGCACGGAACCTAGGCGTTATCCTGGATTCTTCACTTTCAATGAACAGACAAGTCAGCGCCGTATCCTCATCCTGCTTCAACATTCTTCGCATGCTCAAAAAAACATTTCGCTGGATCCCCACCGAAACCAGGAAAACAGTCACCCATGCTCTGGTCACGAGCCGACTGGACTACGGAAACACCCTCTACGCAGGCACTACCGCTAAACTTCAAAAGAAACTCCAACGAATCCAAAACGCCTCAGCCAGAATCATATTAGACATCCCACGCAACGAACACATCTCTGGTCACCTGAAAGACCTCCACTGGCTACCCGTCAATAAGAGAATCACTTTCCGACTGCTAACCCACGCACACAAATCACTCTACGACATCGGACCAGAATGCCTCAATTCAAGACTGACCTTCTACACCCCCTCCCGCCAACTACGCTCCTCCAGCCAAGCTCTCGCCACTATACCTCGCATCAACAAGACCACCATGGGAGGCAGATCCTTCTCCTACCTGGCTGCTAAAACATGGAACTCACTCCCCACTCACCTTCGCCTTACCCAGAACCACCTAGCTTTCAGAAAGCAACTTAAAACGTGGATATTTGACAAGTAATCCTCCCCCCCCTCCTTAGAGCCTTGAGACCCTCTGGGTATGTAGTGCGCTATATAAATTCTCTGACTTGACTTGACTTGACTCCCCGCTCCCTGACTCCTCGCAGCGCCTGGTATCGTAGCTCTGCTCTGCTCTGTGCTATTGTGCTAATTTGCGCTGCATTATCGAGGCAGCTGACGCTTGTTATTTATATTTGCTTGTTATTTATATTGGCGCTGCTTCGTCAGAATCTGTGGAAAGTACAATCTGCATACAGCTTGTTAATCATATTAGCGCTGCATCGTCAGAATCATTTAAAAGCATAATTTGGCATACAGTGTCTGGCTATTCATTATCTGTCCGCATCGCCTGCTTTTAGCTTGGTGTAACGCTATCAGTGGCCAGATCTCTGCTTGCTTCGGCTGTGACCCGCTTTGGCTCCATTTTTGCATCCATTTTGTTTGTTGTGTCCTCACCCGTAGCTCCACCCCGCTACCGCCACCCAGCTGACCCCCCTCGCCCCTCCCCTCCCACTATCCACATATGACTGATGCATTTGCGCGCAGCGTTCACGCGCAGCGATCGCGCCCCATTCGCGCCAAAGGTGCGCCAAAGGTAAGCCCGTCTACGCCCGTCCGCGCCTGGACCGCGCCCAGCGCCAGACCCCCTGGCCCCCGTCCCACCCACCCCACCCGCATTACTTACGCCGCCTCCACCCTCCAAGCCCGTAAACCCCGGCTGACTCTCCGACTGCGCTCAAGCCGCCCCCGGACACACCCATGGACCCTTCACTTGCAACTCCTGCAAGTTTGACGGCACCAAGACCAACTCCTCATCCACAAACACCAAACAGAGCTCCGACACTAACCACCTTAAATGCATCCTGCTCAACACCAGCTTGGTCCACAAACACGCCATCGACCTCTGGAATCTACTAGACACCATCTCTACGGACGTCGCCTTCCTAACTGAAACATGGATGAACGCCTCCTCAGCCCCAGACATCACCATCGCCATCCCGGATGGCTACAAGATCATCCGTAAAGACCGCAACAAGCAAACAGAAGGAGGCATCGCTATTGTTCACAAGAATTCCATCCGAATCTCAACCAGCTCAGACGTCAACCTCGCTAGCGCCGAGCACCTCCACTTCCAGATCCACACCGACCCCAAGACCACACTCAGAGGCACCCTCCTCTACAGGCCACCAGGACCCCGAGCACAATTCAGTGAAGACATCACTGACTTTATCACCCCACACGCCCTCCCCTCCAAGGACTACATTCTACTGGGAGACCTCAATTATCATCTGGAAAAAAGTAACAGCAACACCACCGCCCTTCTGGAAAATCTCGCCAACCTCGGACTCAAACAACTTGTTAATACCCCCACTCACCTCGCAGGTCACACACTCGACCCTATCTTCACCTCCAGCAAACATATCTCCTTCAGTCACACCACAGCTCTCCATTGGATGGACCACAGCTGCGTTCACTTTATCTACAAAAAGACCACAACCCACAACCATCCTCAACCTACTCTGCGAAGAAACTGGAACAAAATCACCATCGACCAGATCTCCTCATCGCTTCTTCAAAACCCCCCCGCCCACTCATCGAACGCCAACCAAGCAGCCATTAACCTCACTCAATGGCTAACCAACAGGGCCGACAACCTAGCACCCCTGAAAAAACGTCAAATCAAACAAGGCAACAAAAACGCCCCCTGGTTCAACGATGATCTTAAGAAATCCAAGAAACTCTGTCGCTCCCTTGAGAAGGCCTGAAAAAAAGACCCAAACACCAACACCAGAGACGCCTTCAAAAACGCCACCCGCATACACCACCAACTGATCCGAGCTGCCAAGAAAGCCGCTTTCAAAGACCGACTTGACAACAACGCCCACAACAGCAAGGAATTATTCAACATCGTCAAAGAATTCACCAACCCCACTGCCAACTCCAACGACATCACTCCCTCTCAAGACCTCTGCGACTCCCTAGCTTTGTTCTTCCATGACAAAATCGCAGACATCCACAACAGCTTCGACAACCAACCCGGAGACCAACCCACCCATCCTTCTGCCACACCTTCACCCCCCTTGAACATCCTTAATGACTGGAACCCAATCTCCACGGATGATGCCATCCGCCTGATGAACTCCATCCACTCAGGATCCCCCACAGACCCCTGCCCTCACCACATCTTCAACAAAGCAGATTCCATCATCGCACCCCACCTCCGAGATGTCATCAACTGCTCCCTCACCTCCGCCACCTTCCCAGATAGCTGGAAACACGCCGAACTCAGCGCCCTTCTGAAAAAACCCACAGCTGACCCCACCGAACTCAAAAACTACCGCCCCATATCACTCCTTCCATTCCCGGCCAAAGTCATCGAGAAAGCGGTCAACAACCAGCTCGCCGCCTTACTCTAAACCAACAAATCCCTCGACTCCTCACAGTCCGGCTTCCGAGCCAACCACAGCACTGAGACCGCACTCATCGCAGCAACAGACGACATCCGAACTCTACTGGACAATGGTGACACCGTCGCCCTCATCCTCCTCGACCTCTCCGCAGCATTCGACACAGTCTGTCATAGCACCCTGTTACAACGCCTCAGTAACATCGGAATTCAAGGAAAAGTTCTGGAGTGGATCACCTCGTTCCTTGCCGGAAGAACTCAGAGAGTCCGCCTCCCACCATTCAAATCAGAAGCCACTGAAGTCATTTGCGGCGTGCCACAAGGATCTTCACTCAGCCCCACCCTCTTCAACATATACATGAGCCCCCTCGCGGCCATCGCACGTCAACACAACCTCAACATCATCTCCTACGCTGATGACACTCAACTGATCCTCTCACTCACCAAAGACCCTAACACCGCCAAAACCAACCTACATAAAGGAATGAGAGAAGTAGCCGAATGGATGAAGCACAGCCGCCTGAAACTGAATTCCGACAAAACAGAAGTCCTTATCTTAGGTACCTCCCCCTCCGCCTGGGACGACTCGTGGTGGCCAGAATCCCTTGGAAAAGCACCCATCCCAACAGACCACGCACGAAACCTGGGCATCATTCTGGACTCCTCACTCTCGATGACCAGACAAATCAACGCAGTTTCATCATCCTGCTTCAACATTCTTCGCATGCTCAAAAAAACATTTCGCTGGATCCCCAATGAAACCAGAAAAACGGTCACCCACGCACTGGTTACAAGCCGCCTGGACTACGGAAACACCCTTTACGCCGGCACCACCGCAAAACTTCAGAAAAAACTCCAACGCATCCAGAACGCATCAGCCAGACTCATACTAGACATACCGCGTAAAGACCACATTTCTGGTCACCTGAAAAACCTCCACTGGCTCCCCGTCAATAAGAGGATAACATTCCGCCTTCTAACCCGCGCACACAAAGCACTGTACGAACTTGGACCCGAATGCCTCAACACACGACTTTCCTTCTACACCCCCTCCCGCCAGCTACGCTCCTCCCACCAAGCCCTTGCTGCTGTACCTCGCATCAACAAAACCACCATGGGAGGAAGATCCTTCTCCTACCTGGCGGCTAAAACCTGGAACTCACTTCCCACTCACCTTCGCCTCACTCAGAACCACCTAGCATTCAGAAAGCAACTTAAAACCTGGATATTCTACAAGTAACTCCCCTCCCTTCTCCAAGCGCCTTGAGACCCTCTGGGTATGTAGCGCGCTATATAAATCACTGAATTGAATTGAATTGAAATACATCCAGAAGGCGTTGAAGACCAACTCCGGTCCGCAAGAGCAAGACGGCGTCATCCGCGTATAGGAGAACTGGAATTCCAAGTTCTCCTACACACTGAATGTCAAGGGATGCCACTTTTAGCGCGGGTTCCAGGGCATTTATATAGATGGTAAATAAGAGGGGTGCCAAGATACACCCCTGCCTGACACCCCTTTCGGAGTTAAAATGACTAGTACAACGACCATCCGAGGTGACCCTGACGGAGGCTAATAGCTCAGAATGTAAATCCGCCAAGAGATTGACTAAAGCCCTGTCCAGACCCAAATCAAGTAAAATTTGCCACAACTTTGATCGATTAACAAGGTCAAAGGCTGACGAGAGGTCCATGAACCCCAGGTACATGGACCCCTCCATGACCTTGGTATATTTATCCACTAGCATGTGCAAATTGAGACCTTGGTCTAACGTGCTCCTCTTTGGTCTAAATACGTACTGAACATTTGATAGGACCCCTTTCTCGTTCACCCAGTCATTCAGTTTAGATAAAATAACCCGACCCAGTATTTTCACAGAAGAGTCAATTAGGGAAATGGGTCTGTAACAGGAGGGGTCTTGCCTGTTACCCTTTTTGTAGACCGGAATGATAATAGATTTTTTCCACGAGGCCAGAATATTGTCATGGGTTAGAACATTAGAAACTTGACACAAGATTTTTGACCAAAATTTTGGGGCACAATTAAAAACATCCGCCGGGACCCCATCAGGACCTGGAGCCTTGTTTTTCAGGGTCAGTTCTATTGCCCTTTCAACTTCTGCGGCCTCAAAAATTACAGCAGAGCCCTCAACGATAAAAGGGGTGACCTCCATTTGCGAATCATTGCTAGTTTCCAAATAGATTTTACTAAAATGTTGTATCCAGCCCTCGTCTGGAATATTTGCCTCAAGAGGGGAATTTTCCTCACCCGAAAATAACGGTTGATTTATAATTTTCCAAAATAAACCACTATTTTTTAGGGTGTCTGGGTCCAGTAGTTGGGCCCATGCTTCGTCTTTCAACTCCTTTTTTCTATCTAGGATGGCTTTTTTATATATGCTCCTTAAACTAGCTATATGCGCATGGTTTTTTGGCGTGGCCTTCAGAGCTTTAAGTCTCCATGTGCTTTGGAGCATTTTCTGTCAAACCACCTTTTACCTTGAAGCGGCTTCTGACTTGGACCAGCATGTAAACTATGATTAATTTCAATACAAATATTATCAAAAGCAAGAACAACATCTTTATTTTGTGTCCGATTTGCTAGGCAAATTGCCACTTCATCCTCTACCTTATTCAGTACCTCTTGCAAGAATGTTTGTGGGACTATATTTGTCCATTTTAACCTGCGTCCTTGGTCTTTAACGGACACATTTAGTCCCCCTCTGTGGGTCACCGTTTTCAGTGAGAGTAGATCTGTATGCTTTAATTCCATTAAGACCGGATTATGATCACTAAAGACCGAGACCTCTGTGTTGTAATTTAAAACCTTACACAACAAAAAAGAAGACATGAAAATATAATCAATAATAGTGCCATCATCTTTACCCTTAAATGTAGGGGACCTACTTTTACCATCCCCGCAACCTGACTCATATAGGTTCCATCTGGCAAGGACGTTTTCTAAATACTCCCCCTGTCTAGTGTGTTCCAGATGAATAAACGAGGAAAGAGGCGGACCATCTTCCTCACGGATAATACATGGTAGGCTGCAGGGGTGAATGTTAAAATCCCCAAGAAATATTATTTCGAAAGTATTTACATTTACAATGTAAGCTGACAAAAATTTGTCCAGTACATCCAGATTGTGACCGGTACACTCATTAGCATTTGCATTATAAAAATTTATGAATAGAATCTTGGCCTTATCCTGAGTAGAAAGTTCAACAATTAGACAATTATCACATCCTGAATTACACTGTGTTATTTTGCCTTTTACATCAAGTTTGAATAAAGTTAGTAAGCCGCCCTTGGCTCTACCTGCAACACTACTAGTTGCAGGAATGCAAAAGTGACTGTAACCATCCAAAGAAAAGCTGTTAGCTTGATCCCATGTCTCTTGTAGAGCAATAATGTCAAAGGTTTTTAATGTATTAAGCCACACAACATTTCCAACTTTGGCCTTAATACCAGCAATATTCCAGGTTACAATTCTGAAGGTGGGTATGGGGGGCTGAGCTGTAATCCTAGGTTCAGTTGGGAGTCAGTCATTTTCGTCCAATGAGGATAAAGGGGTATAGCGATTAAATAATGGTAGGGCTTGATCAAATTGGTTATACGTGCTAGCCAACTGGTAACAATAAGGATCCTCAGTGTTTTGATGTTGATAAACATTTGGCACAGAACAGGCCACTCCCCTTCTGTATCCGTTAACTGGATGCTTATGCTGATGAGGTTGTAAACGTTGGGTATTATCAAGGTGGTTATAGAAAAACCCAAGAGGCCTAGCACATACAGTATTATCCGCTATGGGTAAGGAGGCTGCTCTAAGGAGGACTGTGGCAACGTGTTGCAGGTGCTTGAAATTTACAATGATACAGTCCCCTCTAGTATTCTTTCTAGCATTACCAATCCAGGTGACTCTTCGGGTAGAAATTATGCCATTTGAAAAAGCAAAAGGAAAACCACAGATCCTATTTAACCATGCTAGAGTTTTATTTTTTAAGGCAGCATGGGTTTCTAGTCTAGAATCAGTAAGGCAAGAATCAACCTCAGGGACATTTGTTAATACAACTGTGTATGGGACACACTCCGGTGGGAGGTTAACTGTATTTCTTCTTTTAGGCATACTTCTCCCACCCTTGTTCCCCCCAGTTGTAACGATCTGGCTACCAGTATTTGGTGGAGGTGGATGTGTGACTGGTGCTGGAAGTGATGGTGAATTATGGGATGGTGCCTTCTGTGGTAGAGTAGCTGGTGGTAGAGTAGCTAGTGAATTTTGTGCGGTAACCATGGCCCCAATTTCCCCTAAGCTAGCAGTACCTGCGACCCCTATTACATTATTGCCAGCAGTGGGACACTTATGTGTGTTAATCCGGGTTATGTGTGATTCGAGAAGGCCCCCTAATCTAGAAACCTCTTGAGTAACCTGGTCTAATTTTACGACAAGAGATCTAATCATGAGTTCTAATTTTGACTCGATGATACTTGCCAAGAGCTCAATATGGGCAGGGAGCGAATTCAGCTCAGCGTTATTTGTAGACTCTGATACGCTTCCTGAACTAGTTATTATAGTCCCTGTCTTTTTTGACTTTCGGCCCCCCACCCGCTTTACAAGAGCCTTCCTACATGCCCTCACAACTCTTCGAACAGGCGATTGAGCTGGTGAAGGCCTAGGAGAGGGTGTCGGGGTCAAACACAGGGTAGGATCGGTTAGAACTTCTCGCTCTTCCTGTGACACTGCTGGGGATACGTCATAAGTGTCAATAACAAAAGGATCTTCAGTACAGCTATCCGCCTGAACTATGGAAGCTAAGGGCGAACTCGGCCTTGTAGGTGAGGCTAATGGGCTTACCCTATTTAATGAGAGTCTCCTTTCTTTGTTAATCTTACAAACCACCTTCACTAGATAATTATCCATTGTCCTGGTCTCATTCATTGTCAATGGTTTTGCTGATCTAAGTTTCGACATTATAAGGGCACTTCAACAAACAGACACAAGTACTATTAAAAGATAATGTCTCACCCAGGAAGTTCTTCTAGTTCAATTTCATAGACAAAGACCAAAAAACATTAAAATGAATTACAGGTTATATTATCTTACAGTTTGTGTGAAGTCCGGAAGGGGCCAAAGTCCCTGGCCCAGCCCGGCCTCTTCTGGCCTCTGACGGCCACAGACGGCCACAGACTGCCCCGCCCTTGTCCCGGGCGTCCGCGCGCGTCCCGTGGGACGAGGTACCAAGGGAGCCTTTGTAAATGTAAATGTACAGGGTTTATATAGCGCAAATCACCGAGCGGTTTCTAAGCGCTTGCTTAGGGAACCCGTCCTGGTATTCCCCTGTGAGATAACCCCAGCAGGGTATCCACAAGGTGAAAGCCAGGCATCCCGCCGCGAGGGGCCGTTGTGGAGATTAAGCAAGCTATTGCCCAGAGTCGCAGAGTGTGAACCCATGAATCGAGTAGGCACCGGAGCGAGAATTGTTGAGTCCATGGACATTATTAGGACTCAAGACCCCGCCGAGCCGGGAATTGAACCCTGGCCCCGGGCTGACCTCTGCTTCCAGGTCTGCCTCCTCTAACCAGTGAGCCACTTCTCCACCTCCAGGCGCTTCCAGGTCGCGTCAGCGGCGTCCTTGCCGCGATGAGGCTGCTGGGGAATGTAGTGCAGAGAGGCCCGGCAGAGCCAAGCCCGGCCAGACCACGAGCGGAGCTAACCCCGGCCCACAAGCACCACACCGGAGAACAGGGGGTCGGCGGAGCCAAGCCCGGCCAGGGAAACACAGCGGAGCCAAGCCCGGCCATCAGCAGCACTCCAGGTCAGCAAAAAATGGCTCCCCCCGGACTCGATACCAAGGGAGCCTTTATGCGCTTCCAGGTCGCGGTGTCCTTGCCGCGATGAGGCTGCTGGGGAATGTAGTGCAGAGAGGCCCGGCGGAGCAAAGCCCGGCCAGACCACGAGCGGAGCTAAGCCCGGCCCACAAGCACCACACCGGAGAACAGGGGGTCGGCGGAGCCAAGCCCGGCCAGGGAAACACAGCGGAGCCAAGCCCGGCTGTCAGCAGCACTCCAGGTCAGCAAAAAACGGCTCCCCCCGGACTAGATACCAGGGGAGCCTTTATGCGCCTCCAGGCGCTTCCAGGTCGCGTCAGCGGCATCCTTGCCGCAATGAGGCTGCTGGGGAATGTAGTGCAGAGAGGCCCGGCGGAGCCAGGCCAGACCACGAGCGGAGCTAAGCCCGGCCCACAAGCACCACACCGGAGAACAGGGGGTCGGCGGAGCCAAGCCCGGCCAGGGAAACACAGCGGAGCCAAGCCCGGCGGTCAGCAGCACTCCAGGTCAGCAAAAAACAGCTCCCCCCGGACTCGATACCAAGGGAGCCTTTATGCGTCTCCAGGCGCTTCCAGGTCGTGTCAGCGGCGTCCTTGCCGCAATGAGGCTGCTGGGGAATGTAGTGCAGAGAGGCCCGGCAGAGCCAAGCCCGGCCAGACCACGAGCGGAGCTAAGCCCGGCCCACAAGCACCACACCGGATAACAGGGGGTCGGCGGAGCCAAGCCCGGCCAGGAAAACACAGCGGAGCCAAGCCCGGCCGTCAGCAGCACTCCAGGTCAGCAAAAAACGACTCGTGGAATGAAAAGTAGATGTTGGTTTTAAGCAGACATGTTTAGAGGAGGGGGGACTTGTAGCTTCCTATTCCGATTGCATTAGACTGTTAAACCACAGGTGCTTATTCCACCCACAGGATGTGTACACTATGAATATTAGGATAAATGCTCCTGATATGGGAACCCCAAAGTCAAGCAGCACTGTAGGTTGGTTATTCAACAAGTCCTGCCATCAAGTTCTGTGCTACTATCATAGTGGCCACCTTAAGGCAGCACCGGAGCTGAAGCTGGAATTTTAAATCTTGGCACAGGAAAGCTTAATTCTGGGATTGTCCTCGCCAAGGTGTCCGAAATAAGGTCTGTTGTGTATGATAAGGGTCTTATGGCAAGTACCCTGCATTGTGCACTCCACACCACCAGCAACATAGGTCCTCGTCAATATCCCCATGGGCATTCTCTACATATTTCCAAGTGACATTTCTGTCACATGCTTGCGCAAAAATGTCATGTTGCACAACAGCCACATGCACCAAAAGTTATCACCCCCCCACTCACACACCCCCATCAAACATAAATCACTGTTAACACATTTTTACTTTTTGCTGAACACTGCTCATTCTGCAACCATGCACACAGCAGACGGAACTAGTCGTTTAACTGCAAAAACTTTATGCCATTTTTCTGGCAGAGAACTCAATCTCACTAAATACCACAAACGTTCTCCATGACCTGGTACCAGAAGAATACACTATCCAGCACATCAAGCAGCTAACCCAGAAAAACGGCAGACACAGCAAAACACAGTTCAACTGGTTCCTCTCGCAAGGGCTCACTGCCTGGGAGCAAACGTGTCCTTCCCATCTGCCCCCAATCGAAAGTTACCATTTATTAAATGTAATAAGGAAACCCAATGTTATCCTATGGGAGAGGTAGTCCTCACAGTAGAAAAAACAAATTTAAGGAGTTTTTTTTATTACCAGGACATGTAAAAATTACATGTCCAACTTTTTAAGCACACAGCACCCTGCCCTCTGGGCTGTTTAGTGCCTACCATAGGGGTGGCCTATAAGTATTAAAAAAGGAGGTTTTGTCATGCCAAGTCGAAATGGCAGTTTAAATATACACACACAGGGCCAAGGTTGATGGTGTCCCAGGTCAGGGAGGACCTGGCCTGGCTGTTCGGGCTGGACTCTACTCATGAGAAGGGTCAAACTGATTTGAATATAGCTTGGTCTAAACTGAGATGGTATGGTGGGCAGAAAACGATGGTTTGGGATGCAGCCCAAGAGATTACCAGTGGCTGAGATTAAGTCAAGCATTCCATCCATTACCTTGTAGTTTTTGCTCTAGTTTCTAACATCAGCGTTGTCATGCTATCATGGTAACCAGGGATCTACAGGAGGTTCAGTGACGGGTGACAGACAGCAGGAGGGGAAACTCCTGCGGCGTTGTTGGTGATAAATTAAACTTCAAAATACAACATTTTCCAGGCTCCATTATTTACTTCATTTTAGCAATGAAGGTGCGATTTGAACCCACAAGTGCAAAGCACAATGGATTAAGTGGGTAAAGTGATAAAGTGCACAGTACCCTAAGTCTAATAAAAAGGAAAAATCAAGGAGTAAGGCAAAACATTTGGGGGGGGAACCAACCTAAGGCTGACAGGTCTAACAGCTATTCTATAAGCAAGTGGTGGAGATGAAATTTAAAAAAAGTATATAATTCTTGGTAAAGAAAACTGTACGCAACAAAGTCTCGGAATATTAGCGTATGAACATTGAGAAATGTAAGGGTCAAATAACCATTAAGGCAAATAAAACAGCCTAAAAGTGCCTGAAGAAAAGTTGCAGATATCAGAAAAAAAATTGTTTCTAACTAAAATGGACGACAATAATTCAGTCAGAAATTGTGGCCCACACTCGCTAGGGTGTTCACCGGAGTGTGAAGATGGCATTACAGGTACCCGGCAGGCACTGTCCAGAAAGGCTGGTCTTCCCCTTGCCGCTTCACTCCTGGAAGCATTGACTGCCAATACCCAGCGTATGCTTGAGAAGGGAATCCCCCTCTCACACCTAGAAAAACACCCTAGCGAGTGTAACACATAGTCTGTATTACACAAACCCACCTTTTTTAGCCTGCACCAGCACTATTTTAAATAGGTCCTGAGGAAAGCCAGAATAATCTTAAGGCACTGGCTGAAACATGTCGACCAACACATGGATGTAGGAGGTCGTAACTCACCACCTAACATTCCCTAGCCTTATTTTAACCGCTGATGGCGGCCCAGTTATTAAAATTTAATTTACCCTCGGGTACTGGGACCCTCGCTAAGCCATTTTAACTGTCACTTCACTAACACCCCACACTGCACTCTCAGTAAAATACCAGCTCCACTGTAATCAGGCGTCGAAGCACACCCGGAACACATTAGGTGTTACTGGGTGGGCCCGATGATGAAGCATGCCACCAACTAGGTTGGTGGGTGAGGGCTTCATGAACACACCAAGAAGGTGTCCACTGACAGAACGAGTCAGAGTCCTAAAATAAAAGTCATATTGAGCTAGTCTTCTTTGATAACACATATAAAACCACGGGGACACGGACTAGCTTTCTAGTCATCTCTCTCTCTCTTGATACGTCTAGGTGTAGTATAATGACATTATGAGCACTAGGACCCTTGTCGTTCTGGGCGGACTCTGAACAGGAAGTACGTGATAAGCAGTGTGGTTAACAGAAAGTATGATGTAATGTGCATTGTGTGAGTGTATGCTGAAAAATAAAGTAATGCTTGACCGCAGCTCCTGTGTGGTGTAATTCATCTGCATGTACCTGGGCTGGGGAAGACACTACAACTGGTGACGAGTAGTGCATAGGTTCCTGAGGAAGACAAGACTCCCTTCTCTGAGAGTTTCACTATACAGCAAACTGCTTTTGCATGCCACGTGTGCCAGAGTGGTCTGCAACTGGCAAGTGGAGTTAAAACCCTGCTCCGGCCGTACATGGCCACAGAAGAGATCGAAGGCCCTGCAGATAAATGCAGACGAGGTGGTTGACAGAGAGACTGCCCTGCCACAAATACAGAGCAAATAATCAGACAAAGCAAGAAAACACGTTCACATCATTGAGGTACGAGATATAGAGAAAGTACTCACCGTCACAGGCAATTGAAGCATCACTGCGATGCATGCTTGAATGCAATGTTTGCTTGCATGAGTTGTTGGAACCAGCCTTGTCACGATCGACTGAAAAGCATGTGGTAACACAATGGCAGATAAAAGGGAACGCAAAATAAAATGCAGCCGTGATCCTAAGGCCGCCACCGCCTTTCAATACTTCTAAGAAGCAGAACATTGATGACAGGTGGGCTGCGTGGATCAAAACATTTGATGATTTCATAGAGGCACTAGAAGAAGATGACAAGAATATCATCAAATACTTGAACACCTTGTAGGTGATGAAGTGAAAGAAGCGCTGAAGAAAAATTCACAGACTGATGTCAAATCGTACCAAAAGGTAAAAGAAACCTTGGAAACTAATTCCAATCTGATGCTAAATTCCAACTATGAAAGGTCTATCTTCAACCAAGCATGACAACAGGTTAGTGAAACAATAGACACATTTGTTGAAAGACTTGATGCACTCGTTAAACATTGCAAGTTCTGTGACTTCACCGACAAAGAAGCCATGTGCCTCAGAAACATTGATTCATTGATGGCGGCCTTTCTGATTCGTTTAGAATGTGGATGCTGAGAGAAACATACAGACTAGAGAAATGCTGATGGCTACGAGAGCAGAAGAACAAGTAGATCGACAAGCTGCTGACATGAAAGCAGGAACAGCATACAATGAATCACTGTTGACGGTGAAAAGCAAGCACAAACAAGATACACATTTGTCAACGTCACCAAATAAAGTAAAGCTATGCTTCTGATGTGGATTTTCGTTTTTCTATGGAGGTAAATATTTAGCCATAGGATAAGTCTGTAAAGTTTGTGGGAAAGAGAATAATTTCATAACTGTGTGCCGAACTCAGGAAAAATCAAGTGCGTCACGACAGCAAGAAAAGAATAATGTGAGAATGTTCCAGAAGCATTCTCACTACTCCCCTAAAATCAAAAAGCAACATCATAACGACATGTAGAAACCAGGTAATATCAATCGTTGTCAAGCTCCTCGTACAAATGTTTTTCAACGTCACTATAGAGTACCAGCAAAGAAGATGGGTGTGTGCTGTTGACATCTACCAAAGAACGTCATGCACATGTGTGGTTAGCTGTCGTTAAAGATCTCAGTTCATAGAAAACGAAAGCTCACCAAACAAAGGGACAAACTTCATTTGGATTCTGTCACAAAATCACATTGAAAGTGAACAATCACCAAATCACTATTATCATAGACAGTGGTGCGTCGATTAATATCATGTCAGTGGAAAAGTTGAATAGCCCGACCACTGTGCCTCGCCTCACTCTGTTAGGCATGAACTGGGCTGCTTCTGAACCACTGAAAAGCCAAGGGTCGTTCACAAGCGACAATGCGACACAAAAAGACATTGGTGTAAGCCACTTTTCATGTTCTACAAGGAACTTCGTAAAGTCGCTGTTTGCTCAGTTTTGCTACTGCTGCTGACATGGGGTTGATATCCCTCAACTACAACATCTGTGCTCAGTCTGAGATCACAAGCCCAGGAATCGGTTTCTGATTGCAGACTGAGCACAGATGTGTTCCATGGCCTGGGAAAACTCAAGAAAATTAAAGTGCAGCTTCATATCAATGAGGACATTCGCCAAGTAGTTCAGGAGCACTGTAGAGTTGCTTTTCATCTACAAGAAGCTGTAGAGAAGCAGTTGGAACCACTTTTAAAACATGACATAGTTGAAAGCTCCACAGGCCCCACGGCATGGGATTTTCCCATAGTAGTAGTAACAACAAAGGACAGTAGCACAGCGGTGCGCATTTGTGTTGCTATGTGCCAGGCAAACAAGGCCATTGAGCCACTGGTCCGTACATAGCGGATGCAATTGAACGGAGCCAAAGTGTGTTCTCGTCTTAAAAGGAACAAAGGATACCATCAACTCGAGTTGGAGGAAAACTGCAGGTACATCTACCTTTTCAACTCATGGTGGTTTGCTCACCTATAAGAGACTGCGTATTGGAGTATCTTCGGCTGCTGAGGTATTTCAGAGTGCTATTCGCCAAGTAATCAACTTGTTACACATGCTTTCAATTACAGTGATGACAGACTGATTTGTGGGAGAACACAGAAAGAACACGACAAAGCCCTTTGCCAAGGGTAACAGTTACATGCTGATGCAGGTCTCATTTTAAACACCACAAAGTATGGATTTCACAAAATCAAACTCAAGTTGTTTGGACACATATATTCTGATGGTGGGAATGACTCCAGACAAGGTGCAAGTACTGTCATCCACTTGCCCCACCAGGATGTTACCATGCTGTGATGCCTTCCAGGCATGGCTAGTTATTGCTCAAAATACATTTGCAGCTTTGCTACAGTGAGCGCCCAACTGAGAGATTGGCCAAAATGAAATTATCAGTTTCAGTGGTCTCCAGAATGCGACCAGAATTTCTAAGATTTTAAACATGATATTGAGAATGCAACTGAAATGGCCTTTTCGACCACAAGCTACATACCGAAGTAACAGTTGATGCGAGCCCAGTCGGGTTTCGGGCAATCCCTGCTCAACACAAAGGTCATCCGAATGCTCAGAGACACGTTGCAATCTATGCCAGTCAAAGTCTGTCTGAAATGGAATGTACCTACTCTCAGCTGCAAAAGGAGAGTCTGACTGTGAACATTTTCAGGTATCCCTCTACGGAAATCACCAGGCCCTGCTTACAATTTTTGGAAACCTGAAGACTAAGATGTCCCCTCGCATCGAGAGGTGGGGTCTAAGACTGCAAGAGTAGGACTATAAGATTGTGCATGAAACCTGGGAAGGAACAAAATCCAGTAGATCACTTTTCATGAGTGCCGCTACAATGTCACAGTTAGACATCCAAGACAGCTGAAGCATATCTACGCTTTATTGTGAGATCCAGCAGACCAGCGGCTCCGTAGGTGGAACAAATCATTGCTGCCACCAATTCAGATAAAGACATGACCATATTTGCACGCAATCATGGAGATATACCCAGCCCCTTCTTAATGATGTTAAAAATCCAAAAGTTCAAAAATGTACAGGATGACTCAGCAGTCACCCAAGAATGCGTAATATTGCAAGACTTGAGAATAGTCATATCTGAAAGCCTAAGACAGCGGATCATTGAGCTGGCCAATGAAGGACACCATAGTATTGTAGCCACCAAAAAAGCCTTAAGAGATCGAGTGTGGTTCCCTCAGCTAGATTAGCGAGTCAAGAAGTTGCTGAAGTTGTGCCACATTGGCAATTGCAAGGTGACGCAACACCCAGTGACAATGTTTGGCCTTTCTGCCCATTTTTGGGAGATTAATACAGATTACTTTTTTAGGCCTTTAGGAAATGGACACCATCTCATGGTAGTCACACGTGAAAATTCGTGTTTTCCTTTGGTGGAAGGCCTATCTTCGACAACCCATGACACAGTCACAGAATGGCTTAATGACATCTTTGCACCGTGGGGTATCCCCGAAAGCCTCATATCTGATTGGCCTACCCTTTAACATCAAACAACAAAAAAGTACACCCTTCTGGCCCCAAGCCAAAGGTGTAGTTGAACAATTCATGGGCACCCTCAAGAGGGTCATTCAACGAGCGCCCATGAAGAGAATCGATCTGAACCAATCCATGTGCCAGGCCCTCCGGGACTATCAATCAACTCGTCACTCCACAACTGGTGCGAGTCCAGCCACCTTGCTAGTTGGGATAACAATCAGAATAAAATTACCTCGGTGGACCTCAGATGGACCAGTGAATAATGACAAAGTTTGAGACACTGACGCGAAAAAAGAAAATAAAAACATATGCTGATCAGCATCTCCTTCTCCTTGCCAAGGGGATAGATAGTCTATGACAAAGGAGACTGGGGACTGGTTAAGAAAAGACGAAGTGGGAAAATAGACACTCCTTTTGCAGATGATACTGCATGCTCCTGGGTTGGGGAAGACAATACACTAGGCAACAGAGTCACCAGATAACGTATTTTTTTGGAGGCTCCTGTGAATAAGAAGACAGGTTCATGATCTGACGACTCACCATGGCTGCAGTGACACTGGAAACTATCATGAGCAAACTTAAGATTATACAATCATCAATATCAGCGGAGGAAGTAATTGATAATCTGGGTGCTCTGGCACTTAGGGTGAAAGTGTCTGACCCCACCCACCAAAAAGGCCATCTTCTTGACCCGCTCTTCTCCAACAGCGATAGCCCCTGCCGCGGTCAGACCACTGTATGGTCCCTTTTGTTTGGACCCAACAGGGTGGTCAACCACGGGAAAGGGTTCAAAAGTGGAGCCGGTACTGGTCTTAACTTTCCAGCTAGTCCTGGGCATCATCCCTTGATAATACCAGAACTGTTTTAGGAAATTACCCTGAAACACCCAATAATAAAGTCAATCACTGGCTGGAATCATCATTAGATATGCTGGTTCCTAAAAACTGAATGATCAGTAAAAAAGACTCAAATTGTTCAGCCAGGTACTCTCCTAAGCTCAGAGAGCTGAAACAATTATGTAAACGCTTGGTGAGAACCCGGAGGAAAGACAAGTCAAGTCAAGTCAAGTCAAAATTTGTATAGCGCACTACTCACCCAGAGGGTCTCAAGGCGCTTGGGGGAGGGGGTTTCGCTATTTATCAAACAGCCAGGTTTTGAGTTGTTTTCTGAAGGAGAGGTGGTTCTGTGTAGGGCGGACGTGGGTGAGGAGAGAATTCCAGGTTTTGGCCGCTAAGTAGGAGAATGATCTTCCTCCAATGGTGGCTCTTCGGATTCGTGGAATCGTGGTGAGGGCTTGATTGGACGATCGTAGTTGACGGGTGGGGGTGTAAAAGGTCAGGCGCTTGTTGAGGTAACTGGGTCCTAGGTCATAGAGGGCCTTGTGTGCGTGGGTGAGGAGACGGAACTTGATTCTCTTGTTGACGGGGAGCCAGTGAAGGTCTCTCAGGTGACCGGAGATGTGATTGTGGCGAGGTATGTCTAGGATGAGTCGGGCGGAGGCGTTCTGAATGCGTTGGAGTTTTTTCTGCAGTTTGGCTGTGGTTCCGGCGTATAGGGTGTTTCCGTAGTCCAGTAGGCTTGTGAAAAGTGCTTGGGTGACCGTCTTTCTTGTTTCGGTGGGGATCCATAGGAAGATCTTTCGGAGCATGCGTAATATGTTGAAGCATGATGACGAGACGGCGTAGACTTCTCTGGTCATTGAGAGGGAGGAGTCTAGAATGAATCCCAGGTTGCGAGCGTGGTCCGTTGGTTTGGGCGCGCTGCCAAGGGCTGGTGGCCACCAGGAGTCGTCCCATGCAGAGGGGGATGATCCTAGGATGAGGACTTCCGTCTTGTCTGAATTCAGTTTTAGGCGGCTGTTCTTCATCCACTCGGCTATGTCTTTCATCCCTTCGTATAGGTTGGTTTTGGCGGTGTTTGGGTCTTTTGTGAGGGAGAGGATCAGCTGTGTGTCGTCCGCGTAGGAGATGATGTTAAGGTTGTGCTGGCGCGCGATGGAAGCGAGGGGGCTCATGTAGACGCTGAAGAGGGTGGGGCTCAGGGATGATCCTTGTGGTACTCCACAGATGACTTCGGTGGCCTCTGATCTGAAGGTGGGGAGGCGGACTCTCTGGGTCTCTATTATCAAGAAAACCAAATATAGAGAAGTCACCATAGCCTATAAGGCAGAAATTAGAAATGCCCAATCCCTCTACTATGAAAAAAAGATTATCGCAGCTTCCAACTCCCCAGTGAAATCTTCAAGATTGCGAAATCTCTTCTTAAACCTCCTGCGCCCCCGTGCCATCTGAAGACACTTTAGGACGCTGTAATAACTTAGCAAACTATTTTTCTAAAAAGATTGAAGATATCTATTCTACCTTCCCCCCTTTATGAGTTTCTGTAAATGTCCCCCTCTCGGATGACCAACCCCCACTGCTAGACCCTTTCATTGAGACAATCCCCCTTATGGATATGAAATCCTTAAAAAAATATCTCAACCGTCTAAAATCTGGCTCCCCTAGTGATGTGGTACCCCCCCCCACCACTTTAAGTCAGGTCTCTGATACTGTCGCCACCGTTATCCTGGACCTTATTAACATTTCACTTTCTTCTGGGCTTGTGCCCTCCCAATGGAAATGGGCCATGGTCAAAGCTCTCTTAAAAAAAAAAAAACTTACACCCAGAAGTATTTGCTAACTATCGGCCGATCTCGCTCCTGCCGGGGAATCGCAAAAATGAGTGAAAAAAAAGGTCAACTCCGTTCTCTCCGCATTTCTGGAGAAAAATGAATGCTTTCACCCTTCTCAAACTGGCTTTAGACCTCAACAGGGCACGGAGACGGCCTTGTTAGCTGTAGTTGAAGAAGCCAGTAAAACTTTGGATGCTGGTGATTCCACAGCTATTGTCATGTTTGACCTTAGCGCGGCCTTCAACACGGTCAATCACCATCTTCTAATCATAAGACTCCGAGAGATAGGAGTCACAGGAACTCTACTCAAATGGTTAGAATCCTTCTTGGCTGACAGGTGATTTCAGGTTTTTGAGGACAATTTCATCTCTGAAAGTATGCCTTTGAGATGTGGGTTACCTCAGGGCTCCTCCCTGAGCCCCATGCGTTTTAATGTCTATTTGAGCACCCTGGCCGAGATGGTCGAGCCCTCTGGGGTCCGGATTGTTTCCTATGCTGATGACACTCAGCTGATTGTGTCTCTTAATCAAATGGACAAGACGGAGACTAACCGGGCCAACTGCTTGGAAAGGGTCTCCACATGGATGGATGGCTCCTTCCTAAAACTTAATGCAGCTAAAACAGAGCTGATGTATTTGGGCAAGACTGCTAATCTGGATGCCAGCGTACTCTGGCCCATATGTCTTGGTGCTATGCCCCCCCCTTAGGATCAGATAAAAAGCGTTGGTGTATGGCTCGATCACAACTTGAATTTTAAGGAGCAGGCGCGAAGGGTGGAAGGTACCTTCTATGGTATCCTGAAAATGATTAGGAAAATTCTCCCACTGCTGCCTTTCAATGCTAGGAGACTATTGGTGCAAGCCTTGATTCTTTCTCGGCTTGATTATACCAACATGCTGTATTTAGGCTCTCCATGCTCTACCATTAAAAAATTGCAAATTGTTCAAAATTGTGCTGCAAGACTCCTTATGCAGGCCCATAATCGGGAATCTGCTAAACCTTATATCATCTCCCTGCATTGGCTTCCGGTTGCCGAAAGAATTCGGTTTAAGGCACTGTGCATTGTCCATAAGACTCTGCTAAAGCCCCAACGATTCTCCGAGTATCATCTCTCCCTACCTCCCTAAAAGATCTTTGCGCTATGGGAAGAAACAAGGGACACTTGGATAAACAGAGTTCGGAGTGGTGGACGCCTGTTCTCATTCATTGCTGCGAAATGCTGGAACCAGCTACCAACCTACATTCGGCTTGAAGCTAACTATCTTGCCTTTCACAAGCTCCTGAAAACCCTTCTGTTCTCTTGAACGCTCAGCTGTAGTTTGGTGATGACTCTGTCGTTAGCGCTGCGAGGCCTTCTGGTAGCCATGCGCTGTACAAATGTTAAATTCATTCTTTCATTCATTGAATAAACACTCGACAAAAAGCTGCCAAAACATAAGTGGCATTAGAAGTGGATATAGCTGTTGTACAGAAAAGTTATAGAGAACACCCATCACCTGACTTTCAGGCAATAACGACCAAGAAATTTGAATTGAAAAACGATTTTCACTATGATAACAGAGAAAGCCTTGCTCTGTTGCAAAAGCATTCACCTATGAACATTGGGAGAACGCAGGAAGGCTATTGGCCTTACAACTGAAACAAGGTCTACCATCCTTGCAGTTCAGAACTTCAGTGAATGCATATTGGTTCCTGCCACTGACATAACAAAACAGTTTACCTCTTTTAATCCAAACTGTACACTTCCAGGTGCACCCTGCGAAACCACCCAGGAAGATGCGTTCATTACCAGACTGCCCATTCCAACACAAACACACCATCTAAAGGAGGAGCTGGAGGATGGCATATAAGCTGAAGAGACTGGGGAAGTCATCAAGGTAATGAAGAGAGGCAAGAATTTAGGGGAGGATAGTTTCCCTGTTGAAGTGTTATAAGGCTATTAGCTCCTGAAGGGTTCCTCTTCTGGAGAAAGCATTCCACGAGGCAGCAGCAATGGGTTCCTTCAGTCCAGAATTTAATAGAGCCCATATCTACTTGATACACAAGCCTGGCAGAGCTAAACAGTTACGTAGCAATTGTAGACCCATCTCTCTACTTAACTCAGATGTGAAATTATTGGTGAAATTACTGCCCATGAGGATGGGCAAAGTTATCCCACTACTGATCCACAGACACCAAGAGGGGTTTGTACGTAATGCTCCACATGGAATCATATGCAAACACTATTGCACTTACTGTGGCAGACCAGGCATGGAGCTGCTGAGATGGTTTCTCACCCGCAAAGCTGAAAAAGCATTTGATCGACTGGGGTGGGGTTCTTTGTTTGACAGGCTGAAACACTTTTGCCAGGGGCAAAAGTTTAGAAGCAGGGCCAGTGGCTCAATCAGAATCCTGCAGCGAGGATAAACTGTAATGGCTTCCTTTCCAAATCCATCAAAATTAACAGAGGCAGGAGTGCTTTCTTTTAACGTAACATTTCACGATAGCACTCTACCCCCAGGCAATTTTCATCAGAGAATCGCCAACCACTACCCATACAGCACATACACCAGCGGGAGAGCTGAAAGTGATGTTATAAACAGATTTATATAAAGAGTTTTATATAGCACTGGCTAGAACCGAAGTTATCAGAACGCTTTACATAAAGTTCCAACTTAGTGAACAAACTTACATCAGTTACAAGTTACAGGTGCCACTCGTGTGGTGTTTTGTTTTCCTGCATTGGGAGAGACTGTTTCGTCGAGGGACTGCGAGGACCAGCATCCCACTTTAAACCCAGCCGCAGCCTCTTCCCTCAGTGCCTACACCCACTAACTGGACCTACATTTACTTCTCGCAGCCCCCGCTCCGCGGGAGCCGCTTGTGTGGTGTTTTGTTTTCCTGCATTGGGAGAGACTTTTTCGTCGAGGGACTGCGAGGAAAACCAGCCCACTTCAAACCCAGCTGCAGCCTCTTCCCTCAGTGCCTACGCCCACTGTCTGGACCTACATTTACTTCTTGCGGCCCCCGCTCCGCGGGAGCCGCTCGTGTGGTCTTTTGTTTTCCTTCATTGGGAGAGACTTTTTCGTCGGAGGACTGCGAGGACCAGCAGCCCACTTTAAACCCAGCTGCAGCCTCTTCCCTCAGTGCCTACGCCCACTGCCTGTATGGATATTAACATGTCAACCGACCCGCGACGCGGGACGAGCGCCGGGCGCAGCCCGGGCCAAGGGCGGGCCCGTTTTAGCCCGTTCAAGCCCAAAGAGACCGGACCGGGCCCCATCTCTTTCGCTCATCCCTAAAATAAACTGTATGTACTTTACCACTGCAAGCTAGTAACTTTGGTTGAGGTTTTTTCATTGATTAATATGCCAGCACAGGAGAGTAAGGGTAGAGCTGCTATAGGGGGGCCTACTTTAACAGGCACCCTGGATAATTCCATAACAAGAGCAAACTCCGTAATAGACCAAGGGATTACTCTGATGGAACGCCGGGTGTCCCAAGACTTGGCCATGGCGAAAAGATCGTCCCTGGGCCATATCGCTATTGCTCGAACCCCAGAACACCCAGTAAGAGAAAAAAACACTGAAGTACATGCACTTATTCATAGCATCCCTACCCCCGAGCAAGAACATACTCAGCCCAGGAGTGTCTCGCATTCACTAAAAGCTGTAGAGGTTAACACGGATACAATAAGGGTCTCCTCACCAGAAGAACTTGATACCATGCAATTAAGGGAGAGAAGGGAGGGGGCAAAACCTAAGAGAAAAAGGGCTAATGCAACTGTGGTGGGTGGTAGAAAGCCAAAACTAGCCAAAGGGATGGGGAATAGTGACATATCCCACAATCAAAAGGGGGAGGGTGAAAGGGTCATTCAAACTAGGCAGGTCACAATGACATTAAATTCTTAATGTGAAGACTATATTTTGGAAGTTTTACCTAACATTGAGATAAGAAGCGAGGAAGATGAGGTACCATTGTTAAAAAAACTGAGGGCCCTGCTAAAATCCTCGCTTATACCCCTAGAAGCTAGATTATCACAGATTGAAAAACAACTCTCATTTGGAAGCAATTACAGTGGGATTGTCAACCACTTTGAAGGAAAAGGAGCCATGCCCACCCAATGCATTAGTCAATATTGACTCTGTTATACATGAAATTAGTAAATCCCCACCCCTCCCCAAGCAACTAAATTCAAATAACTTAAGTACATCAAGGAACAACCCACTGCCAGAATTACTTGGTCCCACTGTTTCCCTTGAGAAAGACATTCCCCCAAATGATGTTAGAGGGGGCTTGATATTAAACACACCTCAAGGGAGACATGTTATAAACCTTCCCCCAGAAACAAGCCCATACCTAGTGGTATTAACTGGAGTTCCAGAAATAACTACTAACACAGTGGAATCAATTATAACCCTGAAAAATAAAGTAGCACATTGGCTAAACACTAATCGACCTTTACCCCCACACATGACGAGTAAAATACTAATGGTTAGAAGAACAGCATGGGTGGGGACCAGCACAAAAACTATCCCGGGTGACTGTGTATTGGTCAATTTTAGAGATCCCCGCACGGTTGATTACATTTGTAGTGGGAGAAACTATAAAACACACTCACTTATTGAAGCCCGGCCACTTTCCTACTTTTACCCCGTAACTGACATACCTGGCTGTGATGACAATTGGACACCGGTTACGTATCAGAATCAGGATAGAAGAGAAAGAGGGGGGTACAGCCAAATAAATAGATGGAGAGGCGTCCCAAACGAAAATACGTTTAGTTGTTTAGAAATGGTGGACTGACGGAGGTCGACTGTAGAACAAAAAAATGAAATTAAAGATGGGCTACGGAACCAAAACTTTCAATATCCTCCCAAGTACACTACATTAGGTAATAAGGAAGACATAAATCGCTCCATTGATAAGTGCGTAACAGGGAATCTTAATACCCCGTTGGCTTTATCACCAGTGGTGTCCCAAGAACAAGTGATGGTAGAGAACCAACGAGGGAAAGAAATGCAATTAGTACAAATACCGCCGTGCACTAGTCCGGTTGTTCTAAATAACGACAGAGCCCCAAATGATATTGCACCTAAAAGCGATGCTATTAGCCTATTATCCTGGAACGCAGCGGGCTTATTAAACAAATGCAAGGAGCCGGCGTTCTTGTCTTTTATAGAAAACTATTCAGTTATTTGTTTACAAGAATGCTGGGAGAGGGAGGGAATCCATATAAATGGTTTCCGTACCTTCTTCACACCAGCCAAATTGTCAAGGAGGGGTAGAAATTCAGGGGGGCTCTGTACTTATATATCCAATACGGCAGCTGCTACTGTGGGAAAGCATAATATGCAATCAGAGTACTATCAGATTCTGTCATTAACCCTGGGAGAAACCAATCTTGTACGTTGGTTAACCTTTATAATAGTATCCCAAGGGAAGAATTAAAAAATGTTTTCGAGGGGCTTATACAAGGCATGCAGAAATGGATTGAGCACATGCAGGGGGGGACTGTATTATATAAATGGGAGATTTTAACTGCCATTTATGTAATCATAGCTACTCGGGTGTCTGTGGGTTGGAGAATTTAAAGGGTGACCCTTGCACTCATTTTGAACATACCAACACTGGGAGTTTTTTTAACTCTTTGATTTCCCAATTAGATCTGGGATTTGTAAATGAATTATGCAGTCCACCGGTTATTTTCCAACCTACTTATAACGGCAGGGGTTGTTGCTCTGTAATAGATTTTGCCATGGTTTCTAATTGCTATTCATGCAATATTCTTGGCTTCGAAACGGGAGACATAGCACTAAGCGATCACTTCCCCATTCGTTTCACCTTATACTGTCCATCTCGAATTAACAAGAACAATGATGCAATTGATAATCTTTATAACTATGGGCTAACCTTATCAAAATCAAATGGATACTCTATAAAATGGAATAAAGTTGTTTCCACGTTCCTCCTTGCAACATTGGTGAAAAATCAGTATGAGGACTTTATGATCTGCTTATCAGAAAACACTGACCGTCCTTTAGTAATTGCAGCCTTTCAGAAGATTTCTGATGAAATAGGCAAGGCTTTAAAAAGGACACCTAGGAAAGGTGCGAGAGTAAAGGCAGAGGGGTGGTTTGATTCTACGTGTAGTAAGGCACACGCAGTCCTAAAAACAACCCTTAAGAGGGAACCAAAAAACGTTATGGAGATAAGAAAGGCAAGAGCCATATATTATTCTACTATTAAATCTAGGAAAAAGGAATTGAAGCAGGAAGCTTGGCGTGTTCTACCAAGCATGTATCCTGAAGGATAACACTGGCTTTTGGAAGGCAGTTAATGCCCCCTTCTTTGTGAATAGAAACACTGACTCCATAGAGATGGCCATAAATGAAGAAACCTGGGTAAATCACTTTACTGCACTGTATACAGAAGACGAACATGTGGGAACAGGGCATACTAACAACCCCGGGTGGGAGGGGACAAATCTACAGGGTTTGTTTCCATTAGATATCGAGTTCACTCTATCTGAGGTGGAATTAGGAATTACGGAAAGCGCAGCTGGTAAAGCAGCAGGCCCAGATGGGGTCCCAGTAGATATTTATAAGTCAAATACAAAATTATGGGCGCCCCTCCTGACTAATGTTCTTAATAGTAGCAATAAAATAGGTTTTATCGACACCTGGCAACAGGCGATCGTGGTACCAATATTTAAAAAGGGGGATCGAAATGATCCCAAGTGTTATAGGCCCATCGCCCTTTTAGATTCCCTGATGAAAGTGGCAGGCAGAATTATTTTAAATAGGTTGTAGGCATGGGCAGAAGAGATAGGTGCTTTTTCGAAATTTCAATACGGTTTTAAAAAGGGATTGGGTACTGTCGAACAAGGGCTAAATTTGGCAATATTAGTAGGGAAATACGTGGTGGCAAAAAAAGGCAACTTATATTTAACGTTTGTGGACCTGAGTCCGGCCTTTGACTGCCTGAGTCACGAAATTTTATGGGATACTTTGTCACAACTAGAAATCGAACCCAGCATGTTGAATTTTATTAAGGAATTATATAGGGGCGCAGGAGCAAAGGTACGTTATGGATGTAAGGGTGAATGCACATCTATATTCCCCATAAAGAAAGGAGTCCGACAGGGCGGCATTCTTGCGCCCTTTTTATTCAACCTTTATATAAACAATGTGGCCAATCATCTCATTACAGAAAAACTGGACTATCCACAGATTATAGATAGCCCAATTCCTATATTACTGTACGCAGACGACGCGGTAATCATGGCTAGAACTCAAGTAGGCCTACAACACGCGCTCACCACGTTTTCAGATTATATGGGAGCCAGAGGCCTGAAAATCAATATTGGGAAAACGTTTAATATGTGCTGTGCAAATAAAATTAATGTTCAATGCAACACGTATTTAGCAAAGTCAAAGATAGAGACACCTAATAGCTTTTCTTATTTGGGGATTATTTTTAACAAGAGGGGGACTTGGTCGTCAGCAGCCGCTTCAAGACAATTAGCCTTTGCTCGCGCAATTGGAGCTGTACGACAGTTCGCAAATAAATTGGGGGGGGGGGGGGGGGTCGACCAGTACACATTTTAGTGGACATTTACAAATCAAAATGTGTGTCCACTGTAACATATGGGGCAGGTATATGGGGGATTGCAGATACTTAGGAAATTCAATTGTGCGAAAATGCTTTCCTCCGCTATTTATTAGCTGTCCCAGGTTCCCAGGTTCCCAGGTTCAACATCTACTTATGTATGCGATAAAGAATAAGGCCTGGAATAAGTTTCAGATCTTATTAAAATAAGCCCTGTGCTTCTATGGCATAAGATTTGGACATCTGAAGAAACCGGGTTTAATAGGGAAACCATACAGGACTGTTTAAAGCTCCAGGGGGCACATAAAATCAAGTGGTTCAGATATGTAAAGGGCTTTTTAACAGAGATTGGGCATCCTGAATATTTTGATTCCCCTATTGATTTAATGTTAGCAGCTTGAGGGAAAATAGGGGTCTGTTTTACAAAATCAAATAATATCGCAGGGACATGGTCTACAGCAATATTTAACTTCTATCTAGTTACTCAAGGATGATGCTAACACAATTCAGGGGAGATAGCTTTTTCAGACTAGTTACCTTCCCAGAAACAAATAGCTGGACAAAAAACTTGATTTTGTGTCCCTACGACGATGTATCACAACAGTCTATGATTCACTGTGTTTTATTCTGCAAATTCTACTCTCACCCTAGGAAAAAGTATATATTATTCCAATTGAAGAAATGGGGATTGAGACAGTGTAGACCAGCCCTTTTGAAACTTCAGATGCTGGAAGATGAAATGACAATGTACTTAGTATAAGCATTCTTGAAATGTATTATTAGATGTAGATCCTCCATGAATTGAACCCCCTTAATTGCTTTTAACCCCTTCCAGGCTCATGACGAGCTGGGCTCGTCATGGTGTAGCCTCCTCAAACACTGATGACGAGCCCAGCTCGTCATGAACAATGGACTTTTGAAAATTACAGCACAGCAGCAAAATATCGCTAGCAGCGATGGTGTTAAAAGTGTTTTATTCTGCAATATATAACTGTAATGTGTAATTAGATGCAGATCCATTATGAAATGAAACCATTTAATTGTTTTTAATATTGAAAATGTTTGTATTGTATTTTATCTTGTTGCTTCATTGATATTAAAATCAAAAAATCGAATAAAGCTATCTTTTGACTTTGACTACAAAAGATACCAGTAAAAACTTTTAAGGAGAATGGAAGAAAAGGAAAATGGGGAGGAATGGAAAGGGGGTGAGGGCAAAAGGGGTAGGGTATACATACAGCGGAGATAGAAAGGGAAAGTTTGCCCAAGGTCTGGCTGGGTAGGTGACGGCCGAGGGGGAGTCCGCGGCCCATCTCCTCTTCAGCCGTCAGGTAGCTCCACCGGGCATCGGTCAAATGGCTAGGTCTCAACAGAGAAACATTAAAGGGGTAGAAGGCGAGAATAAGGGAGCATAGAGGGGTGGAAGGGGGTAGGGTGAAGGGGTAGGAGGGGGAAACGACAGAGACGAGGGAAAGTCAGCCCAAAATCCGGCTGGGTAGGGGACGGCCGAGGGGGAATCCACAACCCATCTCCTCTTCAGCTAACAGGTAGCTCCACCGGACATCGGTCGATAACATCTGATTACCATTGCCACCTCGTATACTTCCATCACAGAGGTCATTACCAACTTTTCAGGTTTCTCAGGCTATAAAATTAACTGGAAGAAAAGTGAAGTTATGTCAATGGCACCACCCAGCAGCGAATAACCACGGTCTACCCTTCCAGTGTTTATCAAGCAAACTGAAGTATCTGGGAATCCAAGTCAGTAGGGACCGCTGCCTTATGGCAATAGACATCATCCCAGATGCCGATTGATTTTAGAAAGTGGGAAAAGATGCAATTGTCATTGTGGGGCAAAGTCCAAAAGTGAAAATGGTGGCTGTGCACTGATTCAATTATGTCCTCAGTATGCTACCACTTAGAATAAGAGTTTCCACATTGAATTCAAAGAAAATTTGATTAGACAATATGAGTGAGGTCTGACAACACGGAGACTGGCAGCAGTGAGGCTTTAGCCAGCTACCACAGCAAGAGGACTGGGGATTCCCCATATGCAAACTTATTATAGGGATCGCCACCTACCTCTACGGCATATCATTTTAACTTTCATCTTGAAAATCCGAATTAGGTCTTGATTTGATGTCATTACCAGCGAGGTACGATTGGTTGCCATACTCTTTATAAGAAGGCTCAATTTTGTAGAGATCCAGCTCACTCCCTAATAAAAAATGTCAATGTGTGTATGTATGGTGGCTGTAGTGTGGATTAGAAGGGTTTTCTGAACCCAAGGCGTTCGAGAGGGGAAAATCGACTGATATCACGTCTGATTTTTGTAACGTGTTCAAAGCCCCTCCATTACCGTTGCCCCCTGGGTGGCAAGTAGGTGAGTAGGAATTCGAAAGTAAAAATTACAAAAAGTGTCAAATGTTTGTGCCTGAAAGTTTGTCATGAATACCTACCTTTGAGGGTCAGTGATTCTCCCAATTACAAGGATCAACCATTCTACAAGTGAATGATTTTGCTTTGGGCACACATGTCACTCTGAATTTCAAAAGTGACCTATTTACAGTTTCTTGCCGACGGAGTGGTGAAAATTTTTTCACCAGGAATAATTTAGAAAGCAGAAATCCTGTTCTTTTTATTGGACAGTTACTTATTCTAATCGGGCAAGTCTGCCTTACCCATACTGCAGCAGCAACTACAGCACATTGCATAAGTAAAGATACTTTGATCATGTTAATGCTGAAAACCTAACTGGAAAATGCTGTTACTAACGACTGAAAGAAAATGATGATCAGCACATGAAGCTGAACAAACAACTTACCTTGAATTATGCTCTTTCTTGTGGGTTCTCTATCTAACCACATGTTCCTCACCTTGAAAATATTCCCAGGCACCAGATTTGGTCTGGAGATTTTTCAGCAATGTTCCTTACACACCAGTAGGTTGCGCCGTATGGGTCTGCAGTGACTTCATACCAACTCGAAAGTTATGGAGCGGATCCACATATAAGTGCCACACTTGAACGCTGATGTCATTTTCTTAATCTTTATACCTCTGTGCCATCATACGTAGAGCACTTCGACCAATTGCAGATGCAAGTATGGCAAAATCTAACTCGGAACCTTATGACTTTCAGGAGTCCATTCCACTGTCCAGGATGCAGAATGTCAGTGAGGAATATTCAGCTAGATAAAGAAACCATCTTTAAGATAAGTAGCTTGTTCTGATAAATATTTCTAACCGCACATTCCTAACTTTTATAATAGCTACCACAGCATAACTTCACATAGGTCTGAGTAGGGGACTCAGATTAAGAGCTCTTGCAAGACCAAATTTAAAAAATGGCCCTCCTGTTGTGAATATGTGTAACTACATCCACATCGCAGCCATGCAGAGGTCTGGAACTGGCACCTTCCTTTGCCGTCAGAGCGGTCTTGGCCCAGGTGAGTTTAACAAACAGATCTTCTTGGGTTCTTTCTTAGCCAACACAGAGCAGATTTTAAAAAGGATTACTATCCACCTCGACAGAGTCCTTTTTGGCACTGCCTTGCCTTTCTTTGTTCCAGTGCAAAGCACACTTAGCTGATCATCCACACAATGGTCTTTCATATAGTTAGTGTAGAAACAAAAAAGGCGTTGTAGGATCAAGCCAATTGAGCCTCTTCTCCTCTTTCAAGGGGTTTGGTGGAGCGACAAATGTTGGCAGGGTAATCAATTGACCAACACTGAAGGGTGATATCATCTTTAGTAGGAAGGCAACCTGAGTCGTCGTCATCAATTCGTCTGAGAGGAAAGTGCTGCAGGATGTTGCACAGACAGCATCTGTAGTTCACACTTGTGGTGCAAAGAAATGGTAAGGATAATAAGGGCTGTCTTGATTGTCAAAAACCATAGTGAGCAAATTTGCGTAGGCTTGAATGGCATGCACATAAGGAACATAAGGACTACATTTAGGTCCCATTGAGGCATGGAAAACGGGATTGGAGGAAACATAAGTGTTCGGTCATTCAGAAAATGCACAACAATCAGTGTTTTAAAGAGAGAGGGCTTACCAGCCCAAAGGAGCTTACCAATAACCTTTGACTATACTCAATGCAAGGCAGTGCTGAGCCAACAACAAAACAAACAATACATCATAAAGGGGGGCCTGGAGAGGGTCGAGATTTCGGACTTCACACCAGTGTACAAACTTTTCCCAGCAGCACCCAGTGTAGATGGTTTTTGTGAACAAGCATTGGGCTGCAAGAATGATATTTATCACTAAAAGTGGCAAGTCAAAAAATTCAACTGTCAACCTTTGGAGAATCTATCATATTACTGGTACACCCTGCAACCTGCATTGTCAAAATTAAAGTAGCTTCTCAGATCAATGTCAAAGTTGTTTACCTCAAGATCGCTTTAGGAATGAACAATCACACTATCTTACACATCTACATATGTCTGATCAGAACTAGCACCTAGGTCTGTAGGGCACTATGTTACTCCACACTACCAGATTTCATCTACTCACCACAAGCAATAAGGCAAGCTCTTTAACTGCTGCCTCTCGATGTAAAAATTACTAACAACATTCAATTATCCACCCGCTCCTTTGATATAACAGCTCAAGAAACTACATATTAAACAGTCAATTTATTCCATAAACCTACAAAGCTTTCTTTGGCTGGGGGTTGACTCCATCTAGAAACGAATTGTAAGTCTGAACATTTAGCAACACATAAAACACCTCAGGCTTAACAAACCAAGCATACTCTTAAATACATTTTTCATTAGGTTCCACAGAAAGCATCAGTCACAGGGATAAACTACAAGATATTACCTGTGCCTTGACCGCCAAATGAAAGGCTCCTTTCTTGAAAGGTAGTAAGTCGTCACTTATGTTTCTAGTTCCTTCTGGGTATATCCATACTTTCAACTAGGAAAGAGAAGTGTGGACAGACAATGTTCAAATCTTTCAACAGTGTTACTCACAACTTGTTAAAAACCAAAAACTCCATTGGATTGCAAAATAATATGTCTGCCTTTCATAGTTGCATACATCACTGACAAATCTCCACCACACTTTATCAAATCGTGTTACTCCTGGTCTGCTGCGGTTTATACAGAAAATCGTGTGAGAGCGGACCATTATCCTCATATTCAGAGGACCGTCTTAACAACAACGCTTTTCCGTTGGAAACCCAAAATACAGTGCATCATTTATTCTACCCCTTGCGGCCAGGAGGTTAAAACAACACCGAATTTTTATCTAAGATTTATACAAGTTTCGTTTTTTGCACCATGCCATAATCGACATCGAGAATTTAGGCAGCAACCGCTTATTGTTAACATAAGATTCTATTTGTTTGTATTTCAATTAACCGGTAGCACATCCAGATCACCTGAAACGTTTAACCATCTCTATTCCACGGATTACATCATCTATCTTCATCCCTGAAAAACTGCTAGAGCAATTATTCGTGGCTACTCCAGAAGAAGGCGCTGGTCGGCAAAACGCGCGTCGAGAAGCATTTTATGCCACTTCTTTTTTCTCTCTTTATAAAAGTCTCTTTTTATATAAAGAAACTGTAATTCTTAATTTTATTGTGATGTTATGTAATGTTGATTTCCATATGTGATTATTTACATTTGAGAATCAATTTTTAACCATTGTTTTTTATCTTTTCATGAGAATAAACTGAAAGTCATTTAATTTTTGTCTAGTTATGTTTTCTCCCTTGTCACTTTCCTATTAAGTACTGAATTGCCTAGGTTGTTACATATTACGTGAAATCTCCACCACAAGACATTGTAATAGAATACGTGTGAACTGAGATAACAAAAGAAGCACATTTGACAAGATTTATGCTGATGATATGGCGAGCCACTCAGATTTCGCGGTCCCAAAAGACTGAAGGGCCGACAGGTTAAAAAAAAACCCTCTCTGCCAATCAGAGCAGTTTATTTTTTTAATTTGCAGTTACACTGGAGTACTGTGGTACCAACCATCAAGAGTTTACTATATTTTTTACCTTAAACTACTCAAACACAGCTCAAAATATTTACCCAAATCACAAAAAGCATGCTTTCTTAGAAAAGATCCAGCTTTCTGCCAAATTTAGTGCAATTCTGTTCAGCCGTTTTATTCTAGATCAATTCCCAAAATTCTCACAGGATATAACATAGATAAAATATGTTTTGAAACCTCCCTTATTTTTCTCTGCTCTGCCCCTGCTTGACGGATCTCTCTGAAACATTCCAGGAAGGAGCCGAGTTGGATAAACATTTTGTGAGGGAACGTTTTGTGAAGAATCTTCATACAACTATCCATCTATAGCATATATATAAATATATATACATATATATATATATATATATATATATATATATATATATATATATATATCTATCTCCATCCTTTGTGCAGCAGCCGCCGCACTCCGCTATGACCCCTCCTCTGGCAACAGCGGTCCGTACCGGGCAGCGAGCCCAATAAATTCGCGAACAGTCACCCTCTCGTCCTTTAGGTAAAAGGACAGTAGTGAAGTACGGACTCAAATCAGCGTATCCAAAAGTTTTGTTTATTCAGCAGAAAATGGCAACAAAAACATAGTCACTCCGACGCGTTTCGAGGCTCCTCCCCTTGGTCACGAGTCAGTGGAAGGTGGTTGGTGAAAACATGATAAAGTCCAGATCACATGGTTTTCAACATAAATAAACAAAGAAAATACTATCGCGCTCACTGACGCGAAAGGGATTCCAAAAGGGTACGGTATGATTACAACACAGAAATAATTGAATCATAGGAGCAATACATATACATTGCATTAACAGTATTTTGACAGTGCATTTACGTCATTCAAGCAATTCATATCAGTCCTACATGAAAGCCGAATTTATCCACAAAAATAAACGACGGACTTGAGATTTTCCCGCACAGCGAAGAAAACGCTGTGTCAAAGGAAATAACTTGGTGTCTAATGCAGGTTTACATATATGATGATCACTGCCCAAGTGGGCAATAAATTCAATCCCCAGGATTGGAAGAGTATACATACACACACACACACAAATATATATGAAGATTCATCAAATATCCATTGAAAGATATATATATATATATATATATATATATATATACACACACACCCACATACATATGTGTATACACACACAAATATTATATATATATATATATATATGTGTGTGAACAACTTTACTGAGAAGTTAAACCACATCAAACAAAGGAGATATAAGGAAGGACATCTGATAAGGAATCTCTCATGATTTCTATAGGTTACTACTTGATACCAATTTGAGGAACAAATGGAAGGCGCATTTGTGAATCACGAATAAGAATTATTACAAAAATACTGAACCATCACCTCCTTGATAGTGTAAGTGTGGGCTTACATATAGAAATGACATATATAGGATTCTTATAGGTAACATCCCCCCCATAGCCATAATTTGTTTCACCCATTGCAGTGAGGGACATCAATGCAGATAAAACAGTTGATTGACAATATGATCCAAGGACAGGATTCAGCTCATTGAACCATAATAGGTAACTTGAGAGGTAACCAGCACAGTACTAAATCTTGTTTATTTATTTATTTATTAATGAAATTTTTAGAGCGCGAACAAAGGCCCTTGGGCGTCTCGGCACTATTACGTCTGCAGAATTCAACCAAGGAGGGGAAAAGTGGGTCTACTGATTAAAAAGCCACGTCTTGAGTTGTTTACGAAATGACCAGAGTGAGTGGCTTGATTTAATCGAAGGAGGCAGAGTATTCCAAAGTCTGGGGGCTGAGACAAGAAATCTTCTGTCTCCCCATGAGACAGATTTGCTGCGTGGGTCCACCAAATCGTTCAGACTGGAAGAGCGTAAGGTTCTGGACGGACAGTAAGGAGTCAGATTTTGAGTAAAAAAGCAGGTCCCATGTTATGCATGGCCTTAAACACTATACAAAGAACTTTGAATTTTATTCTATTCCTTATAGGTAGCCAATGTAGTTCTTTGATAGTTGCAGAAACGGAATGAAATTTGGGGATTCTGCCCAGGAGCCTAGCTGCTGAATTCTGGATTAATTGCATTTTGTTCAAAACTCCTTCTTGAGCATTCAAGAACAGGGCATTGCAGTAATGCAGGGTCGACAATACCAGAGAGGTGACCAATGTTTTGCCGGCAGAATCTGGGAGAAAAGGAAGGATTTTCTTAATTAATCTCAGTTTGTAAAAAGCGGCAGAAGTGATCTGGTTAGTATGAGGGAGAAAAGTGAGACGGTCGTCAAAAATGACTCCGAGATTCCTCACCTTGCTAACGGGCTCAGGGGGAAGGCCCAATGACGCGGGCCACCAACAAGAGGACCATTCTGGTGTCAGGTGACCGAAAATGACTACTTCCGTCTTGTCGGAATTTAATTTTAGGCAATTGGAAGCCATCCAATTTCTAATTGCCAACATGCCTTGATTAAGGTCAGCTGCTTTTTTGTGTCCATCGTTCTTAATGGCAAGAACCAACTGAGTGTCGTCGGCAAAGGAGGTCAGGCTCATCCCGTGGGCACGAATGGTATTGGCAAGGTCCGACACATAAATGTTAAAGAGTGTCGGACTAAGGGATGAGCCTTGAGGAACTCCACATGGCAGCGACAGAGTAGGGGAATGGAACGATCCCAGTGTAACCATCTGTGTTCTATTGGCCAGAAAGGACGCCAGCAGTTTCTTGGCGTTATGTTGGACACCAATGTTTTCGACACGGCCGATCAAGGTGACATGATCGACCGTGTTGAAAGCAGCCGACAAGTCAAGCAGAATTAGAACTGCAGTCCCCCCAGCATCCCGGATAGATCTTATATCATCCGCAGCTTTGATCAGAGCCGTCTCCGTCCCATGATATTGGCGAAAGCCAAACTGGGAATCGTCGAGGAGGTGGTGTTCCTCTATAAAGGCCGACAGTTGTAGGTTCATGGCCTTTTCGGCTATTTTTGCCAGGATTGGAAGATTGGCGATTTTAAGAGGTAAAAAGGAGTATGCTTTGCTTAGCTTTGTATCTGAACGCCATAGACCAAAAGAAGGTGTGCCTAAAAGGCAATTATTCGTTTTACATAGAGATACCCCTGATTAAAAGGATGCACATGTTGCAGGTTATGAAATTATAAATAATTGTATATGGATGTATACAGTCTTGATTTTAAAAAAAAGGGAAATATTATTTGTATTATAATTTATGTAGGACACTTTTTGAATTTATGTATGAAAACTACTGATTGCTGATTTCTGTGTTTAACAGCCCTGAAGAAGCGCTATTGTGTGCGAAACACATGTTGGCTGTAGTGGTTGGCTGTATTGCTGCATTTCCTGACTCATCGAAAGAATAACATTAAAGAAAGACACAAGGAATCAGTACAAGAATCGTTATTGTTTGATGTGTTTTAACTTCTCAGTAAAGTTATTCTTATATTATAATTACTATACTGATAAGGACCAGCAACTGAGACTATAGCGCTGCGCCATATTACTATTACCCAGAAGTCATTATAATATATAAATATATATATCCAATCCAATCCAAAAATTCTTTATTTCAGCCATATAGACCATAAAAGATGCAGTGCAGCATTACATACATTTAAGATACATTTTTAAAAAATACATGTATAAAATTCTCAGTGATCCAGCGAGGAAAGGAGCTATGAGAGTAGAATGGTTCAGGGGGCTTTTTTCATTCTGATCAGCCATACTGCCATTAGAAATTTGGATATAGCGAACACAATGTGACCCGAAGTGCTGGTTTTCATGATTCTGAATGCCTGTGTATACTTTCTAAACCCCAGGTTTCTACAAAGCGGCGCTATCCAATATTTTCTAGGCCTTTGATAGGCGGGGCACACAAACAAGATATATATGTGTATATATCTTATGTACACAAACACACACATATTTTTACAGCTACACTACGCTTGCCTAACACTTGCCTTAACCACGTATATGGTGGTTGGTTTTAAGGGCGGGGGGGGGGGGGGGGGACGGTGGGGTGGGGGAATGGCGGAGTCAGGGTAATTTTTGGAAGGTGTAGTTTTCAGGGGTTTTTTAGGCTCATGGTGGGACGGGTTTAGGGGTGAGGGTAGATGTTACGGCTCAAGGTGAGGAGTGAGGGGTAGTTTAAGGGTTGGGGGTTTAGGGGTGAGGGTAGGCTTTAGGGCTCAGGATGAGGGGGAATCAGGGTACTTTATTTAAAGGGAAAAGGGTTTTAGGCCTCAGTGTGGGGGAAGGGGAAGGGGTAGTTTTACACGCAGCGCAGGGGTAGGTTATGTTGTCTACCCCCAATATCAAAGACCATTTAGCGTTATGTTTATCTAGGTCATCATTCCTATGCAACAATAATAGCTTATAAACCTCCCCAGTTTTGTCCTGTCGCTTAATAGCTTCAACTACTGTATTGGGAGCCATTGTAATTTTTTTCCGACTGATAAAATCTCAAACTTGAAGAAACCTAAAAAATTGAGATTGACAGATTATACTGTCTCAGTAACTCTTCATAAGACATAAGGGAGACGCCTGTGTCAAAGAAATTCCCTACTTGATAAATACCTTTAAGCCCTCCACCCAATGCAACTCTGTCCTAAAAAATAGGGGGAAGAAGCTTTACTGCATTCGTAGGGTTATATTGAGACAATTTCTCCAGTAAACAAAGCTTACATATTCTTTTCCATATGTTAAAAGCGGATACCAACACCTTAAACCTTGTCCACTTAAAGTAACTGCCATCTATTTCTTTGAATAAACATTGTTGTGCCTCCGGTCCTAACAGAATCTGAAAAATAGAAGGAGCCTCTGCAGCATTACATACATCTTCCCCGGTCAATAAGATCTGCATCTTTAACAAAAAACAAGCATAAAATACAAAGCAAAATCCGGGATGGCTAATCCCCCACATTCAATTGGCAACGTCAGGAATCTCAAAGCCCGCCTAGGTTTACCGGGTGCCCACAGAAACTTGGAACAGATAGACTTCAGATGTTGAAGTTGAGCCCCTGTGACTTCTAGAGGTACAGCTCTAAACACACATAGAACCTTAGGCAGAACATTCATTTTCATAACATTACTTTTACCAATTAATGTGAAATGTAGTTGTGTCCACTTATCTAGTGATTCCTGAATGTTGCTTAATAACACAGTCCAGTCAGCGTCAACTAATTCCTGCATAGATGATTTGATTTTAATGCCAGGGTAAGTTACTTCTTTTATGACTCGAGTATCACCCAGAGTCACCTTTTCAGTAATTAAAACTTGAGTTTTGGTAACAGGTAAAAGTTTTGGAGCGCTGGGACGCTCAAGGGCAGCCATGCGCTTTATAAATCCCTATTTCATTTCATTTCATTTATAACTGGATACCTGGCCAAAAAGTATAGCTAACCGCTCAATCTCTTGAAGCGCTAAATAAGGAATCGGTGTGGTTACTGCTATGTCGTCTGCATATGAAAACACAGAGTAAGGAATATTATGCACCACAAAGGGCTTAATCAAGGAATTGTTACCTAACTGCTCAATAAATGGATTTATGTACAACGTGAAAAGCAATGGTGAGCAGGGGCACCCTTGCCTTGTACCCCAGGTAATATTCACTGTCTCCGATAAGCCCATTGAGGCAATCTTAGCGACCAGTGAAGTGTAAAGAACCTGTAGGGCAGTAACAAACCGTTTCCCAAAACCCAGACGAAACATCAATTCCCACAGGTACTCCTACTCCACACAGTCGACTGCTTTTTCTGCGTCCAATAAAATTAAGCCTAATTCCCCTTTTTCCGTCTGAGCGACATCTAAAAGCATCACCACCTTATTCATATGCATAACTGTACTACGCTCGGGAATAAAGCCATGTTGACTCTGCGAAACTAAGGATCTAATAATCTTAGACAGGCGGGTAGCCGAAATCTTTGAATAAACTACTATCGCAGTTTAATAATGAAATCGGCCTATAAGACCCCACCAATTCCGGGTCTTTACCCTTTTTGCTAAAATCAACAATAGTGGCTTCTGCCCAAGATTTAGGGGCATGTCCTTCCTGTGCAGCCCTAAATGTGCTCAACATGTCTTCTTTTATTAAACTAAAGAAAAGCTTATAGATCTCAGCTGAAAGTTTGTCAGGTCCAGCGGCCTTCCCTAGAGCTAGGCCGTTAACTGCTGCTTCTAGCTCTTCCATCATAATTGGACCTTTCAACATTGCTATCTGGCTAGGATCTAACTGTGCTGTAACCCTGTCCAAAAAATTGTAGATATTCATACCATTCGTAACCTGTTGAGTATATAGCTCCGAATAGAACAGACGAAAGATTGATAATATCCCTTTAGGGTCCTGACAAACTATCCACGCCTGTTACCCGCCTGTGATATAGCTCCCGGAGTTAGTTTGCCCTCAGCCTCTCTAAGCGCAGAACACAGCTCCTGCATCTCTAATTTTCTCTTTCTATTCTGCTGAAAGACAAAACTTAATACCTCACCTCTGAAGCATGCTTTAAACGAGACCCATACAGTTGCATAATGGGCAGTGTCTATTAATAGAAAAAAAACTCATTAATCCACATGGACATATGGCCTTTAAAATCTTCATTTAAACAGAGTTTCTGATCGATAGATAGATGTCTGTAGGCAAGATGGCGGCCGCTTAGCTTTGGCCGTAATGGAGGAGCGGTGAGGGCTAGTAGCGGATGGAGCCTGATGGAGATACAGAGGTAGCCAGGAGTTACCTGATTTGAGGCTAAAATACAGCGTTTAAGAGCAGGATCCTTGGAGGCATGCTGGTGACGCTGGCTTGCCGCGGATCAGCGAGACAGTTGCTGCGGGAGCTGACGACCGTGCTGGTTGCTCTCTCGCCCGGTCGGAAGCGCCGGTAATCTACAGGAGGGCGGAGCCAGGGTCGAAGGCTGCCGCAACAGAGGAGGACGGAAACCGGAGCAGAGACTCGGTGCGGGGAGACATCAGAAGAACTGAGTGTGTTGGGGCAGCAAGGAGCGGCGCTGAAGAAAACTATGGCCCCCAAAGTGAATCTGACCGCGAAAACCGCGGCTGGAAAAAAGAAGAACCAACGGGAGGAAGCTGCGGCCGAGGCGCCCGGAACTCAAACACCCCCGCCGGCGGAACAGCCCAAGAAGAGACAGCAGACTGCTGCCCGGACCCGCTTGGCCACCACATCAATTGCAGAGTTATTTGCCAAAACTGGTAAGGAGAAGGTGATCGAGGGGACATTGAAGGAGTCAGGGGGCACTCCACCGGTGGTTGAAGTGGATGTGGATTTGGAGGTCCATCAAGTTGGTAACGATGTGAGCTGATCCACCCCCCCCCCCGATACCTGAGGCTACGCTGCAAGAAGTGGTTTCACAGGGGGTTCTGGAAGTGGAGGGCTTAAACAATGGAGAGACCCCCGGAGATCCCGCTGTAATATTGGGGGAGAAGAATGGGCTTGTGGGACTTCCCGAAATGGACACTATTGTGGTAGAATATATAGAGCCACTGGAGCAGGGGACCACTGTAGAGAAAGACGCCCAAAGCAGCGATCCGGTAGTCAGTGGAGCTGGGGATGGCAGAGAGAATGCTCCAAGTGAAGCCTTTTTTTCGGCCTCGGATGGGGTCGGCTGGTCCGAGGAGGATGAGGAGTGCAGCTCCTATCTGGACTCAGAGAGCGACCCTGAAATCAATCAACCGGCAACTGCTTTAAAGGCCTCAGGAGTGGCGGGTAAAGGCCAGGCACTTACCCAGCGCGAACTGAGCTGGGATCACTCCTCTGCTATGCCCCCTGCAGGGCAGTCCTGGCTCGGAGCTAGCCCAAATGTCACTATTGGAAACAATACATCAAGAAATCATCGCTCATAGGGAGGAAACGCGCCAGGACAATCGGAAATCTCAGGCAGCCATGAGGAAGATGCAGGGCGTGGTCAGGAAATTATCAAAGGCCTGTGTAAACACCGGGGACAGAGTCTCAAATCTAGAAGACAGGATAGTATCAACTGAAACGGAGGTGGCTGACGCGGTCTCCAAGGTTAATGCACAATGCTCTCAAGTGGTGGACATACAGTGGAAGCTCGAGGAAATGGAGAATAGGCTTCGTAGGAATAATTTGAGGGTACTGGGAATCCCGGAGGGAGCCGAGGGTTCAGACATTAGGGCCTATATCATCAAACTATTTGAACAAGCATTCCCAGAGTTGAGCAGCTGGAACTGGACCACAGAGGTACAGAGAGTACATTGCACCCCCTTTAAAATTAGAAGGAACACTAAGGAGGGGGATAAGCCCAGGGCAGTCCTGATCTTCCTCGGCAATTTCATTTTGAGACAGGCCATTTCGGATTTAGCCAGGCCAAATGCCAGACGAAGTAGTGAAGGGATCTCATTTTTTGTCCGGCCTGATTTCTGTCACTCAACGGTAGAAAGACGCTGGCGATTAAGAGGAATGATCAAGCCCTTCCAGGACAAAAAGCTGCAGGCATTCCTGATAAACCCGGCACAGCTAAAAATCATCAATGAGGCTAAAACTTTGTTTTTCTCTTCTGAAATAAAGGCGAAGGAGTTTTTGGACTCTTTAGGTAGCTAGATTGGAAGCTCTAATGACTGTTTGGCGGCGACAGATTGTTGGACTGGGCGACTCTGGCTGATGGATGTTCTTCAAATGTTTTTGGTTTTGTTTTGTTTTTTGGGATCTTAAGGCTCCACGTTGGACGTAGTAATTGATTTGTAGGTATTTTTGAAGCCCTCACCGTTATCACCGTGCTTCATCACATGCACAGACAAGGTCTGAGCGCCTCACAGAGTAGGGAGGGTAGGGGGGTCAGGGGGTGGAGTGGGGTGTGCAAAGGGTGGTGGGGTTAGGAGGGAGGGGGAGGGGGACAAGTGTGGGGTTGGGGAAAATTTGGAAAAAAGGAGAAATGGTGCATTATTGGACAAGGTATAAGATTGATTAAGAAGAGGATGATTAAGGATCAGTTTCTTGTTGCAGGTGGCTTTGCTCAGCAGAATGGCGAACATTAGAATCTGCACAATCAATGTGGGGGGTATGAATGACTGGAAGAAAAGACAAAGATTGGCTTATCTTGTGAAGTATAATAGAATAGATGTTCTCTGTATCCAAGAGACCCACCTCCCATGGGTCAAAAGGAATCTACTGCTCCTCAATGGTTTTGAGTTGGTGGCATGCTCAACACAAACCTCAACGATCAGGGCGGTTGCTATCCTAGTACAGACATCCTTGGGAAAGGTGAAAAGAGTTAAAGTGGATAGCAATGGGAGATGGGCAATTGCCGAATTGGAACTGGGGTTTACGCTTAGTGTCATTTATGGTTCAAATAAAGATGACCCTGAGATTTTTGACCATCTTGAAGCAGAGCTAGTTAGCTGGCCCACCCCTCTAGAAGTAGCGGGAGACTTTAATATCTCAGTGGGTTGGGGGAATACAGCACCTTACGCTGGGCGGTAACCCAGAGTTTTTAGGGCAGTACAGGCCCTTATCAGCTCGCATGGGCTGCAGGATGTATGGGGTGCTAAGGAACCTCAGAATCATGGTTTTACATATTTTTCAAACCCCGCTCAAAGATATACGAAGTTGGATTATGTCTTTATTTCATCTTCTGAGATTTCAAAACTCCCGATCACAACCGTTTGGTAATATCGTATGATATGGGAAGAATGGAAAGGAAAAGGACAACCTGGACCTTTGAAAGAAGATTATTAGCAGATAAAACAGATCATCTTACTAAATGGGTGAATTAATTTTTTGCAGCAACTAGATATAGTACTTCTCGGAACGGGGTCTGGGAGGCATTTAAAGCTGCGTTAAGGGGAGTGACTATAAGTTGTTCAGACAGGCTCAGAAGAGAGGATAGGTGCGAGGTAGAGAAGTTAATGGGGAACCTAGGTAGAGCAGGTTAGGGATATTGCCTCAGGGGGGGATAGCAGTGAAAGTCAAAATCTATTATTGGCTTTGAAGGCAGCACTACAGAAGGAAGTAACCCAGAACGCGATTGGTGTATTCCAATCCTCTGGGGCAGTGGTTCCCAAACTTTTGACTCCTGAGGACCCCTATTGAGTCACTATTGGAAGCCAAGGACCCCCAAACAATTTGTGCAATTTAAATTTCAAACACAAACAGTAGTTTGAAAAAAGTAAACACACTTGTGCACACCAAACAAATACTCGAATCACTAAAGATTGTAATATTTTATATAGAAAGAATTAGCAAAATCGAAATCTTTTAATCCGATGGTTAGTGCTGCATCACTGAAACTAACTTTTCAATATTTGGTTCTATTTCGCAGTATGAGGCTCCTGGCAGGGCCAGACTGGAAACCCAAAGCCGCCCTGGCAAATGTTGTCTGACCAGTCCCCAGTACTAAGTGCAGTGAGTGAGCCTGGCCACTGCAAAGCAACTTGGGGGGGGGGGGGGGGGCTCTCCCACCAAGGACATTTGGGAAAAAATGGTGCATTCTGCAACACATTTATCATTATATATTTAATTGATTTGGCTTTTAAAGCATATTAAATGATGACCTTACTATGCACCAATACAACAAACTTTTTGGGGCTCTTCTGTGAATCCCTCAGTATCACTCCCCAACAGTGCCTCTCTTCTCTCAATAGCCCCTCTGTTACATGTATTTCATTTGTTTTATAGCATCTCTCATACAAGTATAGGGTATCAGAGCACTTTACACCACACATACAGAGACAATGAATTGTACGTGTGTAAATCGGTATATAGAAAATGTTATGTTATACAAGGTAAAGGGGACTTCAAGGTGTAGGATTCACGTCATCCATACTGGTGAGCATTTTTTAAGAGTGGTTGGTCTGGAGAAGCACAAAATCTTGACACAGAATGTAACATAGGGTTAACTTTGACTTTAATTATAACAGTTTAATTCTACCCAAACAAACCTTTTTCGCGATATAAGTATTATGAAAGACTGGGAGAAAAAGATAGCATACTAACTTGTAACATGCAGTTTGCATGCAGCTGTTTGATGGCAGGTCATAGCTTCAGATGCTAGAGTATGTTTGTAACTCATAAACTGCACAATAACAAAAGAATCTCTGTGACAAAAGCAGTAACCTACTGAGCTATGCACATAAACTACAGTTTTTTTATGCATGGTACTCATTCTTTGCAGCAAGCATATTAACCCTCTGTGCTACCTTAGATGAGTCAAACCTGCTACTGAACAAAACAGGCATCCCTCTCCAGCAGGTACATTAATCACTGGACGTTCTCTTGACACTTTTATAGTTGCCCGAAAACTACAGATTATTCAAGGAACTTTGTAAATGCTTTTAAAACTGTTGCTTGCGGACCCCCTGGGAATGTGTCACGGACCCCGGGGGTCCGACGACCACAGTTTGGGAAACACTGCTCTAGGGCTAAAAGATATGAAACAGGGGAGCAAGCTGGGAGAGCCCTAGCTCTTCGGTTAAGGCAGGAAAAAGCCAAGAATGCAATCTCCTGTATAGAACAGGGTGGGAATGAGTATTCCGAAGTAAAGGACATATTGAGGGTTTTTGAGAACTTTTACCAGAGGCTCTATGACTCAGAAGATTCAGGTAGAAATCAGGGGGAGGAATTCTTGGACAGGTGCCCCTGCTTGGATGACGCAGCCAGAGAAGAACTTGATAAAGATATTACACAAAGTGAGGTTATAGCTGCACTCCGGGAATTAGCCCCTGGAAAGGCATCTGGCCCAGATGGAATCCCCCTGGAGGTCTATAGAGCTATGGAATCCGAGATCGCTCCTCTTGTGGTAGATCTGTTTAATGGGGTTATGTACTCAGGGGTGGTCCCGGATTCCTGGAAGGAAACCAATATTATAATCTTCCATAAAAAGGGGAAACCTAGTGAGAAACCAGGGTCATATCGCCCATTATCGTTGATCAACGCGAATACTAAACTATATTCTAAGATATGGGCTAAAAGGTTGGGCAGGGTCATTGGAGGTCTTATATCCCCGTGGCAGCATGGGTTTGTCCCCGGTCCGAGTACGACAGACCACACAAGCAGAGCAATTACACTGTTTGATGCCCAGGTTGCCGCGGGGGGGGGGGGGGGGGGGGGTGAGATCGCCATGATCCGGCTCGACGCAGAGAAAGCTTTTGACCGCATTGCTTGGAGCTTTCTCTTGAGCATTCTGGCGGGGAGAGGCTTTGGCGAAAAAATTATCATATCTCTTAAAGCTATGTATTTAGATCCGGTAGCAAGAGTGATGGTAATGGGCGAGAAATCAGATAAAATTAACATTAAGAGAGGGACAAAGAAATTTTCAACAAAAAAAAGAGAGGGACTCGCCAGGGCTGTCCCTGCTCCCCCATTCTTTTTTCCCTGTATATCGATCCTTTCATTCAGGAAATATTGGAATGCCCCAGGATAACCCCTGTGATATTTAATGGCCACTCGAATAAAATGTTGGCGTATGCCGATGATCTGGCTGTGATTACTAATAATCCTCAGCAGGCGCTTCCTATTTTGGCTCAAATGGCAAAGGGCTTTGGCTCCGGTTCAGGGTACTTATTAAATGAATCTAAAACTCAGATAATATGCTCGAAAAATATTGTTAAATCTGATTCTAGATATGTGGATTCTGCCATTTACTTAGGGGTGAAGATTAATGAGTCAGTGGATAGAATCGTGGAGGAAAACTATCCCCCCTTATTATGTCTATAGAAGCTGAACTAAAAAGAATAGATGTGCTGCATCTTTCATTGGTAGGGAGGGCTAATGCACTAAAAATGCTAATGTTTCCCAGAGTACTGTATTTGTTTCGGGCTATTCCTTTATTTATTGATGAAACAATAATGAAAAATTTGGAGTCCGTATTCATAAAATTCATCTGGCAATACGGTAAGATTAGGCGATCCACTAATCTTATGTCACTACCCAGGGAAAGGGGTGGGATGGCACTCCCGAATTTAAGACTATCACTGGTCTTGCCTCCTGATTCAAATGTCTATTTTCTTTCAATGTGATCTGGGCACTGGGGCGGAAAGTTCTGGGATACAGTGCCCACCCCTGATCTTTAAGATGCTGTTGGGGGGGAAAGGCAACCGGTTTGCTGTTGTGTGAAGTGGAACGGAGATTTTATAAAAAGGCTCGACTTAAGACTGTTTTTGGAACTTGGTTGGTCTGGAAATCTATCCTGAAATTTTTTAATGCCCCCAAACTGAACCGTTATTTACATTTGAGTAACTCTAGTCTCTTTCCTCAGCTGAGAGCTGACAGGAATCTTCACGTCTGGAAGGGATTGGGGGTCAAGACCCTTGGGGATATTATGGAGGGGGATAAGATACTTGGGTTTGATGTTCTGCAGGGCAGATTTGTTATTCCAGCCAACAATTGGTTTCTCTATGGTCAAATAGCTCGAACCCTTAAGGCTCTAAAACCAAAGCTGTCGCTTACGGTGGATCTTCCTCTGGTCGAGTTATTAGCTAGAGGGTGTAAGAAGATCAAAATAGTGTATAATCTCCTTGTAGAGAGGATCGAGAATGATATCGAGAAGACGGAGTCCAAGTGGGCTACAAAATTGGGGAATCCAGATATCGATTTGGATCTTGTTATCTTCATGAATAAAAAGATATTTCGGGCGTCTAATCTCCGGGCCCAGCACTACAAAACGATCTTTAACCTTTATCACACGCCGATCAAGCTATTTGCTTGGGGTGTAAGGGAAGATTACAGTTGCCCTAGATGTAATGTTGGCCAAGCTGATATAGTACATATGTTTTTTCACTGTAATTTGTTGGTTCCAAAAAAGGATGAGATAATGAAATTTTGGGAGGGGCTGCTAGGTCATAAGATCGACCTATCCCCTACCCTGATGCTATTGGGCACCGATTCTAAACTGAACCTCGGAAAGGACGAGGAGGCCTTAGTTTTTATGTCAGTTGCAGTGGATTTTAATCTCTGCAGGCTGGAAAGATGTTACCGCTCCCTCCTTCCAGATTTGGTTATCTAGATTGTTGGGCATACATAATATCGAGTCCAGTTTATATGAATTGAAGGGGGGGAAAAAAAACGGGAGATGGGAAGACGCATTTGGGCCCAGATCACAGAGTGGAGAGAAGCAAGAGTGTGATCTAGGAGGTAGTATGATTATGTTATACCTTAGATGTTTAGTCAGGGTGGCCCGAGGGAAGTGGTTTTTATCATTGTGCTTTTATGATCAACTATGTATTTATCTTTTTGATTGTCAATGCTGATGCTGTATATATTGTTATCAATTTTATGCTGGGCGCGAGCCCTGGTTATTCTTGTTTGTATCAAATTAACTATAATGTACTTTTAATGCACCTTTTATTCCAAATAAAAAAAATAAATAAATAAATAAACAGAGTTTCTGATCAAATGAGAATGTTTTTAAAGGCAAATAATGAGCAGTAGCAGTGACTTCTAGCACAATTGGGGAATGATCGGACGATATCCTCTGCAAACTTTGAATCGAAGCCCCACCCAGGGAAGCAACAGATGGAAAAAAATAATCCAAACGTGCAAACTTTTTATGAGGAAAAGAATAATAAGTGTACCCTGGGTCTACGGGGTTTAATTTACCCCAAACATCAATCAGACCGTGATCATTTAAAAGATTATGCAGAGCTTTGAACACTCATGGCTTCCGTCCACTGTAGCTCCGGGGTCCTTTCTGCAAGTCTAAAGTAGATAAATTGATATTTATATCCCCACATATTATCAATGGAGTCCCCCAAGTTGCTAATTCTATATTTAATTCTTCAAGAATAGATGCATCATCTAAATTAGAGCTGTATATAGTACAGATTGTATATTTGGTATCCCCAATCCTATACTCTGCGATGGCCCATCTGCCAACTTTATCTACCAGGCAACGTCCCACTATAATCGTGTTAGGTTTAGCTAATATCGCCACTCCCCTAATCATGGACGATTGCTGCGAAGACACCACAAGAGAAAACCCAGGTGTTTCTAATATTGACCTTTGTGTCCAGGGTATGTGCGTCTCTTGGAGACATACCAGATCTTGCTGAAAACCACATAATTCTGCCGTTACTCTATTTCTTTTATCCCAATTGTTAAGGCCAAAGACATTTAATGAACACATCTTTACCCCCTTAACTGCCATGATGGTAGCCAACAAACAAATCCATCCACAGCAACGTAACAAACATGATCACAACAAGCATTCCCCAATAATCATGTTAAAGAACACTTTCTTTATTTTCTTCTTGAGTTAGTGACTTTTTTACCCTTTTTACCCCAACTTAGTGACCCACCCCTACCCACCCCCCCTACCCCTCAACCCATTCCCCCCACCCAACCTCCTGTGAAACAAGGCTTCAGCACCGATGGTCCTGTAGATGCAGGCAACTGTACAACCCCTTGCCATTACTCACAGCTCTACCCATACTCGAATAAATCAAGACACAGCCCTGTATCCTGCACAACTTCACAGAAATAAGAAAAAAGGAAAGGTAAGGGGGGAAATAACAGGTGAAATGTCACCAAAAAGTGATCCACTACAACACTATTGATTTATATGAAACCAGCAGTCACTAAATCGAATTCAAAAACTCTTTAGCAGACCCTTCACTAGAAAAAAAATGAGTGCAATCTTTGAGAATCACTTTTAACTTTGCAGGGTTCAGCAAAGATGCTTGGGCCTCTTTGGCCTGAAATAGAGCAATCAGTTCCTGCAACTGCCATCAGAGCTCAACCGTATATCGGCAGAAGTCTGGCCTTACAAAGAACTCAAAATCCCCCCCTACTCTTTTTTTGTCAGGGTGTGCTAGGCGAAATACATCTTCTCGTGCCAGGAAGCTAAAAAATGATATTAAAAAAGCTCTGGGTTTATCAGTAAACTGCTCAGTGCCAGTGCGAGCGCGGATGTTGAAAGGAAAGCGATGAACTATTTCAATCTCTCTATCCCAGTCCCATTTAGTCAGTTCCGGAAATGCCTTTTTGAATTGTTCTATAATGAAGCGACGTGGATCCTGTCCTTCCTTCCCCTCCGGAATCTGAAGCACTCTCAGGTTGTTCCTGCGCGTACGATTTTCAATATCTGCCATCTTCCACTGCATATCATCTCTAGTCGATGCAATAGAAGCAGTCACTGTCTTTTTTTGGGCCAATTTGTCCTCCAAATTGGAAATCCGTGCTTCCGCTTCGTTAAACCTGGAGACAAAGTCCGCATGAGATTTAGACATCTGTCGAACTGAGTTTTGCAATTTTCTACACATATTTTGGACTCTCTGGCTCTCTTCCCGGGTTTCAGCTCTGTGAGACATGATTGACTGATAGATTAGTGAGAGGGAGATATCTTCTTCTTCAAGATGATGTGTTTGCTCGGAAACAGAAGATTATTTTACCATACCGCCATTACAAAAAGTCAGCTCTAGCTTCTTACGAACAGTATGAGACCTCCCTTCAATAAGATCCCCTGATTCCTCCAGAAACAGACTACTATGCTCACTGACATCGTTGACACTCATCTGCACTGCATACTGAAGTGCTAGATCTTCACAAGAAGATGACTGATCAGACAATGAGTAAAAGTCACCAGCAACTGCATCAGGCATATGTGTTTGGTCCTCGCCCGATGTGTGGACAGACCCATTAAGGTATTCATTGCCCCCAATGGCTCCCATATCCTTGCAGCCCTGAGTAATTATATTGCCATTATTCTGCCCCAAAGTTATGTCTATGGGAGACAGCTGCGGTGTTAAGAGTGAGGGTCCAAATTAGTGTTTCCATCTTCCTCCCTGGTCTCTACAATAGGACCAGAGGGGAGAGAGGCAAGATGGTGCCCGCTGCTGCGGACATGTAGGCTGACCGTTCCTGCCTGATCTCACGGCTCGCGACGGTGCTACAATGTTGCAGTTTCGCTCATGAGCGCGACTCTGTTTCGCTGTGAAGACTCTACTTCTACGTTCAGGAAAATCCTCTAGGACTCTTACCTTGTTGTCCCGGCTCAAAATCTTGTTTGGTGCTGTTGGGAGCTCTTCGTGGACGGGTGGCGTGGCTGATCGAATCCGCTCTCAGTGCAGCTTGTGGGCAGTATCAGCCGGCAGCCAGCAGTGCGTGAGGAGGCTGCTCACTGTGTTGCTCCCGCTACCGGGAGGCTCGAATGTGGAAGGAGACTGAACCCCATCAATAATGCCCCCAAAAGTAACGCGAGGCAGACCTCGCGGTCAAGATTCTGAGAATCTGGGCGTTATCGCTGCCGGCGCAGAGGTGAGTGATGTTACATTGCTAGATGCCGATAAGTTGGTAAAATCTGCCAGTACTGATACTGAGGCTGAGGCTGAGGCTGAGGCTGATGCTGATTCTGCGGCTGTTAGAGGCAAGGAGGCCTTGGAGAAAAAGAAGATCCCGGCGATTTTCCCTGCTACTAAAAAAAAGCGCAAGGGGAAGTAACCTGTCCCCCCCATAAATGGGGGCTCTGATTGTGCTCACCCGATCTACTTGAATGACCCTATACTTCGTAATGAGGGAATGGAGGTGATTGTGCAGAGTGACGCTCCAACCCCTATTGTAGCGGAATTGTTTTCGTATATTAATTACTTTACACAGAGAAGAAACTCTGCTAAAAGTCACAAGGTCTTCGCAATTTGATTTTATGATTATGCACCTATTTAACCGCTTGCATCCTGATTTTGGTTAAATACCTTTTGTTAAAACAAATGCACATGAAAAAATAGCATGCCATAAACCATGTATTTAGATCTGCAGAGTATACTATTTTATTTATGACTATTGCTGAGGGAGGAGAGAGGCATCATGACTCACCGGGTGGCTGTGTTATACGACCCAAGATTGCCACTCAGGGGTTCTGGTGACATCTTATTTGTAAGTGAAATCAGAACCCCAAGTTGGAAATATAGGACAATATTACACAGCAACCTTTATGGATTTTTTTTTTATATTATATTTTGATTTTGGGCAGTTATTGAGAAATAGCTCTTTTCTTCCAAGGGCAGCTAACAGTGGTTACTGGCTGGAATTTGAATGTTTAGGTCTTATTTACCTTTCTGTATTTTTAGAACTATATTTTAGTTTTTAATGACAAACTATTATCAACGTACACTCTCTTCTGAAAACATTTCCACGGTCTGATCACATACAGTAAGTATGTTCAAAACCATTCAATACTGTAATGACAACTTTAACCATCCTCTACAAAGTACATCTTTTACCTCACCTACACCTCCAGGCCTTTTGCCCTGTATTTGTAGTAGTCATTTTGATGTTGCGTACCTGCCTCTTATTGCCTCCCACACACAGTCAGTGTCCGGTGAGGCTTGTCCCTCCCATTTTAACCCATAATAGGTTCTTGAGCACCACAAATCTTTACACATTTCTTCGAGCAGCGCTTCCCTTTGTTTACCACTTTCGGTGCCTCCATACATATTTTTTTCTCTTTCTTGAATAAATTGTCCATAGAACTACAGGCAATTTGGAGGGAAAGCAGAATTAGATGATTCTGTGGCTGCAGCATTTATCACACAATTGTGGGTTATTTAATTTCCCGCAAAATTTGCAAAATGTTTTTTTAATCTCAAACAGATTCAAAGAATACTAACAGAGAATGTGCATTTTTTGCTCCATAATTTGGATACATTTGTGGCGTAATTCGATCCTCTATATCGCATAATTCTATTGGTTCTGAAATTGTTAAATCGCTGCAGAGTAGCTTGAAGGCTGTCATTATGGTGCAGCAGTACGTATTTCACAGGCAGCTGTGAAATATTCATTATATTTCATGTCATTGTGAAATATAGGTTTTATACCATTGCAAGAATCATGTTATACATAAAGACAATGCGTAATTGTGTAATATGCGCCTATATTACCTTCAAGGAGTTCTGGTGACACTTTTAATGAGGCTGAATGCAATACAGCACCCAATTAAACATTACTAAAATATGTATTTATGTTTTTAGATCAAATGATTTGTTCATTGATTTTAGTACTCTTTAGAAAGATTTGAAGCATTTGAATGTCATCCGTTTACTATTCATTGTTTGTCTGAGACTGCAGATATGTCTGTGTTTTCAGAAATGTGTGTTTTTGTTGGGAATAATTAACTGCTATTTAAAATGTGTTTTATGCCACAATATTTAACTATAAATGAAAACCACACTGCAAGGAGATTTGAAACAAGAATTGTAATTACCTTTTCTTTTGAAGACATGAATAAAAAGAACTACTGAATGGATTTAAATGAAATCTCAAAAAGCACGCTTTTTGGACCATTATCTAGCTTCCTGCTAATTCTGATGTAATTTGGTTTGGCAATTTTGGCTGTACTGCGTTCCAAAAATCACTATGGAAATTGCATGCGGAATTGCATTTTGGGACTACCCTTTTTGTTGGCCCACAGTTGATGGACCACCCTCAAACTTTAAAGGAAGGAGCTGAGGATAAAAGAACACAGAGTTAAGAGTGCCACTCTGTAAAAAAAAAAAATATATATATATATATTATATATATATATATATATATATATATATATATATATATATATTCACTGAAAAAACCATAGGTTTCAGGCCCTATATAGTTAGGAATTAGCATTTAAAAAACCTTTCAAATTCACTCAAAAAACTATAAGTTTTAGGGGTGTTATAGTTAGCTGGACATTTCACTCATACAAAACCATTGAAATTGCTCATATATAGTTAGTTGTACTAACTATATTTCGCGCACCCGCAATCCACTGCTGCTGATAACACATATTACATCATTCATGACATGGTCAGTGAAATCACTGATGACATCTCAAATGACATTACTGATGACATCTCATTTAACATCAATGATCACACCACTGATGATATACTTCATGTGATAATACAATGCACCTCCTTACACTCTAATATAACCTCTGTTACACCTAGTGTAAAATACAAAGTATCATTTTTGAAACCATTGACACATGAATAACATTTACTACATAAGCACTCACTGATTCCTACGTCTACCCACACATTCACTCATTCACCCATACAATCACTCGTACATACAGTCACTCATCATTACAAGACTATCATATGCACTCATACACCTATGCGGACACTCACACACTGCCACTCATCCATGGAGTTACTCACACACCTAGTCAGTCCTGTAAAGAATCAATCACACTTTGATTTCTTCATCTATACAGTTAAACACAGAACACCTTACATTTTTACACATATACTAACACATACTTACTCACTGATACAATCAAATCCTTCATCCATACTCTTATACATCCACTCATTCTTCAATATGTAAAACATATTTAAAAATTTAAAAAACACACAGTCACTGGATGATGTCATCAGTGATGTCATCAGTGATGTCATTTGAGATGTCATCAGTGATGTCATCAGTGATGTCACTGACCATGTCATGAATGATGTAATATGTGACATCATCAGCATTGGATTGCGGATGCGCGAAATATATAGTTAGTGCAACTAACTATATATGGAATTTCATTGGTTTTATATCAATAAAATATCCAGCTAACTATATATGGTCTCTAACCTATGGTTTTTTCAGTGAATTTTCAAGGTTTTGTAAATGCAAATTCCTAACTATATATGGTCTCTAACCTATGGTTTTTTCAGTGAATATATATCTCATTTTTTTTGTTTATTCATTATAAGTCAGATGCATCCATGTCTTTAAATGCAGCCCCTCAAACACACACTGTTCGTTCTTGAAATAGGTTTGCTAAGTACAACATTTCTGCCAGAAATGCTACCGACAACCAATAAATAGAAACATAAATGCATGCTTTTTAAATCTGTGCTCACATTTTCATTCATCATGATATTTCCAACTTCTTCCATCACGCTCTTGGCATCACTTGTCCGTTTCCTGTTGATATAAATCACTCCCCCCAGGTAGGTTATCAATCCCACGGATCCTGCGTACAACAACTCCTTTTTGGCTATCTGAACGCAGCGGTCGGGTAGGATCTCCATCAAACCTATAAAAAAGAAGACAAGTATTTTTGGAATTCTCAAACATTTCAAATAAGCAGATAATGTATAATCTAATAGTTTGATTGTACTACATTTTAACATAGGCTGAACCATGTTACAAAAATAGTGTATCCTAGCAGTAGCCCCTCTATTTTAATCCCACTGGACCCGCCCCCAGAACTCTGACGAGTCTTGAGGGAGGGTCCAGGGGGATTACACTGTGGTGGGGGAGTGGCAGTGCACTCACTTGTTCCTTCTCTGTGCATGTGGGTTTGGCCAGCCGTTTCAGGACAGTCAAACTCTCACACGCAGTGAAGCTTTCTCCAGCATCAGCTGCGTTGCTGGGGCAGGAGAAAGCAGGCACAGGTTCCCAGTGTGCATGGGAGCACAAAGCCCCAGCGCTCAGGCCAATCCTCATACTGCTTTCCTGCAGCATCATGATTGGCCGCAGTGCATTCCGGGAGCCTGTGCTCGGAAGAGCACGAAGCAGCAGCGGCGATTGGGTAAGTAATTAAAAAAAATATATTTTTACTTTGTATCCCGAGCTCCAATCCACCCCAGCCTGTCCTGCCACTTTGGCCGGGGACGGACTGCTACTGGTGTATCCTATAGGAGATAACATTTAGAAAACAAACCATCATGGAGGATGTTGCCTTATGGCTGGAGAAGTCAACCTCGAAGCTGGGGAACCGGGTTAGAGTCTCTGCAGTAGCGCCCAACATTGTGTGATTCTGGGTACATCACTTAATCTCCCCGTGCCTAACAAAATAAATGTGGATTTGTTCTGCATTCCGTCCATCAATTGTGTGTCTTTTGCTTTCTCGCCCTAAGTGCGCCAGGTATGCCCAGACGTGGGTCCTGGGCTCACTGTGCCACTGGAATCAAGCTATCCTGGCTGAAGAGGGGTGAACCCCCAAAACCGGTCCTATGATGCTTGTTTCCATGCCAGGGACGACTTGGCTTGGCAGTTCATGCTGGACTGTTCCCATGAGACACAGGGTCAAGACTGATTTGCCTATAGCCAGGTCTAAACTGGGGTGGCATGGTGAGCAAAAGAATGATGGATTTAACCCAGGTCTCTTGACTGGGGGTGAATGTTTGGATTTGTTCTGCATTCCGCCCATCAATTGTGTGTCTTTTGCTTTCTCGTCCTAAGTGCGCCAGGTATGCCAAGGAGTGGGTCTTGGGCTCACTGTGCCACTGGAATCAAGCTATCCTGGATGAAGAGGGGTGAAACCCCGAAACCGGTCCTAGGATGCTTGTTTCCGGTCCAGGGACGACGTGGCTTGGCAGTTCGGTCTGGACTATTCCCATGAGGCACAGGGTCAAGACTGATTTACATATGGCCAGGTCTAAACTGGGGTGGCATGGTGAGCAACAGAATGATGGATTTAACCCAGATCTCTTGACTGAGGGTGAATGTTTGAATTTGTTCTGCATTCTGTCCATCAATTGTGTGTCTTTCGCTAACAAAATAAATGTGTCCGTCTGTGATGCAACTGGTGCTCATGTAAAGCGCTCTTATACCTTTGGGTTGAGTTTGCGCTATATAAAACTCTCCCTGCCCCCCACCCCCCCGCAAAAAAACGTATTTTCTTTTTGAAGTCTGATTAACTAACTGACGTCTATTGTTGTTTAAGGAGATGCTATAACATGTCAAGTAATTTACAAGAGTATTTTAAATAAAAGAAGCCTAGCTTTAGGAACATTCTCATAGTCAGTAACAGAGCCATTCACAACTGGCAATGTCTCCTTTTTTGCACTGCGTTTTGGCTTTTTCCATTCAACCTGCAATTTAGCAAAGCACAGGCTTTGCAAGTGCCTTTTGTACATCAGCAATCATGTTTCTTCAGCATTTCTAAAACATGCAGTACAAGAGCACCGTGAAAAGAGGTCACCCACCCCAATAAGGCTACTCGTATGTCACAGGTTGAGAAACACCCTCTGCAACACAATTCTATGTCAGGACCGGAGGCTTCGGATTATGCTTATACTTTCAATGCTTTGTTACACAGCAGCCATTTTAAAACTTGTAACTGAGACTACATTGGGCTGCCCTATGGTGTGGGGCAGGCGGGCGCGTGCTGGAGCTCAACAAGCCAACGATCCGAGCCTGAGGTGAGTCGCACCAGCGCCGCACATAGCACAACAGTAGTAAAACCTTTACAAAAACGGTTGAAACTGCTGTGAATAGCACAAAGACATGTAATAAACAATACAGCAGGCACGGGGCGCGGAACGGGGCCCGCGACTGCCGGTCACAATTCAACTCACAATATAACAATACAGAAAGGGAAAAACACTCATCTGTGGCGGCTGAGCAGCAAAGAAAGAGGATGAGCAAGGGGAGGAAGACGGACTAGGCGATGGATCTTGGATTAGGATTGGCTATGTGGACTGAGGGAGATGTTGTCCCTACTTTGTTTTTTGATGACCACTTTTTCCCCGAGGGTGTTTGGGAAATGTGGTCTCATAATCCTCGCCTCCGAGTCCTTAATAGAATTGAAACTTTCGGTTAAGTTAGCTAGGAAATTTTTCATTAAACAGAACACAAGAGTTTCTCAAAGACCAGGGACAGCACCTTACCTGTGATTTGTTGTGCCAGAATCCAGACCGTAAAGATCGTACGATTAGAGAAGACCAGAAACTTCAGGGGTGGATCATTAGTAGGGAGAGGCAGCATCTCCCTTTAAATAAGTTGCAGAGCCAGGATTTCCAAACACCCAATAGGAAAGGGAGGCAGGGTAAGAAGGCAGTTCCAACATTAACCCGCCAATAGGTTTCAAGTGACAGGAAACATGGAAGGGGTGGTACCATGAAAGTTCTTTTAATCCTCTTGCACTGAAGTCAACCTGGACACCGACTATATACATGGACTGTGCACCCACCACACACTTTCTTCCTTACAGGCAAGCAGAGAACTTAGGAAGGGGAAGGTGAAAATTTGGACTGTGAATGTCAAAAGGAGAGCTGGAAACACACTGGCTACCTGGACTCTGCCCCGACCACACACCTTTTTGCTAACAGGTCCCAAGACCCTACACTACAGGAAGCCAAACGAATACCCAGAAATAGCCAACAGCTCCCAACCACACTGCCGGACATGGACTCCTTGCCCTTATGACGTAAAAAGGGAAGGATATAGACTTCCTAAAGGACCTATATGAGCTTATGATGTACTAATAACATGGTTGTCTGCTGTACCCATAACCGGGAGTCCAGGAGTTAGTTCTTCACAATTACCCATTACTAAGGTTCCACAGCATCTTCTTCAGATAAGATGGCTGACTGCAAGTCACAGCTTTCTTCTGGTCGGTGAAGCATATATTTATGAACATGGATGACTTTACAATTCCATGGAGAACTCGGGCTTAACAACTTCTAAACTGTCACTGCTGCATGCAGTGGAATGTGCTTAGGAGTCTGGTTCTGCTGATATTTAACTAGTCAGTCTTTATTAGTCAAGGAATTCAAATGTACTTAACCTAATTTTACCTCGCATCAACAAGACCAATATGGGAGGAAGATCCTTCTCCTACCTGGCAGCTAAAACATGGAACTCACTTCCCACTCACCTTCGCCTCACTCAGAACCATCTAGCATTCAGAAAGCAACTGAAAACCTGGATATTTGACAAGTAATTCCCCACCCCATCAAGCGCCTTGAAACCCTCTGGGTATGTAGTGCGCTATATAAATTATTTGACTTGACTTGACTAGGAAGTCCCTCTATAGCCTCCATCTTCTTGCCTCACGCTACCATGATTCATGTTTTCTATACACAGACATCCTTGATGGGAGAATATGTCATACAATTACCATCCTCTGGGTAAAATACTATCCACTCCCAATATCTCTTCTGAATAGTATGCGTTTCAACCACAAATATTGGGACTCATCACAGAATCTCCACTACTCTGAAATATGCTGAATTATCCTTCTGTAATCATCTCCATAAAATAGTAGAATTCCCTTCATTAAGCAAGGGTTACCTTACAAAAAATGAAAAGAATACCGTAATATAAATAAATCAGTCAATCACAGGCTTCATATCTCTCCCTCAGCAAAATTACTCAAATAAGACAGTTTTTGAAATAGCGTGCCAGGTAATCTGGAAGAGAATACCAGAGTTGGCAGGGAACCGCTTGAAAGGATTTTCTGCCTGCCTTTTTTCACGTACTCTGTAGGGGAGCAAGCAACTGCTTGCCTATTAATCACGAATACAGCTTTGGGCTATGTGCAGAAAAGCATTGCATAAAAGTTACCTGGAGCATTGCCATATATTGTACTGTGACTCAAGGCCAGAAATGTACTTCATGTAGCAACTGGGAGCTAAATCAGTTCCCACAGACAGGAGGAAATATGTGCAACTTTTTGGAAATTAAAAACAACCTAGCAATAGAGTTCGTTAACACATGCAACCATCTTATGTTGAACTCAGAAGTTCCAACTAGCAAGGCATTGCTATAATCGGACTTGGCCCCAGTCACCACTCTGGCAATGGCAGCTCTGTCATCCTAAGAAAGTATACTTCATAACATATGATGACAGATGGATGTCTGCATAATCTTATTCACCAGACTGTTCGTAGTTGTCCACTTGACCACAAATTACTCACAACGTCTTTACTTCATCCTTTATTGGAATATCTACACCGACGGCATAAAAGGAGCAATGGTCAGAGTGTTTCCTTTATAACCAGTGATCAGTGCCAATGAGCAGAAACTCAGTCTTCGTAACATTGAAGCTCAATCAACTTGTCTTCTTCCACTCTTGGATCACACAAAACAGCTCTGCTACGAAACTCTTTTGTGGAATTAGAGTTTGTGACAGATTAAATAGTACCTTGCTATCATCTGCATTATTTTCAAAACAGAAACCAAAAGGCACTAGTACCTAATGAGGAGACTAAACCTGCACATTAAAAAAAACGGGGATCTACGGATCCCTATGGCACCACACTGCGAGTTGTAGTAGTTTGAAATCTATTTTGACCCCCATTCATACTGGTCCTTCTGCCTACTAATAATGACACCAATGTTAAGCCAGCAAGGACTGTAAACGAATCAGAACCTGTGTTAGTTCTGCAGCTCTCCAAGACCCAAAGAGCCAGCAAAGCGTTGGACACTGTGCTGATATACAGGGATCCTGGGGAAACAGGGCATCAAAACAAGGGAAGAGGGGAATCTGATAGGTCCCTAGAAAGTCTCGCAGATTACTCCAAATGCTAGGAATATTGAACCAAGGAATATGTAACAAGAAGGGTGCACAATGCAGGAAGGTATTCTTCATGATAAGAAGGATAACCTATAAGCTTGCAATGTCCGTGCAAAGAGTAATTTTTCTTGTGGCCTTTTATAGTGTCTCTGCCTAACATCACAGGAAGTTAAAACTCAACAATGCTCACCATAAAAGATATCCCAAAGCAGGATGGCTGCTGGCTCATTCATTCCACTACTGAGCTCATTTTGTGCAATCCCTTTATCAATATGGTGACTGTGCATGCATAACACTGTTTTTAACAGCATACCTACTGCACATAGACCACACTGCTTGCCCATGCCCGATATCCACACACTCCACTGTCCCAACCCTTGGGACTGTCTTCTCTCAGAAAGAGCTCTCTGTATCTAAGTGGCCTCCTGTAGACTAGTTTGATGCCATGTTTGATGCTGAATCCCACCAACCATCAATTATGCTAGGCTTGACACCCTATCACAAATATTTGGTCTATCCAGCAACATCAGGTGACCAAAGGTGCAAATGTGCCATTAGCCTTTGGTTACCTTCCAGCATGCCCGTTGGCATGTGAGTGCAAGACCTCAAAATCTGTCCCTGTAAGTGCATTCAGAGGAAGAAAATTCTAGTAGGCCTTAGAACATCGGCCCCAATTGCTAAGGGCTTCCTGCCTGAAAAGGACACTAGTGACCCAAGGGTAAGCAAGATTGCACATGAATTTGCTGAACTCTCACATGTTCCGAAATGGGATCACCAACTTTCCCATCATACTTGGGCAATGGCCCGATCAGCATGTCAGTCACACTCGCACCTCCTTCCAGGATCCACTTGGCAGGACCCCCTCCCTCCACAGATCCTCTCTTCCTCACTGGGCACTCTGGTCTTAGCAAGCAGAAAGGTATTGGTGATCCAGTCTCCAGGGGCAGGTGTTTTTGGATTTTCCCTGCGCGATGTCCCATCACCCAGCTGGGAGACTGGCAGGCCTTAACTCCCAGTCCTGTTCACAGGCAGAAGTCCTGCAGAGCTTCTTTTCCACACACAGTCTGCTGCTTGGCAGTGGAAAATGTTGGGGTCATCCAGCTCCCCTTTTTATAGTCCATTTCCAGACACCAAATGGTATTTCAGATATGAGTCTTTAAAGTTTATGTTGGGGGGAGAACGGCGAAGGAGACAGATCAGGTCACATGTTGGCTTCCTTATTGAAACCCAAATGGGCATTTGAATATATTACGCGGCTGTGAACCGCAAAGGATGTGGATGTACATGACCCGGCTGATATACTCACTGTCTTTACCTACTTCTACGCCCACCTCTATTCCACCACTGTTGACACTTCTCTTTCTGATTTTCATCACTATCTGGATATGGTAGCTCTGGCCTGGTAGGATGATACTGCACAAGATCATCTATGCCGGCCTCTTGCGGCGGAGGAATAACCCCTCCGCCGCAAGAGGCCGGAATAGCTGATCGTGTGTAGTATCAACCTCTTGTCAACCCTCCTTCGTTATCCCAGCCAGTCCAGTTTTATACCTAACAGGTCCACTGCGAATAATTTGCGCTCCTTTTTTGCACTTAATCACCAGCTCAACTCAGTTGCCAGTAGTAGTTGCTTTTTTAGGCGCCACTAAGGCTTTCGACATGGTGGAGTTGAATTTCATGTTCGCCGTGTTAGAACTAATGGGCCTGGGTTGATTTCTCCTACCATGGATACGCGTAATTTCTACCAACTCTGAGGCCCGACTATGTTAATGGTGGGCTATCATCATCTATTCCCATCACCCGTGTACGAGGTAGGGTTGTACCCGGTCTCCGTTTTTTTTTCGACCTCACCATGGAACCTTTAGCTTGTTTTCTAAGACAATGTCAACATAGGCAGGGGTCAATTTAGGACTTCGCTACACAATCCTATCTATGAATACAGACAACACCCTTCTCGTTGTGCAGCACCCGGAAGAAAACCTCAACCCCATTATTAGGGAAATCAAACACTAGGGAGGTAAACCTGGGCTCCAAATCAATTGGTCAAAGTCACTTGTAGTTCCCCTCACTCCTGCTGCCAGCGCTCCTGAGCTCGACTCCCCCTTTAGTGGCAAACTGAGCCCGTACAATATTTGGCAACTGAGTATCATGCGGATCCTCAACTTACCTTGCGGGAGAACTATAGCACATACATATCTAGCCTCTCCACGAAAATAGATAGATGGATCAAACTTGCTCTCTCGCTAGCTAGGAGAGTAGCGATTATGATGATGCTGATGCTCCCAAAACTTTTACATATGTTTCAGAACATCTCTACTCCCCAGACAAAGGCCTTTTTTGCCTAGCTTAACACTCTATTGATAAAACTGTCTTGAACCGGCCGCCAACCCAGACGTCGATGGTCACATCTTCAACTTCCCTACAATCCGGGAAGGTTTATGGCATCACACTATGTGGTCTATTACCTCGTAGCTTAGATTCAGTTATTCCTCACAAGTAGTCATAAAAAAGGGAGTCATGCACCCACTTCCTTCTCCCTGTGGCCCCCTTTTCATCTCTCTCCAGGCCTTCCTGAGAATTTAACTCCGTACACTGCTCTTGCAGGGCATTATCTAAGCTAGCCTCCCTTTGTGCACACAGAGTATGTACTCCCCACTTATTCCCAAACAATGCAATTCTCCATTGGATATTGACCACCTGTCAGCAGTCGCATCCCAACTGGGGTTGCGTCATATTAATTCACTTGGAGACTTGTTTGACACCCATACATTTAAATCATTCCAGGACTTCTTAGGTGACACTTCTTTATCCCTTATGGACACTAACATACGGCATGCTATGTTATGCGGCTCGCCGGGCCTGTCCCTCCATCCCTGCTGAGCCACAGGAATGGCACCTCCCATCTATCCTGCTTCCAACCACTAGACCTTAGTCTCCATTTTATGCACTGCAGCTATGTTCCTATAGCATCTCCCCTCACCCGAGCACGGGAAGCATGGGCTGCAGATTTGGGAAGAGAAATTACAGATGGTATCTGGAAGTATTGTTGTCAGCATACTCAAGACGTATACCCCAATGGCTGTTATTGTGTAGTTCAGTACAAATTCTTGAAGAGGCTATACTTTAACCCTAAGTCTATTTCTAAGCACTCTCCCATCTGCGATACCAGCTGCCAGAGATGTGGTGCGCAGAATGCTGATTATTTACAGATTTTTTGCACTTGTGTTCTGGCTGCGCTAGACGAGATGAAAAAAGTCCCCAATCACTAACTATATGGTTTTTCTGGGTTATGTAAAGAATGTCCCAAAGGAGTATCGTCAATTGCTGGCTACTGCTATAGTGCTAGCGAAACGGCGAGTGGCCGTGGTTGCTCCTAGGTTTCAAGACATGTTAAAAGATATTACTCTTTGTGAGGAATGGGCTTTGATCTATGCGGACACCCTCCCCACAGCAGCGCAGCCAGGAGATTTCAAGGGACATTTGCGTGCATATACTCGTTCAGTAGCCACTGAGTGATTCTGCTTCCTATTGCGAACAGAGAATGACACAGAGCTGGATAGTTTTGCTTAGCTCAGCCTGTTTAGCTGTATCGACCCTATGATACTCATGTACTGTCCTCACCCGGGTTGCAGGATGGACCGGGCGGGCGTGGGATGAGTATGGGTTATTCTTTTGTTTATTGTACTCGGCGACTATTGTCATGGTATGGATCGAAACATTTGAAGTGATGTGTATGACCACATTCCATAGGTACTGATTGATCACTGATTCGTTTTGCTTCAAACTGCATAAATGAATGAATAAATAAATAAATAAATAAATGTTTATGTTAGGGGTCTGCTTCCTTTTGAAGTGCCCTCTCCTCTGCCCTGCCCGGCCTCCAGCAAGCAGTCTGTCACAGCAGCTGTGACTATACATCTGATAGCCCCACAACACAAGCCATGGGGTGTGACTAGAGGTTCGCCACAGAGATGGGGGCCTCAATCCTACTCTTTATGATTCTTTTATCAGCCCCATCGGAGTGGTGCCTGAAGGGGTGGTAGAATTGCACACATCTGTTCAGATAGGCTGGGCCTGTATTGTGTACTGCTTTGTATGTTTTGTAGAGAAGCTTGAACTGTGCACGCTTATGTTATCAGGATCCAGTGAAGTTCCCTCAGATGTGGTGTGAGGTGAGATTGGTGTGGGAGGTTGAGGACCAGTCTGGCTTCTGCATTCTGGATGGGCTGAAGTCTTTTTGTGAATTGGCTGGCGATTGCTTCATAAAGGGTATTCCTATAGTACAGCCTGCTGGTGATGCGGGCTTGGGCGACGGTCTTCCTGGTGTTATTAGATAGACACTTGCATATCTTTTTCACCATCTCCAGGGTGTGGAATCAGGATGGGGCTGGTAATTTCCAGCTTACTGTTGATAATGATACCCAGGGTTTTTGCTTGTGTGCTGGGGGGTCTGAGGTCTGTAGCCCACCAGGCAGAGTCCCATGGCAACGCATCTTTACCAAAGATCACCACTTCCCTCTTGTCCGTGATCAACTGGAGGTATTTGGAATTCACCCTGGTGGCCACTTTGGTAATGTAAGAGTTGAAGTTTCTGGTGCTGGGTGTTTGTCCGAGCGGGACAATACCAGTTGTGTGTCATTGGCCTAGGTATGTCAATGTGGTAAGAGTAGATGATGTTTGCCAGTGGAGTCATGTAGATGTTGAAGTGGGTCGACTTTAGCGGACCTGGGTAGATCAAATATTCAAAATGAATTTTAGTTTTTGAAGTGTCTTGGACAGTGTTACACCAATTGTATGGAAAGTGGGCAGGTTTATAAAAAGATTTGGGCAAGGCTATTTCTTTAAGTGCTTGAAAAGGAGCTTTGGTGGAAATATATGCATCTTTAATCTGTTTAGTAACACATTTCTTTTTGACCTTTCACAGGCCCTCCTGGATGCTTTCAATCCTTCATATGTCACAAGTATTTTCTGCCACATACATTCCAATTTCTTCACTTTATTTGGTATCACTTTTAGTTCTTCTGAAAGTGATGCTCGAAATTTATTAGGGTGATTGTAGGAAAGTAGGATCTGCTTTCATGGTCACCCCCTCTTTTTGCTGGTCTCATTATGTTTTTCATAGTAGTCTGGCTGCCATCCTGCTAATCAGGACCCCAGTCTCTGTGCTTCTTCCCTAAATTGGACATGGTGAGTACTTAGGTACTCCGCAGAATGGCTACTGATGTACCCTTGTAAGTCCCTAGTATATGGTACTAAGGTACCCAGGGCCAAGGTACACCAGGGGTCCCCCATGGGCTGAAGGATGTAGTAGGCCACCCAGGGGAGACCACTCAAATTATGACTACAGGCCTGCCATTGCAGCCTGTATAAGCTGGTGCTAGCACCACTTATGACAGATAAAAACCTGGACTTAAAACCTATAAGTCACCCTTAAAGAAGGCCTTTCAATCCAGAAGGCAGGGTGCTCGGTTAGAAGTATGAGGGTGCCCCCTGCATTAGCAGGACACCCCTACAAGCCACAGAGTCCATTCTCCGGGGTTGTAAGTGCATCAGCCATTACGATAAATAGAGTGGCCATGCGTCATTATGCGATGGCTAACTCTAAACTGGTTGTAACGGACCTGATCGTGTTCGGTATCAAAATATGTTGGGCTCCTAGCCCAACACGGTATGATTCCCTGCACTGTAAAGTTCCTCCAGGAGGCCATCAGTGCTTCCAGTACAAGCCTTCTAGACCCGGACAGCAAACTATGGTTACTGCTGACCAGAGACACGATTCTGCCCTCCTGCTGCTGAGCCCCCTTTGAACTTTTGTCATTCAAGTAGGAAGCAAATGACGCATTCGCGATGAAGCTCCCCGGAGGAAGATTGGATTTCTTTTGAAAGCGGCATGAGTAAATGAAGGTTTAAAGTAGAGCCTAAATCGCGGAGCCTCTTTGAACACGACCCCGGTACCTTATCCAAGTGTTTCACTTATGAGAACCAGCGCCCCTGATCTATACAACAGCTCTCTCCCTGACAAATTTACAGTTCCCAAGACCAAGTGCTAGTTCTGAGGAGAAGCCCAGAATGATATGGGGTCTGAAACGTGTTGGCTCATGCTAATGGGTTAAGCGACTCTGGGTGTGCCACGAGGGAATATCTTTGATCTTTTTTCCCCTTTTTAGACAACACACTTTCAAATGCAATATACCCTTTGCTTTGTACAAAGGCAGGACTTCAGGCTGCAGACTCCGTCCATGAATAATTAAATGTCCGCCTAGTGTCAGTTCAAGCCATGACTGGTTGCTCTGTATACACTGTATATTTTGTATGTCAAATGTAAATGTGTGACGTGTTTCACTGTGTTGTTTCACTATTGAGTTTTTGTATGTTGCTTTGAATATCACACTAAAAGATTTTGTTTATGTGTTTAAAAAAAGTGTTGTCCAACATATGACATGACAAGAATGTTAGAACATGCTGTTTCTGAAAGATTTCTAAAGAAAAGTGAAATAAATCACACGTACTTTGGAAGTTCCATCCAAGGTTTCGTTTCAATATTCATTTACCATGAATGGTCTCTCTGGACACTATGTTTGTTTAATACAAGTTGAGTGGTCCAGTCCAGGTAGTATAAGGACCCAAGCCTGTTTAGTCAAATAAGATGAGCCAAGCTTGAGCAGGGGAAGGCAGGACAATAGGTTTCCTGTCACAGAGAGGTGTGACCATCTCCCAGACATGACTTAGTGGATTGGGACAGTGTGGATTTGCTTACCAGCACCACCAGACTGCTTTGAAGGGCACATGTGGTGCCCTCCTTGCATACTCCAGTTGAAACTAGTTCAGGGAGCCGTTGGCTCCCACTCTGGTGCAAAACTGGACAAAGGACATGGGAGTATCCTCCCCAGCGTCCAGTTCCACCTGTGGGAGGGCCCCCTGAATCGTCCCAACCCTTTCCCTAGGGTACTTAAGGGTTAACTTGTGGTTGGTTCCTGAGATTCGTCGTAGAGCACGATTCAGATCAGAAACCACTTAATCTTCAACCGTCTGGGCACTTTGAACTTCGCTGGACTTCGCTTTGGGAACCTAGACTGCAACTAAGAAGACTCCTGCTGCTCCTGGCCTCCTCGTCCTGCCAGTCTTCTTGTCGTCTGTATCTGTACTCCATACAGGTTCTTCTACAAGCCTGTGGACTTCCAAGCCACCTGAAGGAGTCTCCCTTGACGTGAAGGAGTCACTTCCCTGCATCTGCAGACACCACAGCGAAGCTGACCGGTCTGTTGGTCCTGAGCTCCTATGGACTCTGAAAGGTTCAGCAACACAGGTGGTGGTTCTGCAACTCCCTGAAGGCCTGCACTGTCATCTGGGGGCGAGTGTTTGATTTACTCAAACGCTCCGTCCATCAACCCCTTTTGTATCGCTTTGTTCGCCCTAAGTTGGCAGGGTATGCTCAGACGTGAGTCCCTTGCTCACTTGTAAATGTAAATGTAAAATGTAAATGTATAGGCATTTACATAGCGCACTACTTACCCGTAGGGTCCCAAGGCGCTTCGACCGCTGCGAAACCCTTCCTGGCTTCCCTGAGAGATGGTCCCTTAATGGGTATCTCCAGGGTGAGACCAGGCATCCCCGGCGGTCTGGTGGGGCCGTTAGTGAAGATGAGGCAAGCTAATGCCCAGAGTTGCCGAGTGTGATCGCTGATCAGAGTGGGCACCGAGGCGAGAGAATTATCGAGTACGCTGACCCTGGTCCAGAAACCTGCCGCGCCGGGAATCGAACCCTGGTCCCGGGCCGTCCTCTGCTCTCGGGTCTGCCGCCTCTAACCAGTGAGCCACACTACTTCACTTGGCCACTGTATTCAAGATAGCCTGGCTGATGAGGATTATGAATCCGAAACCGGTCCCAGGATGGTGTTACCGGTCCAGTGAAGACATGGCTTGGCAGTTTGGGCTGTACTGTTCCCATGAGGCACAGGGTCAGACTGATTTGCATATGGCCATGTCTGAATTGGGGTGGCTGAGTGAGCTAAAGAATGGTGATGGATTAAACCCAGATCAGTTGACTGGGGGTGAGTGTTTGATTTACTCAAACGCTCCGTCCATCATCCCCTTTTGTATCGCTTTGTTCGCCCTAAGTTGGCAGGGTATGCTCAGACGTGAGTCCCTTGCTCACTTGTTCACTGAATTCAAGATAGCCTGGCTGATGAGGATTATGAATCCGAAACCGGTCCCAGGATGCTTGTTCCCGGTCCAGGGAAGACATGGCTTGGCAGTTCGGGCTGTACTGTTCCCATGAGGCACAGGGTCAGACTGATTTGCGTATAGCCATGTCTGAACTGGGGTGGCTGAGTGAGCTAAAGAATGGTGATGGATTAAACCCAGATCAGTTGACTGGGGGTGAGTGTTTGATTTACTCAAACGCTCCGTCCATCATCCCCTTTTGTATCGCTTTGCACTGTCATCAGAGCACGTTTGAAGTCCGTATCCCTCGTCCGAATCGCTGGAGCAGTACCCCTGTGCAATGCGTCGACTTACCGTTGCCAAGGCTTGTTGACTCTCTTCACCAGAGATATTCGGGCTTCAAGAAGCTCCAGCCTCTAGCAGTTCTTGCAGCCAAGATCTTTGCCTGCACCGCATTTGCTGCACCGAGGGTCTGCCTCCTTTGGTGAGCTGCTCAAGGTCCTCTTGCGACTCCTGTGCCTTTGGCCAGTGGGTCATTGTGAGGGTCTTCTTTGGCTCCTTGGGCTCCCGTGCTTGCTTGAGGCCTGCTCTGACTTACCTGCTTGTGGTGAGTCAGGTGAACCTTGCTGGTCCCGACACTGCGACTTTTTCGACTACTATGTTGGTTGCTGTTGCCAAGGCTTGTTGGTGCCCATGCCGGAAACCAACCCTCTAGCTCTTGATATCCGAAATGGGACAGCTCGCGAACAGCTCCTGGTCATCCACGTCAACTCTCCTGCATCTTCAACATCGGTGGACATTTGTATTCTGTGCCTCCTGGTCACTCCTGAGTGGCATAGTCTCTGCCTCCTCTGCTTGCAGGTACCTCATCTTGAATACACCTTTGGGTTCCACCTGATTCTTTCATCTTCTTTGCCAGCAGCATCTTCACTGATGTCTTCCATTGTGGTCTACAGAGGTTTACGACGTCACTTTGCATCTATGCACCTGGTTTGCCTGGTGTAGATATCCTGGTTCCTGGGGTATCCATCAATCAATCAATCAGGAGTTTGTAAAGCGCAGCTACGCGCCCAAAAAGGCTCTCAAGGCACTGAGGAGAGGAAAGGGAAGTGCACAGCTACCGGAAGATCACGGAGCTCCCTCAAAGAGCCAGGCCTTAAGGTCCTTTACATGGAGAGTGATGACGTCTGTCGGAGGTGGATAGGGAGAGGGTTCCATGCCTTGGCAGCGAGGATGGAGAAGGAGTGTCCTGCTGTTCTGGTCTTCTTGATGCAAGGTACCATCATGAGGGAGATTTGGGCTGAGCAGAGGGAGCGTTGGGGTGCGTGGAACTTGAGGCGGTGGTTCATGTAGGTGGGTCCGGTGTTGTGAGGGCCATGTGGGTGTGGGTGAGAAGCTTGTAGGTGAATCCCTTATCAATAGGGAGCCAGTGTAGTGTCCGCAGGGGTTGGCTGATGTGGCAGTGGTGTGGTAGGTTTAGGACTAGTCTGGCAGCGGTGTTCTGGACATTCAGGAGTTTGTGGGTGAGGTTCTGGTTAATCCCGGCGTAGAGTGCATTGCTGTAATCCAACCTGCTGCTGATGAGAGAGTGAGTGATGGTTTTCCTGTGTTGGAGGGAATCCAGTTGAAAGTCTTTCGGAGTAGGCAGGGTGCCTCTCCACCTCCCATCTTCCACTGGGTTTCTTCAGGGTCTGCTGGGAAGGGTCCTTCTTAAAAACTGCAACTGCAATTTACCCATTGACTTGTATTGAGTGCCTGGTCGTGTCCCCACTCCACACACGGCCTCAGTGGGGTTCTGGAGTACTTACCTTGGGTCTCAGACTCTTCTACGTCTCCTGGGTCCAGTCTCGACTTAGGTCGTGGTTCGCATTCCACTATTTTGGTATATGGTTTGGTCTCCCCCTGGAGACCACTGTGTATTTGTGTTACTTATGTGTTCTATTATCAAAGTATTGTGTGTTTTTTGGTTATATCTCCGGGTAGGAGATATTGCAATGTGTTAGTGAGTGTTTATTATAAATATATATTTGTCTAACTACACTGTGTAGTACTGGTAAAATAAGTTGCTTTATACTTAGGCTTTCCTGTTTTCAGTTTCTATTTTTGGTAAATTCTGGTGGGGTTTTTTCAGTGTTTTCAATATCTTAAAAACAGTTTTTTTCAGCGGTTACACATTTTCGCGCAACTAAAAACAACAGAAAAAGGGTTTTCCGGTGTTTATGAAACGTTTTGCTTTTATTATTGCTTGCTTTCTGAACTGAAACAACATGGTATATAGACAGTGCACTTATAGTGTATATGAGGTCCAAATAGATTTTTGCAAATTAATCTTATTGTAGAAAACCATACAATACTTCTTCAGTGAGTCTTTGGGTCATGTGCGCTTACTCTTTCCTTCCCATGTAAACTTCTGTGAAAAGGCCCTCTCAGAATTCTTAGCCCCTTGGGCTGAGAACCATCAGCTAATGGACACAGTTGGGATGACTCTTTCTTTGATGCCACATAAAGCACAAAATTATAAATATTTGCATTTTAGTAGCTGTGCATAAGAAAACAGTGCACCAGAATGGTCTAAAAAGTCAATAGCATCCCTCATTAACTCTGAAGATTGTAAAGATGCTTTCAGCATACCATCTAAAAAGTGTCAAGGATCTCCTACAGGTAATCATTTCAGCTCGGTTATCAATTTTGACTGGTCATCACACAACTTTTTTTATATACGTAGCTGAATCACTGCAAATACAAACAATATCACTCCAATCTTTGTTGAACTTGGAAAGAACCTTTTATGCAGAGCATTACAAGTTAGACTGCGTTCCATGTTTTCCAAAAGTCTGGTGTCATGTTTTCACCACTATCCCAGATACTTGGTGATATATATACTTGTCACTATACCTTGCATTGAATGTTTAAAGCCTGAGGTGTTGGCAATTCACCTACTATCAATACTGACCCACTATGGCCTGATGTATTAAGGGTTTTTACCCATTCTCTGTGGGTAAATGTGATGACACATATTGGGAAAGATTTTTATGAAACCAGCCATTTTAACTATCAGTGAAAGAATCAAATCAGCCAAAATATCAAATATGAGTTTGATATTTCCTGATTCTCTATAGTTTATAAAATAATTAAACTAGACCTAAAACATAAAACTAAACCCTGCATCTTTAGACCAAAGGCCACAAAACTGAAAAAGTAAAAGGAAGAAGAAACAGTATTTTAGTGGCATCTCTAAAGAACAAAACTCAAGCAGAATAATGTTACTGCTAGCTTGTATAACAAAGTTACATTGTATTGACCCCTTCAGGAAGAAAAAAATTACTCTTTCACTCTCTTTTTCCTTTCTTTGAATGGCATTTAGTTTGTGGTTGTCCAGGTGTTTTTTCAGTGTTTATATGTTTTAACCGGTGAGGGCTATTTTTCTTTCAGTGGGGTTTTATCAGTTATTATAGGTTTAAACCTAAAACCCCACAGACTATTTATACTCCTTCTGAACTAAGCCCGAAGGCTGCTCTCCACATCTACCACTTAGAGAGCTTTTTAAGGTTGACTAAGACCACTAAAAATCACCATAAGGGTTGTCTGGATTAGTGCAGGGTGCTACACTTACATAAGTGAGCACCATATACTAAGCCAGCCTCCTACAGTGATTAAGTCTTGATTTTTTTCTGTGGGGCATACTGACTGCCAAAAATATTAGGGTTATCATTTTACAATTCTACGGTTTATTTGGCAGTTCACGACGATGACCACTGTGCCTGCTCCTTCCTTATGGCTAACCATTTCTGCACTGCACAGTTTTGATGGAAAAACATTTGCTCTCTGATCTAATTTTTGTCGGATTTTTCGACAGCTAGATGAAAAGCAATAAAATAAAGAACATTTCTATCCATTGGTATCCTCCTCACTGTGTTAATTTCTGCTCCTTAACTTAATAAGCGATCTAAAATGTGTCAGGTGAATAGTGGGGCACACACAGTAGTTTTTCTTAGGGATCTAAATAGACAAGAATGAAGGCATCAGACATAAATATTATCAATGAAGACCAAACATATGAAAAGCTCAAAAACTCGTTAAGTGCACACTTCAACCCCAGAAGACACCTGAATGTGAATGTCATGCATTGAACTTGGCTTGACAAGAACCGCATAAAGTTGTGGAGGTATTGGCTGACTTTTACTATCCAACTGTAAGTTAAGGACAAGCATTTGCAATGCCATAGGTCTCGCAGCACTAAAGTTTGAGTTACTGGCATTATAAATGACAATGCTTTGCATAATTTTTTTTTTATTTGCAATTGGTATATAAACATTGTTTGTGAATGAAGCTGAGCCTGTTCACTACTCTTGTACAGTGCTTTCACTTATAGTGCACGGTGAGAGGGCCTCGCCGAGGGGTCTCCTGGTGAAAAGGTGCATATGGATACATATGTTTTCAGAGAATGCAGTGTAAAGAAGGGTACCAAGATACTCCTGCATCATTGTGACTCGCGAAGGAGTTTACACCAAGCTAGGATACTGCCATTATTCAAACTCCACTGGTTTATTTCCCTTGAATCATGTTTACAGGTGGCGTTTGTTTAGGTAAAAACTGCAACATTTAGATTTTGACACCTGGGAACGAGGGGAAAACACAGCGTTTGTTGTCAAGATGTGCAGCGCACAATAAACGTGCTTGTTTTTGTTAGGCACGGGGAGATTGAATGATTTGTCCAGAATCACAGGATGATGAGCGTCATTGTCGAGGCTCGAACCCGGTTCCCCAGATTTGAGCTCCGCCGCCCTAGCTTGTTAGGCCACATCCTCTTCCCAGTGGGCCCTTAACAACTCAGGGCCCCGGTGTCACTGCACATGCTGTATCATTGATAGCGACGCCACTGTCAGCAAAGCATACACACATTTCTCTGAAGAACGTTGTTATTGCACTTTTTATGCCTTTTGGGGACGGTCGTTGGGGAAAAAATGGTTGCAATAATGGATACAAAGGTACATACTGTCTCAGCCCTGCTCAAGAAACCATCTGCTGTCCCCTTGTTCATGAGGGGGGGGGGGGGGGGGGGGTAGTGCCCGTGAGCAGCAGGACTGGGAGAGCCCGGGCCTGGGATGTGGTGTGACGTGTCCTGCATCTGCAGGACATCACCACCACGGATGTTTACAGACCACCCCAAGAGGAGAGATGTCTGGGCTTAGCCCTGCTCTCTCAAGGGGAGCTCCCCCGCTGACTAGGGGAAGCCATCAGGCCACCTGGCATGATGAACTGGCCTGACTGCCTGTCCCTGCCCGGCCTGCAGGGCTGAGGTCAGCCTGCGAGCTGTAAATCGGCCCAGGAGACAGGAGGGACAACATGGGTGTGGGTACGGGGCCTGGGGTTACATCTAATGGCCATTCCATTGCAGCTAAGGGAAGGCCCCCTACCACTCTCCCTAAACTTAGCACAACTTAAAAGCCGTCCTGGGCTCCCCCTCCACTCACGCCATTCCAATTGACTGAAAGTAAAAACTTTGGCTTTAGTCTCAAAAAGCACACGTGACCGTAGTATTCAGCAGAACTGAAGGGAACTGCTTTGTGTGTGGATGTGATCTTTGTGAAAGAACAGAATGCCATCACTCTACTCTGACGTTAGCCAATAGCAGAAGTGGGCTGACCCACTGCCCTTGCTGAACGCTGTTTTGGGCGGGAGGAAAATGTGATTGCCACAAGAACATATGAAGAAGGTTGGCTAAAAGCCCACAATAAATATGTGCCAAAATGGACAGTCACTATTTCTGTAAGAACGGGGCAGTGAGATTCCAACGCACTAAAAGAGAATCAGAGGGGGGACGCTACAGTTCGGTCTGAGTCTCTTCTGAGACAGTGGCGGGAAGTCACAGTGGAAATGGGGAGACTGAGGTAGGAAAATATTCACGCCGGCACGAGCAGTCTCCTGTTTATCCACTGCGCAGACACCAAGTCAGATCGAGAGAGCTCACTCTCGGCCCGGGGCTCTTTTCACACTGGCAATTACGAGGGGAAAACGTCGTGTCTGTTGTGAAGAGGTGCATCACACGAGAAGCACCTCAGCGGAGCCTCTATCTTGCGCAATGCCCAGGGCAGCGTGTTTTCACTGCCAGATGCTGGTCACATTCGAGTGCCACGCAGCTGCCAGCAGACTCCGAAGTCAGTCGCACTGGTGGCAGTAAAAACCTAACTGAGCCGTCACTCCCCAAACAAGCTTTGCCTTGCTGTGTGTTCTGTAGAAAATCATGTCGCTCTTTCAAGTCTGGGAGCAACATCCGTATCCCACTAGCTGCCTTTCAATCAAGGCAGAGATCTTGCAAGCTTTGGGAGTCTCATGAATGTTTGGAAGGGAGGGTTGAGGGGTACAGCAGAGAGAGTGGGGTGGAGGAGCGAGGTGAGAGAGAGGACAAGGAAAGAAGCCGCGCGTCGTAAGCTCTCTACGGCAGAAACACACGCGCGCAACCCAATCCCAAGGCGCGTGACGGAATCAGACTCTGCCATGCTTCTTAATGGTGCGCGTGGCCAGCTCTTGTCTCCACTCGTCGGCTGAGCCGACTATAGTTCTCAGCGAGAACGCGCTTCGTGCGCTTCTAGACGAGACCTAAAAAATTTAGACAGGAAAAATTGAAGCACATTAACTGGCCAGCAGTAGGACATTAGCGTCATGAAGGACACAAGTTATTTGCAAAGCATTATATGTAGTTAAAGAAACTGTGAAGTTGTCAGGAAAGTTAAAGAGTATATGAGAAGAAAAGAGGGGTTACTACAGGAGTAGAAATAAGAAAACCAAAACTAAAACAAACACTACGCACATAAAGACACCAATTTAAATACACCGCTCATGGAACTGTCCTAGTGATTACTTGAACGCACAAATATTCCGTCATATGCACAGGAGGGTGGTGTCTGACTCATAAAAACGACCCAATCATCCATATATACAGGGGCAGCAAATCCAAAATTAAATGACAAATAGAGGGGTCCTCTCGGTGGAGATGTCCTCTTTCCTGTCTTGCTGCACAGTGATACAGACATTAGCACTGAGTGATGGAGAAGATTCCCAGGTCCACAGCTAGGATTTTGAACTTTCTTCCTGCCCAAACGACTGGACAGGGAGTGCAGAGAGGAGAAAGTCATTCTAGTTCAGAGAACATATGGAGACATGGCAGGAGAGAAGCTCCCCCAGGGTAGAGGAACAATGAAGGAGAGATAAACAGCTGTGTCATCTGATCCTGTGCATACAAGAATGCTACAGCATGAGCAAATGTGGGGTGAAGTTCACCAACTTTGATACATGAAAATTCCATTCTACCGGCAGAATTTACCTGTGTCTTTGTACCTGAAAAGATGCAAATTCTCTCAAGTCTAAGCTTTTAGGTTGAGCCTAGGTAGTACATGTGCTGTATTCAGGTATGGGCTTGAAGCTCCACCCACTCTCCAATGATATTTTTTATTGGCTTATGTCATGGTGCTTTGTAAATTATGATTTCTGATTTGTTGATAGGCTTATTAGTACCTCCCTGTCTTCAGATGTTATCTCCCATGAGGACCAGCCCTTTAACATGTGTCCTAACTCAGGAGCTTTCATTAGCAGTTCCAAAAACTATTTACTTAAATAATGTACACAGCATTCACGGGGCGCCAGCTTCAGTAATGGCATCTGCTCCCTAACAGACTTTTCATTTGTATTTCTTGTTTTATTTGCGCTCACTGCACTACTTTGTTTCTTTCTATTTATTTACTTTCAATTGATTTGCAGTGGCGGTCACGTGGGTATGCACAGCAGATCTGTTTTTAGTAAATCAGCACAGCACCTGCTTAATGGGTGCTGCGCTATAACTTTTAAATGAGCTCCATTCCCCTCCTCCTTTCCCCTCTGCACAGAAGGAAGCAAAGGGCAGGGGCGGTGGGTGACATTTCAAAGTGGTGAGGCATCAAGTGATTTGCATACAGCACCGTAGCGAGCGAGTGCAGCGTGCGAGCCCGAACCCCAAGTTACCCCCCCCCAAGAAAATTTTGAAAAAAAAGAAGAAAAATCGTGCATTTTCAAGCAAATTTGAGAAAGCAGGAAGGTTAATAAAGCAATTGTGAAAGTACAGTTATTACATTAATAGATGGCATAACATAGGTAGCTGCTTATTCAGTATAACCACAAAGCTTCATTAATTCCGTCCTATTACGCTCAGGTGCTGAATTCAGACTATAAGACTTTCATGAAAATCTCAGCTCTAAGAGTAGAAGAAGTTGCACAGCAGTTGGGAAACAGCCTTCACAAAGCATTAGGAAAATGAGAGGCAATTACTTGAAAGCAAACTGAAAGCAATACATCAAGTAGTAACTTAAAGCAATGCATCCAGCAAAACAGTGCATGCAGTCAACCATACAAAAGTAAACTAAAGCAAGTGTGAACCTGTGAACCTTCACTTTGAAAGTAGGGTTCTAGTCAATAGGCCAGTCACATACATTTAAACTGAAGAAGAGTACACCTCAGCATGCAGGCACCAACATAAAAGCACCAAGCAAGTCAAACAGTTTAATGAAAGAAAAATGAAAGCAATACATCCAGCAAACTAGACAGTGACTCAAAAAGTAAACTGAAGCAAGTGCACACTGAAAGGAATGCGCCGTCATAAGTCAGACATTCACATAAAAACAACTTACCAAGACACCAAATCAATTACATGAGAAAAACTTGAGCCAATGCACCCAGAAAACCAGTCCAGCACACCAACATCCCACCCCTGATTGGATGGCAGCTGTGCTCTTAGGGTCACCCCTCAGTTTTTTGGCAGGGTTGAGCACCCCCCAGTTTAATGCCCTCTGCGTCTGAAGGGAAGACAGGCAAAAGGGGTCATAATGGGACATCTTGCACAGCCACTTTGTAATCGAGGTCACCCACCCAGCTCAAGACTGAGTTACAGGCTGATCTTAAATCTTTAAACAACCACAAGGGTCTCCAGCTAGTTGGTTCTTGAGCCAAAAGAGTCCTCAGCTCACTGGGAGTCTTTACATCGCGCCTGAGATGACATGACAATGTCCCTTAATCCGGAGCAACTGTGGGAACTGGTCTGGGTCTAAATATGACTTGGTACGAGCAGGATACAAAAAGTAACGGGTAGGTGGTAACCCACTTCAAGTGAAGGAGCTGTAAGGAACCTAAGCGCACTGGTGTTGATACCAATAACAGGGCAGCTCTGGCTTTCTCAGGGTGGGTGTCAGCTGTGTGATGAAACCAGCATGTGAAGCAGTTACCTCAAACAAACTAAAACCAATGCACTCATCAAGACAAGGAGTTACATGAAATCAAATAGAAAACCACCATCAAGCCAGGTAGTCACCTAAAGGCAAATTGAAGTGACTGCACACTATGGGAAGTGCACTTCACCAGCCAGCCTATTACACTAAAGGAAAATAAAAGCAATGCTCCCAGTAAACAAGAAAATATAAATTGAAAATGTTTCCCCGCAGGAACAACAGTCACAAAAAGTAAAGAAACAGAACGAAGTCAGAGGCACTCCAGGAATCCAGAAGAGTGGTCTGGTGGACTGTTCATGAAGGCTGAACCTGGTTCCCCAGAACGAAATTCGGCAGCTCTGGCGTAGTGCCACATCCCCCAATGAACACCATACTTTCCCACTAAGACACCCACACTGCCTTCAGCTACAACCCAGTTGTGCCCTGCTACATATACCTGGATGCAGCTCAATTCAAATTATGCACAAGAGTGATATGCTGCCTGGAAAAAAGTACCTTCCTGGAAAAAGCAAACCCTCATATGGATGCAAGATTAAGTAAAGCATATGAAATGTAAGTAGAACAACATGGCTACCTTAACACTTTTATACTTATTATACAGAAATCAAGAGTGTTTTCACTGAAACTTTAAGCACCACTACAGATTTCTGGGGGGACCAGTATCACGGTGTATTGCTTATATCCTGTGAACCGTGAGCAGTATGGTTTAAAAAGACTACATTACTCAACACAGAGCCACTGCTTGTTTTTCTTTTTTTTTCCTGTTTCATTATTTTTCATCCTTCCACTCCCTTATTGTTTCGAGGTCTCAGTTACTTTTCTTTTGTCCTCCCAATGATAAATGCGCCTTCCTTCCCATGATTTCCAATCTTTCCCATCCCCTCCTGTGATTTAACCTCTCAGTTCTCAGGTCACCCGATACCTGAAAAGTGGAACTGGGCCCCAGTAAATGTATTAAATAGCCCCACATCCTCCACTGTCTCTCATACTCAGGTACTTATGAAGTATTTGGTGACCTAAACATGGCCACCGAGATGGACATTAGCCATGTTGAAGTACATGGCTTTGAAATCAGGCACAAGCCAAGGGTGCACATGGGTCAACAACAGACCAATTCGGTTGGCTGAAAGCCCCAATAGGTAAGTATATTGTATACAATTTTAGGAAAATCAAAATGTCTTGGCTACCACAAGACCTAAAAACATCCTTGTCAAAGTCAAATTGTGGACCGCTGTTCCTGAGTCTCTGAGAAAGTGTACCTCATTTCTTTAATTTCAGAAAAAGCTGAAGACATGGTTATTTTAAACAGCGGCTATGTCACCTTAGCTTATTGATTAGCGCTGTGAAACCTTATGTGGGTAGCTGTTGCGCTTTATAAAATTATAAATAAATAAATTGTCTAATGTTGGACATTGGCAACAGTTTCTGTATTTCTCCTGCCAAGTCACAGAAATTGTTTAACCACAGAAATGCAAAGCAACACTTGGGACTGATTAGTCAACCTATTTGATGACTGAAGTTGAGCAGAAAGTCACTGACATAAGAGTCACAACTTTTTTGTGCATTTTCAAACACATCTAAAATAAGGCTACCAATTGTTGCAAAATTTCAAAATCCGAGTTTGTGCATTAGATTTAATGCAGTTTAGTGAAATAATTTTTCCAGATTGAAAGCGTGGCTAGATATTGGTGATACATTTAGATTCATTTTTTCAGTGTGGGGTGCTATTATCTAAATTCTGCTCTATTCTGTATGCCCTTCACAAACCTGAGCTGTACACACATGTACAAGAGGGGGGCAGAAATCTTTATATTTTAATAAACTTACTTTTTTCAAATAAAAAAAGCAACATGTAAAATAAATACTAGTGCTGTTTGATTTACTTTTCTCATTTTGGCACTGCTCTGAGAAACATTCACATGATTTTCCACAGTCAGTTTTGCTGATTTTACCAAATTTCCCAGTAGAAATTGGAAACTCTTTCTGCAGAACTTCCTATATTTTAAATTACGTTGTTGTAAAGGTTTTGGAGCAAGATGGCGCTATGTTCTTGAAGTAAAATACTACAAGAAGTGTGAAAGATGATTGAAGACTTGGTTTTAGAAAGTTGCACGAAAAGCTGGTTTAATTGCGCCCGGCCCTGCCGAGATCATGAACGCCCACTTTGGACACACTATTAAAATCAATGGGGTCACCCTGTCTCACTTGAAACCTGGCTCACTTTGAAAACACAGTATGGGAGGTGTGGGCCTCCAACAAGCCGGGAGGTGACTCATTGTGCTCATGCCCCGCCTGGATAGAACGGCCCAGGACCCTGCGAGCATGGACCCTATCAGTCAATGGGGGCGAGAGACAGCCGGACTCAATAGACTGCCAGCAACAGCATGCGCCCGTTGGCATGGACCGTGGCTGCACACTGAGGCCCAGTACATAACACAGTGCTCCCTTCCATGCGAGCGCTGGACTCGCGATGCCCATCTGGAACCTGTGAGATGCTTGGAATTTAGCCCTCTACCTCAGGTGCGAAATGGAGTAGGTGCCCCTTGGCGCCAGGGTGTGACGTGGACACCGGAAATCTAAAGATTAGTGCCACATAGACTCTGCAACATAACACCAAGGCCTGATAATAGGCGCATACATATGTGGCCTTAGCTATCGTTGCTCATCTGCTTAGTTGCACCACCTGCACAGAACCCTCAACCAATTCATTGTGACCATCAGAGAGAGGCGATAGCGCTGAGCCCTGGGTGGGCTAGGACACAGGTTCTCCCTCTCGGCACTGCTGCCATCGGAGCTGCACAGACTGGTGTGCGACCGGTGTGCTGGGTGCCCTGGCAGACAGCGCTCACCCCATCCTCTGCTGCACCAGGTGGGCCTGCGGAACGGCGCGTGACTGTCAGGACCAATTATTAATGAAACTACAAAGATGGAGCCTCACGAGGGGCGCTGGTGCTCGAGCCTCCTCGCAAACTTCACGCACAACAGACAAATACTGCACACTGACCAGCCTCACCCCCCGGTGGATAGACTGGATGCAATTCTGAATGCCATTGAGGGATCCAGAGAATGATCCAGAGAATCACTAGAATCCAAAATCGATAAAGTAACAGCGGACCTGACGCTACTACACGCAGACAGGAAGCTGAAAGACCGACTAACATCCATGGAGCATGACTTGGCTGATCTCAAGCCGGCCACAGACTTCATTTCCCATAAGTGTCACTCTTCCCCCAAATCTGGATTGCACCATTCCCCCAGACACCAATACAAGTTGGATTGAAACAGTCACTCACTGTGGAAACATGGAACCAGAATCGGGCACCGCCAACGACCAGTCCTCCTTGGCTTGCTGCTCCCCCACGCGCGGAATCCAATGGGATGCTGCGCCGGTGGACCAGCCAATCCTGGCGCTGCATGCAGCGCCAGGATTGGCTAGGGGGTCACATTTGCTGCTCGCCCTGTCGCCCTTAGGAAACCCGGGCTGTGGCAGGCGAACAGCACGGTGAAGCACCCCTGGGTCCCACTGGGGAACTTACAGTGCGCATGCTTGAGAAAGTTGCCAACTTTCTCAAGCATGCGCACTGTAAGTTCCCCAGCGGGACTGCGCACTACGGTCTGCTGCAGCCTGAGTGTGTGGACTGTCACTCAAGCTGCAGCAGGCCACCCCCCCTGCGCAATTCAGCGCATGCGGATTCATGGTGGCTGGTGGGGCTCCGCCCCTACGCCCCAATGGACGCACCGCGGCTGGCAAAGGGGCACTGTCTTAACCCCTTGACCACGGCGCAAATTGAATTATTGAGTGGGTGGGGTTTGGACAGCCCCCGGCCGTCCTCCGCATAGCCCACTGTGAAGTTGCATGGAAGGGTTATTCAAAAAAATCTGCGTGTTTTGTTTACAAGCGCCCCATTCAGCATTTTTAAGTTAATGGCAGCCGCGCCCCTTTGTTTAGACACTCGTCTAAAGAAAGGGGCGAGGCCGCTATTAAATTGAAACCATGGCATGGGGCGCTTTTACAAAAAAAAAAAAATTGTCACCTTGACAAATACTTGATGGCTGCGCCCCTTCCTGTAGATGAGCCGGGTCTAAAGAAAGGGGCACGGTCGCCATTAACGTGAAAGCGCGGCATGGGCTACTTTTTTCAAATATTGCATTTGCAATGCAATAGGTCTTGCATTTATGAGAATTTCAGCTATTGGCATTGATATTTACAATGTCAATAGCTCAAACTCTCATAAATGCGAGAGCTATTGCATAGCAAATCCTTGTTTTCAGTTCCAATGCGACAAGGATGAAAGTGCTCAAAAACACTGCTGCAGTTTAAAACATTGTGAAATACACTAGCAGCCACGAATAGAACACATCCAAGTCAATGGGAGTTGTGCCGTTAGGGAGCTGGCACTGTAAATGGAAGCAGCCAGGGACAAGGCTCGTTCACCCACATTCACTCAACCCTTCCAGCGGTCACGGGCAGGCTTACTAGAGCCAGGAACGTAATGACGACAAAATACCAGAATCCAAACGCTGGGGCCCTCCGATCACTACACACTTCAGTATGTACTTTCCTTGGTCAGAGCCAATTGACAACATTTATACATTTTACGTACATCTGAGAACACGGTATTTCACATAAAAGCATTTGAAATGCTGGACCTGTCCCCATCGTGAAGTTCCCAATGCTGGAACAAATGGAGTCTGAGTGGGCTTCCGATACACAGCGGACCTCCAATGCCATTTCCACCAACACATCATTTGTCAGAAACTCCATGGCAGTCCCGGAAGAAGAAGCCCGAGAAGAAGAAGTCCAGAAAGGTCTGCCCCTTGCACACAGGGAGAAAAATCTGTGTACTTGAGGGACATTAGAGATGATGTTTCTGACGATGAGCTCCCTTCTGGAGGGTTATTTTCATAAATAAGTGACAACAGGTCTACCATGTCAGAATGCCCCTTTTTATTCCCTGCATAAAGTGGCTCCCAATATATACTAAGAAGTCACTTAGGTAAAAAATACCCAATGACAAGGTAGACAGATCTAAGTGATTGCCTAAGTCTCTGTATGGGATGTCAGGCAAGGGGTAGGAGGCCAGCCGTGGTAGAGAGACTCACAGGTCCAAAACGCATGCAAAGAGTTGAAAGATCACCTGGGCACATTTCACTAAAGTTAGTAAATAGTAACAAAGTAGATTTCAAAAGACAAGAAGAGGCTTCGAGAGATCAAGTTTTTAGGAATTCAGAGGAAGAAACACATGATATATTGAAAGTATCTTACTGCAGGGCTTTTCTACCAACAGCAAATCAGGGAAGATTTATTTGTTACACAATTATTTAAAATCATTACAATGTAAAACCCTTTCAAGTTAAAAGCAGCTGCAGTAAAAGTAGGTCAATACACATAAATAAATCATTGATAAAAGCGATAATAAAACTAGTAATATGTTAAAAACAAATATTTCAAGCAAAAGTCAGTAATAAGCGTGCTGTTTCCCCACACCCTCCAAAATTCTCCATTTCAGCCAATCTATCTCTGTTTCGGTCCGTGTGTGGGAAAAGGGGATTAACCCCTTCCGTGCTAATGACTGAACCACGGCATCATGAGCCACGGGCGCCGTGTGCTCATGACGGCGTGGTTCCGTCATGCTGCTGCCGCTCCGCCTACGTGGCACTAATTCCCCGCCTGTACAGGCGAATTAATGAGCGGGCGTAGTCCTGGCAAATCCACGCCGTCATAAACACACGCCGCCCATGGCTCATGATGGCGTCGTTCCGTCATGAGTGCGGAAGCTCTGCGCTCACCCCCTCTCCCCCCCCCCCCCCTGCGCCGCGGCGGAATTCGCGGCGCAGGGAAGGGGTTAATGAATTAGTCTCTTGTGATTGTCAAGCAGACAGCAATGCTACTGCAGCCTTCATAAATTTCACGTAGCGGCAGCCAATTGTAGAGATTCCTCTTTCAAACACACCTCTATGCCTCCTTGACAGGGAAGCAGGTAAACTTCAGCAACATTTGAAAAGAAATCAGAAAATCGCAAATGACACAGAACATTGACAATGTCTGCCTGAAATAGTTGAAACATCCACAAAAGCAAAGAACATTATTTTTTAGAATCCGACTGAGTTTTAGTGTTAAAACTAAAGTTTTAGGATTTCCCTCCACCCAGGCTGAGGGCTGCCTCCAGCAGGAATCCAGCGAGGAATCTGCCAACCCATCTCAGATGCTGGGTTAGGGTCTAGGCGTGTTTAAACTCCAGAAGGTTGGAACAATGAAGAGGTCCCACCACCTCAGGTGCTGCCATGCACGCCCCTGCAGTCACTGCACCCACATTAACCAGCACTATGCTCCCATCAGATCCCTTCGGTCTACGGACAAAAATGTGCTCACTGTTCCCAGATTTAAGAAGGCTAAATGGGGTGGCAGAACTTTCTCCACTGCTGGGCCCAAACTGTGGAATTCCCCGATAGTTGAAATTTCTAGTCTGGTCTCCCTTCCACTACTTCATAAGGTCTTAAAGACGTGGCTTTTCTGTGATTCTTCAGTTTGAGCACGTTCTTCCTCTCTCCGTCTTCTGATACTTGCATCTAGCGCCTTGATGCCCTTAGGCTAAGTTTCGCGCTCTACAAGTCTACATTCATTCAAGTGTAAATTTACTACCACATGTTGACTTACATGTCCCCACCACTAAAACCACTGTATGGAATCAAATTTACAAGTACAAAGTTACAACTAGTGACCTTTCAAATGTAAGCGGAGGTCTCTGCCACTGGGGTAGAGCTGTCCGTATGGCAAAGAATAGGGGAATTTTAAATAGTTGATTAAACTTCACAAAAAATTACTAAAAAGGTTTCATACTTCATTCAGATATATTTATTTTATAATAGAACAATAACAAAAACAGCACTGCTAACTTCATTTTAAAATAAAACTGTAATTAAGAAAAAAGTATGAAATTAAATAACATTTTTGAAGATTTTAATAAATCCTACCAAACTAATTATACTTCTATTATTATGTATTTATTGTGTTTTATAAATGACTTAAAAATTATGCATAGAATTAATTTTAATTAATGTCATTTCTTTACAACATAAAGTTACAATTTTGGGCCTGCCTTAGATCTCTGCGTCCGGGTTACTCCATCACAAAAGTGACGGATAACCCGTCCGGCGAAATATAAATTCTATAGGATATAATGGGATTTATAGGATATTATGGGATTTATATTTTGGGGACGGTACATCCGTCACTGTTGTGGCCGAGAAACCAGTTTACAAAGATCTAAATCAGGACCTTTGTTTACATTTTAATTACTTATGATCTTTAACATTAAACTAAATTTATGTACATTTTTGAAAAGGGGAAATAAGTTAATTTATTTGATCATTTACTTATTATGGTGCTTTATTTCGAGTCCCTACCTCCATTATTTTGTGTGAGAGGATGCTGCAATACCAAGGGTTGACCAAGTGTGGTACTGAACTTATTCCAGGATTGAGCTGGAGTAAATTTACTACTGTTTTAGGACCTTTTGGGCAGTTGTAGTTTAGAAGTGCGGTTTGTGAATAGGACAGAGCTTACTCATTTGTGGGTGCGTGCACACCCCTCCATAAACCCTTTGTTACTTCTCCTGAACCCCATCAATTTAGTCATACGTATTCCTTATTTTCCAGGCACTCACATCTGTACCTCCCACATTTACTACAAAAACGTATACACACTTGTGCAGGGGTCTCAGTAATCAGGCGCAGATCTCTGAACATAAAAATAGGAGACAGAGACCTCAGCATGCAGGTTTATGAATAGCATTTCCACAAGCGATGGGGACGCTGCTGTACTTTCTTGAACCCCGAAATCCGAGACCAAGTTGTAAAACAACTGATGAAGGAAGAATTAGCTTAGAAAATGTACAATAAGGTCACTTCATCATAGAATGGGCTGCAACAACCTCATAGCTCAAGTAAAACTTTTGCAATGTATGCAGCTTATGCATGTTAAATGTTGTCTTTTTTATATCTGAGCTACTTTCAGGTATCTCAAAAGTATGTAATATTGTTATGTTTCATTAGTACCTTGCAGGTGTTTACTTATTGCCTGAGCATTAAACAATAAACTGCCTAGTAGCATAAACGGAATGAGCAAAGAACATCTAAAGGTTATTTTCCATATTAGTTGTAGAGAACTTTATTTGATTTTTCAAGAAAATGACACAAGTATATCCATATTGCAAATCAGATACATATTTTTCAAATACTAAGATGCAGTTGACCTTAAATTATAACATTTTAAAACAGGGAAGGTAAGTTTGCTCTTTGGCGTTTTCTAGAAGGTAAACAGACGCTCTGTGTTGAATGTTTTGATGCTTGGGTGACATAGGTCCTACAAGTGAGAGAGTGCTTGCAATTGCAGCCTTGTGTCTCCGACCCCTCCCTGCCTTGTTAGATATTCTATTAATTCTATTTCACACCTTGTTTTTCTAGTAAAAAATGGGAAACGTCCTGGCCTGAACCTGGAGATTCCAACTTAAATTACTGGTGGCGCTCAAGTCCCACAAGCACCTCATGTAGGCTTCCCTACACCTTGAAATCCAATCAGGGAGCCCTGTCATAGAGTAATGGGATTTGTTGGAAGAAGCTACTCAGGGATGCCACTTGGAGGAATAGGGGTTAGTTAATGACAGAATTTGCAAACAGATATGGAGGAGGCCAAAGGGCAGAAATGTGGTGGACTACAAGAACCCTGGAGGCGAGGGCACCAGCAGCACCTGGGGTGAGGGCATCTCCTGCACCAATCGATGGTAGGCTAGCTGAGCACTACAGTAGGTAGTCTACTTTGCAGGGTATATGGTAAGGCATAAAGTAAAGTGAAGTTGGTGGCAGGGGGACAACCAGGGCCACGGTCGGTAGGAAGGAAACTCCTAGCAAATATTGTGTGACAGTGAAGTTTTTTAATTGTTTGCAACGCGTAAGGCTCTTATTAATTGATGTGTGGCTACCTAATTCCTGGCATGTTTTATTTGGGCACTCGCTTCACTGGGTCTTACAGATGACTGATAATTAACTGCTAAGAAGGGCCTTTGAAAATTTTTGTTGTTTTTTTATTGGCCAGTTTTCCATTAGTAAAGCTTTCTGATTTGCAGCGCATAAAACATATAGCATTGCATGGTGGCCTTCATTAGTACAAGGTATGCTAACACCAGCTTTTGGTAAAGACGTTCTGGCTTCTGACAAAGGGCAAAAGATGGTGAGAAATGGCATGGTGGATACCAGGAAAGCCCCAGCGGTGGGCATGCAAGCCTAGCCAGAATATAGAGTATCCTAAGTGAGGGATAAGAGGAATGAAAACAAGGTCCTTCAAGAAAGGACAGACCAGTTAGGCAGGGACAAAACTGCCCCAGGAAAGCAAAGAGAAAGCACGCATTTACAATGCAATAGGTCTCGCAATTGTGAGATTTTGAGCTATTGGCTTTGTAATTGGCAAAGCCTTTTATAACATTAAAAGGCATTGCCATTTACAATACCAATAGGTCAAACTGCGCCAAAAGCAAGACCTATTGTATTGCTGGGGTGGCATGGTGAGCAAAAGAATGATGGATTTAACCCAGATCTCTTGACTGGGGGTGAAGAAATGATTTATTCAGCATTCCGTCCATCATTTGTTTGCGTAGCACTTTTCACCCTAAGTGGAATGGGTATGCCCAGTAGTGGGTCCCTTGCTCACTGTGCCACTGGATTCAAGCTCGTCTGGCTGATGAAGGGTAATACCCAGAAACCGGTCCCAGGATGCTTGTTTCCCGTCCAGGGAGGACCTGGCTTGGCAGTTCGGTCTGGACTGTTCCCATGAGGCACAGGGTCAACACTGATTTGCATATGCTGGGTCTAAACTTGGGTGGCATGGTGAGCGAAAGAACGATGGATTTAACCCAGATCTCTTGGCTGGGGGTGAATGTATGATTTATTCAGCATTCCGTCTATCATTTGTTTGCGTAGCACTATTGTATTGCAGAGCACCGAGTCCGTTAAGCGGGTGCAGCGCTCACCATTAAAGTAAAAAAAAATGTTTTGAAACACAGCGCAGTGTCCCTGGAGCGGGCACCGCGCTCACCAGTAAAGTAAAAAAATAAAATAAAGAGAGAAACAGCACGCGGTGTCCCTTAAGCGGGCGTCGTGCTCAGCATGCAAGTTTATTAAAAAATAAATAAATAAAAGTAAAAGAAAGAGCGGTGTCCTTGAAGGGGACGCCGCGCTCTTCCTAAAAGTAATTTTAAACAAGCATTTGCAATGCAATAGATTTCGCATTTGCAAGAGTTTGAGCTATTGGCATTGTAAATGACAATGTTTTTTATTAATCTGTTTTGATAATTAACACATAAATCAAAGGCATCGTCATTTACAATGCCAATAGCTCAAACTCTAGTAAATGCGAGACGTCGGCCACCATTGTTCTGTTCTGCTTGGAAAGTGAAAGCGCGCATGGCGCACTGAATGTTGCAGGAAAGCATGTCATGCCTGCATTAGGAGAAACGTATTAAAGAAAATAGTGCTTCAGACTAAATAATACATACTGTGTAACAGTAGTAAAAGTGCCTGTCCTCATGGGAGGTTACAAATGAAGATAAGGCGGTACCAAGGAGGGACTAACAAGCCTATTTATGAATCAGAAACCAGCATTTACGAAGGACAATGACACAAGCCAATTAAAAATATGGGTGGAGTGGGCGGGGCTTCAAATGCATACTCCAATACAGCATGCCTCGAAGAGCAGTGCATTTGCGCTGACTCTAGGCTTGGTCTAAAAGAGAAAGACGCAACCCAGGGGCACAGTAGTCAGCAAAGACGTGTGCAAAGTGCAGATGGCGAGGGGCATATGAAGTGAAGAGAGAAAAAGGCAATGGGGGAAACAAGGATGAGCTGAGGAGAGGTAAATGAAAAGAGGAACCAGGCCGTACACAGGTGGAATGGGAGAAAAGGGGGAAGCACATGAAAAAGTATAGGTGTAGCAGATCACATATGAGTATAGATGCAAATGAAGACAATGAGGCAAACTAAGTAGCTGCGATGATAGATAAACTGAAAGCAAGCAAGTGGAATGAAGAGTAGAGAAAAGATGGTGAGATGTTCAAAAAACAGCAGCAAAGGGAGTAGAATAGGAATGATAGTAGAAGTTCGGCCCAAAGCTTTAAGGTGAAGAGGACGAGGCATCAGAGGCATGCGACAGCTAGAAAAAAGAAGTCTCATAGGGATGCTTTAGCAGGAGAACGTTAGACTTGGATGGGAGTGATGGTTGGGGTAGGTTTAGGGTAGAGTGGGCGAGAGGTGGGCATAAGAGCCAGGTGAAAATGGATCAGACGTCCACTTTCCATGGCAGGTGGAATCACATTAATTAAAATGGTCATACTCTCCAGACTCCTACCAACTCAGTAACATCTCTATACCACTCCCTTTGGTAATATTTCATAATGTCAGATTGATATTGGCTAGATTAAAATAGGTGGACAAGCGACCCCTAATCACTTGTAATAATCTGACATTGCTTAACGAAAATGGGGGAATGGCTGTGCCAGGCAGTGAATGTTATTACTATGTGGAGCAGGCACAGTATGTTACTATTTCGGTACGGCAGAGATGGCATGCTTGAGCCTCCGTATTTGGTGGTGGAACGCAGCACCATATCCACTAAACACATTATTAATGGGCTCAGCCATCGGGCCCACAGGGCACATGAACATGGTTGTGTGCACGGTATGGGCTTTGGCCAAAGTCCCACTGAAAGGCAACCCTAGGATACCAGTGACTGAACTGGCTAGATTGCTCCTAGATAAGATGGGTCTTCTATATCATGAGGGAATTATTTGACTCTGCAAGTGTTTAAAGATCTGGGTGCAACAACAAGACTAGATATTCTCTTATATTTTCGGGAGATACATACTCTACAAGCCGATTGCTCATGCTGCCAAGTTAAACCCCATTAGCCTGATTAAACTGACCAAATCTCATACGAGGAGATATCGGTACAAGGGAAGGCATCGGTGAACTCCATCAGCAGGATCTGGGAAAATGATTAAGGCTCAGTGTCAAATGTGCTGTACTCAAACGGTGACGATTTCCCTTATAAGCAAGCATCAACTATTCCATTTTAAATATGTATATCAAATGTATTATACACCAACGTGACTACACAAATATTGTCTTTAATATTATCATACTGCTGTCAATGAAAACGTGCGGAAGCCGATTGCACACACCTAGCATGGGAGTGCCCAGACATCCACAGATTTTGGAAAGCTGTATTTGACTAAGTGAACTTGATGATGGCAATGTCTTCATAACTATCACCATAATAGCACTGTTTTCCTGGGTTCGTTAATTGCCAACTAGAGTGAGTCACTTTTTGGCACTGTATCTACCACTAGCCAGAAGAAGAGAAGCTCTCGCCTGGTTGGAGGACCTACAGTGGCGACCAAGCATTGGTTTGCTGTCCTAATATATTCGTATCCTGCCCAAGACATATTTAGGAACTGCTTAGACAATATATGCGAATAAGAGATAAGAGATATGCGAATAGGTGGTGAGTGAGAGTGGCAAGGCCAATTGTGGAAGCAAGAACTGTATACAGCATCAGATCGGAAAGCAAAGAAGAAGAAGCAGGAAAGCATGGAGAAAGTGGAATGGCATCAGAACAGGGAAGAATAAACGATGCGGCGAGTACCAGAAAGAGTAAAATGCCACCATATAATAGACTGAATCCCAGCCCCTTTTCATAATTTAGAGGGTTTGAAATATTGGTTAAAATTGTGCATAAATACTGAAATGTTGTGCCAATAAATTATGTGAATGGAGATGTTATGCTGTGCTAAAATGTCAGTACATGCACAGACCTTTGTTTTTGTATTTACTAAAGTATAAATAAAGTTATAAAAACCTTCTGAAGTCAATTTACTCGACCCTATTTTGTATATCCATATAAGTATTCCCCCGGAAAAGACTTTGATGTTTATTGCACTCAAGTATTTTCTAACATCAGCTCAATAAATAATGAGCATGGTCTTGTTAATTTATTTCTTATGGGGATTTTAATGCACAAATAACGGATAAGTTGGACGTGTATACCTTAATGGAGTTTTGTGTGACACACATCACTCAGATTGGAGCAGAATGTAAAGTCTTATAATAAGGTAAAGTAATTTTTACGTGATTTAAGCGACATGGAAGGTGTACTAAAAAGACGAGGGCACAGAATATTGTAGCTAAACCCTCTAGAATGGGGACTCATGGGCATCCTTAACTAACTTCATGATTTCCTCTTAAGACCTGTTTCACAAAGTCACTAATATTCTATACAGCCTATATAGACCACTTTCTTTTGCTTGAGGAATTGCATCTGCAGGTTTTACTATTCATCATTCAAACCAGACAAAAGAGACTTCACAAATTCCAAAATTCAAATGGGCGAGTACGATGGATTTATGATTCTGCCCTGACTCCCAAAGTTACCTGGGCTAAATAAATAATGCATATTAGCAAGGTAAATAATTGAAACTTTAGAGTATTTCCTTCACAGGGTGGTGGAAGTAAATAACTGTGTTAGCAGAGAGAGTAGGACAGTTAAGTTACCCATGCTGAGAAAGGATTCTTTTTGACCCGTACTTAGAAGTCTACTACATCAAGCGTTCAAAAACAATGTATAGATCCGATTTTGACTTGGCACCCTTTACAGGGTTCTAAAGGAAGTATTGTTTATTCCAAAACAAGAATGGATTTGCTTTATGGATGGACTTCATGTTCCCTATTTTGTTAGTCTTCAGATAGATATTTATTATTCGAAGCTGGACTATAATCAGGGCCACTGGAATAATGCGGCAGAAGACGCCCAAATTATGCGGCATGGTGAGTAAATTATGCAGCAAGAAAATGCAAATTCTGCGCCATAATGCAGAACATTTTATAATAGTATTACTTCACTATTTCGTAATTTTTAGGTCTCGTGGAGATTACCGCGCGAAAGCGCGGTCTCGCCAGAGACCTATAGTCACCGGTTCAACTTCCCAGGAGACAAGAGATGGCCACGCGCATCTTCAAGAATCGGATCGGAGCGGGCTGCACGCGCGTGTGCACATCTCCTGGGAAGTTCCAACACACACAGCCACACCTCCCCCTGCTTTCGCACAAGCATGCGCGCGCGCACACACACACGAGCGCACACACACGAGCGCACATACAGAGACCCCCCGCCGCCGCACAATGAATGCCCCTGGTTCTGCATAAAGCGTATAAAGGACTCCCAGACTCGGAGCTCTGTGTGTCTTCGTCGGCGATCCTCAGCTTGCTTGTGTACACGCTCACTGCGACGGCGTCTCGTGCACTCCCACCGCAGTTTCAGTTTCGCTTGTTTTTAAGTGGCATGGTTATCCCGTTAGGCAGCCCAGAACGGCAGTAATACAGGTTTGTAGGTTTCGTGCACGAAACAACGGGCGTAACCAAAATACCCTCTGGGTGTTCAATTCTTGGACCACATGGACTCTTCTGCTTCATCACCTAGTCTGCAGTGGTTGTTGGTTTCTCCCTTCTTACGGTAATACCAATACGATCTCAGTGGGATCAGGCAAAATGGGAGTCTCATAAGCTTGTGTTTAGATTGATTTGGGGTGGCTGTCTCGGGTATTAGCTCAGTAGGTTTACAGGCATGTTTTTGTGCTGCTTTAAAGGTGTCTCACAGGGGAGCACACCACTTTGTGTTCTGTTCTTTCCTGACCAGGGTGGGACTAGAACAGAGAATATTCCCGGGCACCTAAATAAAAGCGGCACCCATTAGTGAATCAAATAACTTAAAAAAAAAAAAAAAAAGTTCCCCTTGTTTGCGAAACGGGCCATTTTTATAAACTTTTATAGAGAGCGTGCGTAGGTGTTGATGGATTGCATGCTGGCAAAAAGCAATGTTTGTTGTAAAATCAGGAAATCATCAGTTAAACCCGACCCGTCGAACCATGAACAAGCCCACAACTAACTGGCCCACACTCTGGATTGCCAGTCCAGCCCTTCTGGCACGGCAAGGTTGCCATAGGCGAGTCCGACACCTCTGGCATGAGTGGAGAGCCGGTGTCTAGGGCTGCTGTCAGGCATGGCCCTGCTTGTCTCTGGAATGGCGAGAAGAGCCTCTCTGGCCCTGGGCCCAGTTTCCGCTCACTCTGCTGTATGTAGTTCGGTATGTGAGCTGTGCCCAGAGGCAGATGGCAGGGACACAGCAGTGGGAGGGGTAATTGAAAAGCAAGTAAGGGCCTTTGTGGCAGGCTGGATCGTCTGTGCAAATATAACCTTAGCAGGGAACGCTCTCTTCAAAGCCCAGCCATCCTGCCTCTGACACCTTTTTCAACAATGGAAAGTTTCACGCTTTTCTCTCATAGTTTCCAAGTCCATCCCATAATGCAGGCCCGTCATAATACAATTGCATGGGCAAGAGTGTACCAGTCGTGGGTGGGCCTCTGATGTCACTCTGCAAGTGACTGCACCTGATTGACTGGCTGTCTGCGTGAAGCTGCACTGTAACAGCATGCTTGATCCAGCTTCATTAAAATGTGCATAAATGCGGCGCCAGAACGGTCTGCACAGTGCTGACACAGAAGTGGTTACTAGAACTGTGCACGGAGCTGCATAGAGCGCCAGATTGGCAGCCGTCTGTTTTTCCACAATAACTGCACTAGAATTGACTGTACGTGACTACATCTGAGGGTCCACACCGTGCTGGTTTGTGCACCCACGCTCACTGTCCATGCTCCAGCCCCCTGGCCGATCTTCGACTTCCTTTGTAGTGCATTGTATTCATCATAATGTGTATGGCATTTTTTATTGCTATAATAACCAGCGGAATATACCCGAGAGTTTGCAGAACTCTTAACAAGAGAATGGTTTGGGATCAGCACGAGGGTCACAGAGTGTACTTGTGCAGCAGGCAGAACGAGGGTCTGCTCGGTGTTAGCTATTTTTTTATTTTTGTATGCATATACTACGCACTGCTCGGTGTCATTGCTTCGAAAAACACTGTTGACGCAAAAGCTTCATAGCATTCAGAGTTGTACTGAAATGGGCTTTTGTGATGCGTTGTGATGCGGGGTGGTGCTGAGTGATGCTGGGGTGGCGCTGAGTGGTGCTGGGTTGGCGCTGAGTGGTGCTGGGGTGGCGCTGAGTGGTACTGTGGTGTTGCTGGGTGATGCTGTGGTGTTGCTGAGTGATGCTGTGGTGGTGCCGAGTGGTGCTGAGTGATGCTGGGGTGGTGTTGTGGTGATGCTGGGGTGGTGTTGTGGTGCTGCTGGGGTGGTGCTGTGGTGCTGCTGGTGTGGTGCTGTGGTGCTGCTGGTGTGGTGCTGCTGAGTGATAATGTGGTGTTGCTGAGTGATAATGTGGTGGTGCTGAGTGATAATGTGGTGGTGCTGAGTGATAATGTGGCGGTGCTGAGTAGTGCTGTGGTGGTGCTGTGGTGGTGAGTGGTGCTGAGTGGTGCTGCTGAGTGATAATGTGGTGGTGCTGAGTGGTGCTGTGGTGGTGCTGAGTGGTGCTGTGGTGGTGCTGTGGTGGTGCTGAGTGATAATGTGGTGGTGTGTGAGGAAGAATGTAGAGTGAAAAATAATGTACTGAAAGAGGATAGTGGAAAATTAGAATTAAAAAGTCACCATATCTCAAAATGTGGCGCGTGATACAGAGACAGCAAGACGTGGAATGGAAGTATGTTTTTGAAAGCAACGCAGATAAAGGGGTGAGAGAGAGCCTCCAAAATAGTAGGTATTTCAGTATAACGAGAATTAGAGAAGGAAGAGATAGAAAAGCAGAGAGATTATAAGCTATTGCAGTGTGTGATGTTTTAAATCATGAACGGTTTAAAGTTGCTAAATTGAAATGTCATATTTAAAAACAAAATACTGTTAAATGTGCTTTCATACCGACTTTAATTTCAATATAGTTAAGGGCTGAAAGTATTCCACCATGTTTATAATAAAATGTGACCACACTACCAATACTGTTTAAGACAGTATCCTTTAAAAAGTACATGTTTTTGCTGGTTCTAAATGTCCAGAGTAAAGCGTGAATTAAAGACATCAATAAAGGCGGGTGTCTGTCTAGCTTTTGCTCTCCTGGCGCTTCGGGTCGGTTTAGTGTTAAACGTAATTGACAAACCCATCGTCAAGCAGGATGTCTAAGTCTATGTTGTTGCCCGCTGGCGCCTGCTGTCTGTTTCAAGCAGAGAGGAAAAAGCTGCATTAGGCGGATGCACACACTGCTAAGGGAGAAGGGAGGGGATTAATAGGCAAAACCTAAAAATAATTAGAGAGAACAATGGCGCACATCTGCTTGAAAAGAATTATGCTTAGGTTCTTGGGCTGGTTGGACCACCATACCTTGTCAACACTTTTTATTTCAACTATTTAGTCTTTTTTATTTTCTTGAGTGGTCATTGTGTATTTAAACTAGGTCTTCAGGTTAATGCTAATTACAGCCAATAGTACTCTTTCTTTGTGCCAAAGGGAATTTTTTATTAATGTGATGTGCATTAAAACTAAAATGGGTTGCAATATCTATTCAAACTACACCTGCCTTCTAGGAAGCGGTCAAAGTGTTCTATTATAATTATGTTCAAAGCAGTTTGTTTTTATTGTTAGTGGTGCAAGCGGTAGTTAGGCGGTGGCTGCATTAATTTTGGTGCAATATGCTTGAAATAAACTAAAACATTATCCACTTCATCAGGTTGCCATTTCCAACCTGTTGGCTTTGCCAATGCTTATTTGTGAATCCAGTCTGCCCCAGATGTCAGCATTAGAGCACTTATTTCAACTGCTTGCGAAACGATGCCAATCAAATCATCACGCAAGTGACATAGAATGTATTTGAGGCAAAGAGCAAACCTATAATTGTCACGTGTATGCACACTGTAGACTTGACAGCCAAGGTCTTGTCAGTATTTATCGCATGCATGAAATGCTTTCGCAAGTATCCAAGAATGCTAAAGGCCAGAGCTGCCGACTTTGGAGCAGGGTAAAAAGCTTCAATCCTCGGCGTCCGCGCAACATCCTGTGATTCTAGGCAAATCACTCAATCGCCCCTTGCCTACCAAAAATGAATGTTTCCTTGTGGATTGTAACTGGTGCTCGTGTAAAGCGCTCCAATGCCTTCGAGTCGAGTTCGCGCTATATAAAACTGCAACAAAAAAGAGCCATTCTCTGCAGTTTATTCGAATACTAATCAGTAGTGGTCATCTTAGCTCAGGAAACAACGATTTACCCCTTGCACGCCGCAGACATCTTGGAACTGGAAGTGCAATGCGCATGTTGCTCGTAGTTGCAGCGCCAGTGGATGCCGGAAGTAAGCCGGACTTGTGAAGATAGGGGGCAGGATGTGGTTTTTTTTGCTGCGTTCGTCGGCTTCTTTCTTCCGGTGCTGGTCTCCCACGCTGTAATCATGTCCGCGTTCGAACAGCTTCGAGCCAATGTGGGCAAACTTCTAAAAGGCATCGACAGGTAACGCATACATGCACCATGCAAGCTCCTGGGGAAAGAACGAAAGGAAAGCCAATCGGAGAGAAGCGCTACTATTCTAGGAGCTCCTTCAAGAGATCTGATCAGCGCTCTCCCCTTCATAAGACCGCTATTATCGGCGGTTGAGCCACTCCTCATTAGCGCCATTATCATGATAGGATGAGACCCTCCTCGTTTATGTATTCAATCTATATTATTTGTATTCTGGTATACTTGTCCCTGTGCAACCACTACACACTGTGAAACCCTGCCTAGTCAAGTCGCTCTGCAGTTGTTTCTAATTACATTTATTTTCTCTTTTTTTTGCAGATTTCTAGAGCATTATTTTTTATTCTGGTCATTATTTCGCGAGCCCTATGCCGGAGGTAATTCAATGCCTTAACAGTCATTTAACTTCATCTAATTATACATTTACATATAAAATGCATATACATTTATATATATAAACTCGTACATCTCCAAATAAAAGAAGTGCACAATTGGGAGCGATCATACTCTTCGTATGCATCTTTATTATATTGGCGGTATTTATAGAGCACATACATAGCCTTGAATACCAGCGCAGTACTGTGTGTTAGTACCCCCCATGAAAAAGGCTTGTGGTTGAACTTTCCAATAGGAGATTATACAAAATAAATGGGTAGTAAAATAAACAAATGCGAGACACGGCCTGGCAGCTGTGAAAAGTGTGAAGCAGGGGGCGGGGGAGCGGATCCCTTTGAAGCACGGCCTCGCGGCCATGAAAGTGAAACAGCCGGAGGCCGAGCGCACGCTGGGGGATGCCTGTGGGAGGGAGGCTAATGGATTTGATGTGGACACGCTTTCCGCTCGAGTAATCCACAGGCACTGTCCAAAATCCGCGATGGTTTCAGAGCTTGAATGGCCCACTATACTCTTGTCTATTTGTTCCTTGCGGAATATAATAGACGAGACCTAAAAAGAATCCAGAGTGATGCGGTTGATTCCCGGAGCCTTCGTTTAATGCTTGCTTGCCTAATTAAATTAAATCTCAATCGAAGAGTAATATTAAATTGCTTCCACACTACAAAATGGCTTGCAAGACAACCAAAGAGCTATGAAAAAAAATACTCGTTAGCTGCCAAAGGCAGATTGTTCATAAGGCATCTTATAGAATGTAAAAATGTTGGGCAGAGGAAAATAATATTCTACTTATTGAAAAATTTGCGGTAAGGCAAAATCATCCACCGCCAATGCACAGCACTTTTACTGATTAGTCAACTGCATTTGATACAGTAGATTTACCAACTCTGTGTTATTTCTGCAGCACTCCTCCATTTACTTTTTTTTTATACCGACGCAGGATAATGCTGGGTTCTGTTAAATTTCTCTCCACACAAACAGGAACATCAAAAGGATTAACAGAGTCAAAAGGAGATAGTCTATGAGGGGTGGCGTGGGAGTGTAGAAGAGTGGAATTTGGAGGAGAAATGGAGACCTTCTGAAACTACAGCGTGGTGGATTCTATTTTTATTCTTGTCCCCAGTGTGTAGAGGATAAAAGGAAGGTGAGACTAAATTGACCTGAAAAGGGAGATCAACATGCTTAAATAATCAAATTACACATTCAGAAGGAAAGTGAGAAAGTGCCCGTTAGATATGATTAAAAGTCCAACAACTAAGTTGACAATCCTAGTAACATGGGGCATATTACAGAGCATAAATGTGGAAATCACATAGGGCTGGTGGTGGCAAAATCGATTTTGTGAGACCGTGGGGGGCAAAAAAGACACTAAGGGGCCCATTAGGATGTAGGGCGGATCGCCACCGCCCGCATGGCAGTGGCGATCCACCCTACATCCCAGCCCACCCGCCACTCATTTCCCCCCGCCATATTAGTATGGTGGGGGGACCGCGGAGGACGGGAAGACCGTCCGCCGCTTTTCCTCCCGGTCAACGAGTTGACCGGGCGGAAAAGGGTTTCATATGGTGGCGGTGGCGGCTAGACACCATCAAAATGCAGGCGGTTTTTATGTTTAGGGGCCCGTTGCGGGCCCCCAGGATGTTGGGGTTTTGGGGGGGCACATGCGGGGTAACTATGGTACCCCCCTACATGAGCATGCATAAGATGTCAGGCACCGCGCAGTGCCGGCCACGTTGTGCATGCACATGCACGACATGCATTTTTGGCATTGCGGCGGGCGGTGCTGAAATCACCGCCCGTTGCAATGTTAAAAATGCAGGATGCGCCCACCAGTGGGGGGCGGGGGGGGGCGCATCCTAATGTCACTCACAGGACCCCCGCACATATGGTGGGCGGTCCCTTTTACCGTGAGGATGGCGGGCGGACAAAGTCTGCCCTTCATCCTAATGATGCACTAAGTGTTTAATGCATGATGCAACTATATGAACGGGGGCAGGAGGGCTGAGAGGTCATCCTGGAGTCTAGGGGGTGACCAAAGAGATTTGATAAAATATTGGGGAAATGGAAACAAAATCTGGACTGAGCAAAACACAGTGGGAGATAATCACACCAGATAAAAGTATAGATAAAAATGAAGAACGACGGAAGGGCGAAGGTAATAAGAGACACTAGTTTGGAGATCGATTCCCCTCTGTGTCCAACCTTCAAAAGATAAGACTGGGAAACCTGGGAGCAAGGTCAAGAAATGCAATTAAAAGCCTTTAGGTTGATAAAAATGTGCAGTTGAACCTAAACAATGTAACAATAATGCATTTCTGTTGAAGTTAAAACAATAAAACGATGTTTTTTAAAACTGCTCGAGATTTCCTTTATGTTCATCCTTTTCCTGACTGTGATTTAAAAAAAGGTAAAGGCGTTTTAGAAATGTAATACTTTTAAGGTCTGTACAAATGTACTGATAGAAACTTCCATTGACAGGTCTCGTGAAGAGGTCATTAGAACATTAAACATGTTCTTTTTCAGTTGTTCTGGGATTCTCACTGAATCCTTCTTTGCCTTGATTCAGTTTTACACCTGTTTGGTCCAATGTTAGCAAATCAAAGCAATCTCAGTCAGGGAGTTCATCAATCAAAAGCCCAAGAGTTGTGCATGTCAGAAGAAAAATCATCTGTCGCGGGCTCGGGTGCCTTGTGCTGCTTTCATTCATTCTGTCAAGCAGCCAACAGTGCTGCAGTCATACTGCTACTGGCTGTCAGAATGGGAGCAATGATGCACCCTCAGTTCACAGTTACAATTACAGAGACGAGACATCTCAGAAATCAGCCAAGAAGCAGCAACTGACATCTCTAGAAACACTGATGAGCACTGGAAGGATGAGTTATCCTCACACCTTTTGACACTGCTCGCTGCAAAACAAATCAATTCTGTCTAAATCTAACATGTTCTCGAGTCTGTCCATGTAAAATATTGCAATTTCATTGAAGGACTTGAAGCCATCCATTTAACGTCAGCCTAAAATGCTACATGCACACAAATTTCTTTGTATGTTGGACATTTCTATTTATAACTTTGCCTTTTACAGTGCAAAAGGTAACATTGCATTTAACAATAGAACACATTAACATCAACCTTACATTTTTTTGATAATGTATGTAAATATAATTGTAAGAAAAAGGGCGCAAACTCAAAATATCTTATTCAGAAAATAATCCCTGAAGAAAACAAATACAAATGCTACAGAAGGCCAGGGGTATGTACATACAAATAAGACAGCCATAAAGCCAGGACAGACGGAAGGATCTTACAGGAACCGGCAAGCTCCTGAAACAGTCCACAAAGACCAGAAGGCAGACATGATGGACTGTGCAATGGATGGTAGCTACTGGATAATCTCATGCTAAGGATGTTGGGCAGAAAAGGCTACATCACAAACCCAAACCACAAGTGCTTACTGCAATGAGATGCCAAATATTAGACTGCTTGTGTGTGGGTTCACAGCACCGCACCCATTCTTTCATTAAACATTTTTGCTAATCCGGACCACGGAGACTATGACTGCACACGAGCAGCATAGATTAAATTTTTTAATGCATTTCTTGCTTTCAGTATGTCAACCTTGCAACATCTGCATGTGGATAATATCCCTAACCGTGGGGAAGAACCTGCAACACATTTCTACAGGCACCTCCCTCTAAAAGGCAAGCTCTACCAATCAATGTGCCCGTCGTGTTCTAGTTAGCGGCATTCATTCCATACCTTTTTATGGAGTAAATCACAGTAAAGTCCATCTGTAATGCGAGCTGCAAAAAAGGCAACTAATAATCACTTCCTATTGAGCCCCCAAACTGTGAAGATCCTCGGTCGCCATTGGTAGATTCCTGGCACCAATAGGGAAAAAAGGGCATTCAAGTGTCCATGAGAACTACTGCTCTCAACATCCCTTTAAGAAGTGGAATGATGGTGGCTTTTATCAACTGTGCCCAAGACAGTCATGCTGATCACATTTAAAGTAAATTACTTCTTTGGTCTCCTAAGATCCTAATGAAATCGCCATCAAGAAAATGTCTCTTTTAAAACTGCAGATGCTGGAAGATCATATGCTTATGGACTGATCTTTAACTTAAATTAAGCACAATTAATTACATTTACATGTCGGGTTTGTAAAATGGTAAAGACACACACAGTATTAGACTATCCAGTATAACGTGCCATAGTTTAGATCACCCTTGCCTCACTTGTTTCTCTGAGACACTCTAAAGCCAAGTTACAAAGGCACTTAAGAGCGTGTGAAGTACAACTATAGGAGTCCGACCTGACGTACTTACAAATGCCTTTGCGGGTTAGCTCGAAATGTCCAACTCCCATTAGCAAAAGTGCAAAGAGGGCACAGTTCTTTCCATTTGCACTAACTATATAAGAATATTCCCAAAAGATTCCCATTTCAGAACTTTAAAAGACATTTAAGAGTATGTGAAGTATTACTACTTAACATACTCATAAATGCCTTTGTGAACTGATTGATATGTGTTCTATTGCGATGGAATTATGTCACTTTAAATATATACAAAAAGCACATCCAGCTCTGTTACAGAGCGCTGTGCTCTAGCACACTCCTGGAAATAAATTATGTGCTATATTGCTGTTCTGGATCGGGTGATTCCTGGTATTTACTGGTTATAATGCTAAAAAACAGAAATAGAATCTTGCATATATTATAACATGTATGTATAACTTCAAATAAGAATAAATGATCTAATTATTGCATTAAAAAAATAATATATGTTATTCATTTTCTGAAGCATTTTGTTCGATGCATGTTTAGTCTTCCTTTACATTGCTGGTCAGGGCTGGCTCTAGGGCGGTGCGATCAGTGCCACCGCACCGGCGCCGACTTGGGGTGGGGCGCCATGTTCATCTTTCAAAAGCACCTGATGCCACGTATATTGACTCAGCAGATTCCAGATATCAATAAAAATGACAACTCCGGTGATTAATGTTCTTCCTGGAGAAAGAGCAGAGCTTTGTCTAGTAAAAGTTTTGAATCATCATAGAGCTCCGGGTTAATGTGCCTGCTGCATGTAAATTGCAAGGAAAATATTAGAGCTATATCTTTTTTGCCCCGTCTTTCGTTGTCCTAATTTTTAAACAAGCATTTACAATGCAATGGTTTTGCCTTTGTTAAAGTTAGAGCTATTGGCATTGCTCTTGACATTATTTTTATTTATATTTTTTTTAAAAACATAAATAAATGGCATTGTCATTTACAATGCAACTAGCTTTCTCTCTCGCAAATGACACCCACAAACACCCACAGAGAGCCCCCCACCAAACACAGAGCCCCCCACACACACACAGAGCCCCCCCACACACACAGAGCCACACAGACCCCCCCACACACACAGCCACACAAAGCCCCCCCACAAACCCCCACACAGAGCCCTCCACACACACCCACACAGAGCCCCCCACACACTGCGACCCCCCCACACACATTGCAAGCCCTACACACTGCGAGCCCCCCCACACTTGCGACCCCCATTTCAATAGATGTGTGATGCTTACCTGGTACTAAATTGGTCCCTGCATGGCTGAAAGGTTGAAATGGTGTAGGAGGCAAGGGGACATGTATATAGAGCTTACTACCCCTGATGTAGTGCTTTGATGTGATCGAATTGAGGAGGGGACACTGGAGGAGCAGGTGGATAGTGTAGCATGTCACAAGAGGGGACCCATGTTTTCGACCTGTGCTCGGATCCCTGGGCAGCTGCATACATTGCCCATGCTTAGCTCTCCCCATGCCCCCTTTACTGGGGTCACCACCAGTTTCATCTCAGGCCAATGAGTGCCCCCTAATTAATTCTAGGGACGCCCACTCCGGTCAAGTGGGAACGGTAACAGATTAGTGGACCCAGGGAAAGCAAAGTGATCCGGGTAGTGCCAAGCAGACCCAAAGAGTACCGAGCACACCAATGGAGGGATGGGTTCTTAGAATGCTGTGTGGGTGAGGGGGGGGTCTGATTGGAGTGAGGGGGGGTCTGATTGGAGCGAGGGGGGGTCTGATTGGAGCGAGGGGGGGTCTGATTGGAGCGAAGTGGGCTCTAGGAGGGACAAGATGGGCTCTAGGAGGGACACGATGGGCTCTGGGAGGATGGTTTAGCCATGGGAGCTGTGCTTGGCTCAGGCACCGGATTGGGGGTTCTGAAGAGTATTTGGACCTGGCAGCAACCTAGAGGGGAGACAGTAGGTCTGGAGGACGAAAGTACAGGGCATACCATTGTATTACTGGACAACACACAGTCCTCTTGCACACACAGTACCGGTATTAGACGTTCCCTCGGCCCCCGGGTATCCGCGCCCCCGCTGCCCCCACCTGCTTGCTCCAGTACCGCCCGCTGGCCTCCTCACCGATTCCCGGTGCTGCTCTTCCGCACGCCGCAGACCGGCTGCAGCGGCTTCCGCTTCCGCGATCTGTTATCGTTGCCAGGCGGGGCCGCCCTCTGTGCCCGCCCAGCCCTGACAATGCAAGGGGAGCGGCCGTGCCCGGTGGGAGATGCCTCCTTCGGCCTCCCACAGAAGGCACCCGGGGCTCGGGTCCGTGCTCTCGCGCGTTGAGGGGGGGGGAGTGTGTGTGTGTGGGGGGGGGGGGGAGGGGGGGGAGGAGAGACGCAGAAGACGGCCGGAGCAGGAAGGCGGGTGCCGGCAATGCCGGAACAGATTCGGGGGCGTTCCCGGCTTTTGGCTGACGTCGCGTGACGTAGCCAAAAGCCAAAAATTCTCGGGAACGCCCCCGAATCTGGTCCGGCATTGACGGACAGGCCCGTCTTCCAATGGCTAGCCTCCATTTATGGAGCTAGCCAATGAAAGACGGAGGCCGTTCCTGTCTCCCGTATACATCTCAATAGGTTTTCGCCTGCGCGAAAAAGATGCGCAGAGCGCATCTTTTCGCCAGGCAAAACCTAAAAAGGATTCATTTGGAGAGAAATCAATTTTTATCATTAAAGAAACCCCCTAACAAATTCTGAATTCTGTGCTTTTCCAGTCCAAGGACTCTTAAACTATACTGCCTACCAGTAAGGATGACATGTGACTCCTACTCCTTGTAGGTTCTGTCTTACGTAACCTTTCCTATATACTGATTTGCACAGCGATGATGGTCTCTGTGCAATGCGTGTGTGATGTAAAGTGTTCTGACATCTTAAAATGGTATGAGTGGCACTATTAAACTAAATGAATCTAAGAGAGAGTGGTTACGGATACTTGGCGGGCATTGTCAAATGGTGGTAGTGAGGGAATCCGTGACCGGAGGTGGTCATTGGCGCCACCAGTGCTACAGCTGGCTCTGTTGCTGGTCATGAACCTCCTCCCCCACCTCAGGCTTCAGGCTGGATCCATAAGACTTTTTTAACTATTTCTCATGACCGGCACTAGATGGAGCTGATGTGGTGAGGCTGTGGTTACAGATGACATCATGGCCTTTAGCAAAGCAACTGATCGATATAGGCACAAACCAACTCCAAGCTCCATTCAATGTTCTGCAGTCCAGAAGACCAGCAGTCATATTACTCAAAATGTCCTGGGTGTGCATCGAGCATTAGCGCCCTCTTTGTGCACCCCCAGGCCACCTTCATATTACAAAAGGGGGCAGCAGCGCTCGTGTCGCCCCTTCTGTAAGAATGATTGCTCTGGTGCAGATGTACAGAATCAGTTAGATTTGCTGCCCACACACCGTATAACTGACGTGAGCGCAGAGGCAAACATGCACTTAGGAGTACGCCACAAAAAGGTGGCACACTATTAGTGCGTTCCTTGAGGTGAAATGGGTTTTCTGTCCACCCGGACCCCCCCTTGCAGACTGATGCAGGCACCCACTGCACCCACCTGCAGGGGGATCTCGGACTCCTCTTGAAAGAGCAAGCGGGTTGATGCCTGCACTGTGAAACAGGGATCCGCTTTTAAACAGATGCTAGGTATTTCACTTGAATGCGCTGCCCCCATGGCAGTGCATTTATCAAAATAGGAAGCATTTCCCCTGCTTGCGGCTGGCGCCCCTGCTTAAAGGTGCACCTCAGCGCCAACAGGGAAAGTGCACCCAAAACGGAAAACCAGCAGAGCAAAATTATATTTAGAACTAAATGAATGGTCCCTGGAAAACAATGTACCGAAAGAATTGACGTGATCGTAACAAAGACAGTGGAGGGAGGGCTATGATAAGGATCTGTAGAACGTATTCATCAGAAAGAACATTATCAGAGTAAGTCATTTGCTCTTGAATGGATACTGCTTGATGCAGTTCCCTCAGCATCATGCACTTCCTTAGAGTAGTCGTACATAACGAAGTGGCAAAGGGACCAATTAAGTCCTGTAGAACTGCACTGCCAATGTGTCGATTCCTCATCTCACATCAAAGCAGTTGTGCGTGAGAACGCCTGAGCAGAGAGCTTGTAGGTGCTCCAGCCCTCTGCGGGCACTGAAGGAGCAGCTTTCCTTGTAGGTGCTCCAGCCCTCTGCGGGCTCTGAAGGAGCAGCTTTCCTTGTAGGTGCTCCAGCCCTCTGAGGGCACTGAAGGAGCAGCTTTCCTTGTAGGTGCTCCAGCCCTCTGCGGGCTCTGAAGGAGCAGCTTTCCTTGTAGGTGCTCCAGCCCTCTGCGGGCCCTGAAGGAGCAGCTTTCCTTGTAGGTGCTCCAGCCCTCTGAGGGCACTGAAGGAGCAGCTTTCCTTGTAGGTGCTCCAGCCCTCTGAGGGCACTGAAGGAGCAGCTTTCCTTGTAGGTGCTCCAGCCCTCTGAGGGCACTGAAGGAGCAGCTTTCCTTGTAGGTGCTCCAGCCCTCTGCGGGCCCTGAAGGAGCAGCTTTCCTTGTAGGTGCTCCAGCCCTCTGCAGGCTCTGAAGGAGCAGCTTTCCTTGTAGGTGCTCCAGCCCTCTGCGGGCTCTGAAGGAGCAGCTTTCCTTGTAGGTGCTCCAGCCCTCTGCGGCCCTGAAGGAGCAGCTTTCCTTGTAGGTGCTCCAGCCCTCAGCGGGCTCTGAAGGAGCAGCTTTCCTTGTAGGTGCTCCAGCCCTCTGCGGGCCCTGAAGGAGCAGCTTTCCTTGTAGGTGCTCCAGCCCTCTGAGGGCACTGAAGGAGCAGCTTTCCTTGTAGGTGCTCCAGCCCTCTGAGGGCACTGAAGGAGCAGCTTTCCTTGTAGGTGCTCCAGCCCTCTGCGGGCCCTGAAGGAGCAGCTTTCCTTGTAGGTGCTCCAGCCCTCTGCGGGCTCTGAAGGAGCAGCTTTCCTTGTAGGTGCTCCAGCCCTCTGCGGGCTCTGAAGGAGCAGCTTTCCTTGTAGGTGCTCCAGAGCAGCTTTCCTTGTAGGTGCTCCAGCCCTCTGCGGGCACTGAAGGAGCAGCTTTCCTTGTAGGTGCTCCAGCCCTCTGCGGGCACTGAAGGAGCAGCTTTCCTTGTAGGTGCTCCAGCCCTCTGCGGGCTCTGAAGGAGCAGCTTTCCTTGTAGGTGCTCCAGCCCTCTGCGGGCTCTGAAGGAGCAGCTTTCCTTGTAGGTGCTCCAGCCCTCTGCGGGCCCTGAAGGAGCAGCTTTCCTTGTAGGTGCTCCAGCCCTCTGCGGGCCCTGAAGGAGCAGCTTTCCTTGTAGGTGCTCCAGCCCTCTGCGGGCCCTGAAGGAGCAGCTTTCCTTGTAGGTGCTCCAGCCCTCTGCGGGCACTGAAGGAGCAGCTTTCCTTGTAGGTGCTCCAGCCCTCTGCGGGCTCTGAAGGAGCAGCTTTCCTTGTAGGTGCTCCAGCCCTCGGCGGGCACTGAAGGAGCAGCTTTCCTTGTAGGTGCTCCAGCCCTTGGCGGGCTCTGAAGGAGCAGCTTTCCTTGTAGGTGCTCCAGCCCTCTGCGGGCCCTGAAGGAGCAGCTTTCCTTGTAGGTGCTCCAGCCCTCTGCGGGCCCTGAAGGAGCAGCTTTCCTTGTAGGTGGTCCAGCCCTCTGCGGGCCCTGAAGGAGCAGCTTTCCTTGTAGGTGCTCCAGCCCTCGGCGGGCCCTGAAGGAGCAGCTTTCCTTTCAGTGGCATCCGTTCAAGTGCCCGAAGGTGGCGCCTTGCTTGAGAACACAGTGGCATTTGACTCACAATCTCAGCCTTCTAGAAACTGTTTCTGTACAGCTTTACCTTCGATCGTGCCATCAAATAGATGAAAATATGATTCTGAAGTCTTTCGTTGTTTGCAAGTACGAGGTGACTTTCCCTAGGCTCGAACCTATGGCAGTGGCCACTCCACTAAGATGATTAAGGAGAATGACAGTCAGAATACATTGTTCTTTAGAATGATGAACTTCGGAGACAACCTTAGGCAAAAAGACAGATTTTACCTTCAAACCATCTTTCCTGGTATAAAATGTGTAAAGAAGTGAGGACAGTGCTTTCTTGAAACTCCATCACTCTCGTGGGCAATCTGAAGTCAACTAGGAAAATAATGTTATTTTATTATCTTATTTGCTATGGCAAAGTGCAAGAATGCTCTGGCCTTAATGTAGATCCCAACATAAAGAGAAACACCAGAATGAAATCCCATCGTAGCCTGACGAAAGGGAGCAGCTTTTAGAGACCGTTTTAGAAATCTGTTCATGTTTATTGTGCAGGAGACTGAACAGGTGAATGTCAAAACGAAGGTTAAACACTAAACTCTATCGATGTTGAGGCCATTACAAGGCAATAAAAACATAAATTACGCATGATGACAAACTGGCTAAAAGTGTATTCATTGCTTTCCTTGCATTCCACAGAGCAAAAGTTCTGGAATCTTTGACACAGTCTGTTTGCTGCAGGGAAGACATGCACCCACCTAAGGGAGTGCGCCATTAATGACTTCCGTTAAATTTGCAATAATGTAAGTTTAGAATGTCCACATCTGGAAACAGAACTGACAACAGCTGCTGGGATAACAGGTCTTCCTTGTTCAGCAAAGGACAAAGGCTTGAGGTTTTTGCACTCACTCTCGGAATAAGGGGTAAAGGGGTGAAGGCATAATGCAGCCGTAAAGACCAGTCTATTTAAAAGGTATTACCCCAAGAACCATCCACTCCATAAGTACACTACGCAGTAATGGTTGCATTTCTTTGTGGCGAAGAAGCAGCTTCCAGAACAACCAAGTTCTAAATGATTGTTGTAGGCAATTGATGATGAAGTTCTCACTCTTGGTGTTTGTACAGAGTCTATCCTCTGGTACAGAGCTCCAACTAGGTGAGTTTCTCAAAAAATAAATGTCATCCATTTTGTGTATTTTTGTTTTAGCTCTCGCGCCTAGCATTGCAGTGCGCAGCAGTGCTCGCGCAGCAGTGCTCGCGCAGCGCAAGACTTTATGTCAACAGCAAAAGAGCTTTAGAAAGCTGACCAGACGCTCGTGGTTTTGTTTTCCTTGCAGGCTATTGGGCGTTGCGTGCATCTTTCTAACAAAGACAGCATGCAAATGCGGGCGCATGTCCCGCATTTGCCCCGCCCACGGCCTATTGGTGTCTGTTACCCGCACGGCCGACATTTGTTTTGCATTATCGTGGCCAATAATGCAAAACAGATGTCTCACTGTGGCGCGCGCGCACGCACCACTTGCATGCTTGTTCTGCTTCCAAAGGCTGCACCACGTGTGCAGGCGGGACAGGGGCTTTGTTAATGGTGGCGCGTGTTTATTTTTTTCATCGCACTTTCACTCAAACTGAAAGCGCAATGCAAAAAATAAACTCAGACAGGGGCTTTGTTAATGGCGGCGCGTGTTTATTTTTATTGTTTGTCATCCGTTGTGTTTTGCTTCAAACGTCTTTCGATTCAGGTGATGATTCTTGTTGTGTGCTCTTCACACGGTGTGTAGGCTATGCAATAAAGGGTCAACTAAATCTTGCTGTGAGTTTACTTACCACATTTTGGTGATGGTTAACACTGTGGAACCCACAGAACGGACAGTGTTGCATGATATTTTCAAGCTGAGCGTGTTTCTGATTAAATACAATGCTCGATGCATTGCAAGGATGAAAGAATACCACTTAAATCTCCAAGGTATGTTTGATCTTCCAGCGCAGATGTATGCAATTGTATTGTTGTCTTCATAACTTCTGGGGTTTAAACAATCTCTTTTCACACTGTTGAAATACAACGCTCAGCGCTTCCCGGCAAACCTTGAAACATATATATGCATATTAAGCGAACTAGTCTCAGAATGTCTCCATCCAAGTGGAATGCATAATTACTGCTACTTGGTACACTCCGCACTGTGGCCGGCCGCTCAGTACGCTTGTGCATCATGACATGCGACCTTCTCGGGAACTGCGTTTTGATCTGGGCACATTCACTGTGACGGACCCTTATGCATGAATCGATGTGCATTGTATGAGGAAAAAAAGTCTGACGTTATCCAGTTAATTTAACAAGAATAAAGGGGAATTTGGGTTTTCTGTACTTTGACTGTGTTTACATCTAGCCCCAGAAAGTCAGTAAGTAAACATGCTTCATTTTAAATAGTTTGTCTCTTTACGTGCGCAGTCGGGACAGGGGCTCTGTTAATGGCGGCGCATGTTTATTTTTTGCTAACAAAAGAAGGAGCGAAGCTCTGGATTCACGTCTGGAAGCGCGGAAAGTAAAGAACTGACGATGGTGTGCAGGAGTTGCACATATAGGCTACTCTGCTTCATCACTTTTGTGGAGGGACAGAGTTAACATGGAGCCACATGGCACCTACTAGCTGTGCAATGGAGCACTGCTAAGATAATTTCTGGATCCAGTCTGGCACCTCAGAATATTCAAAAGGTGAGGAATCTGCAGTTAGATGTATCCATCAGAACATTTTTGTAGTGGTTAATTTCAACACAGTCTGGGTACTCATGAACATGGGTATGTTATTATCAATGAAGCATGAGTGGATGTACAGAACGATTGATGGACATAGCGACACTAAAGGGGAACCATGTGCAAAACAACCATATACCTGAATGCATAGGTGGGTGAGAGCAACAGACTCCTTTGTACTGAGAAGCATTTTGAAACACTCACAGTAAAGTGAGGTAATCCGTATTGACCCTCTGTATGGTGTTGGAAGAAAGAAAAGGGGTGCACTACTTGCAATGAAGTCTTCATAGGTAGGTGGAAAAAAGTGAATGATTCTTCTGCGATAAAGTCCTTCATGGGAAATTTGAGTGCCGGATGATAGGGCCCATTACTCTGGATGCTCTTGACAATAATATAGTGCAATTTAGACATACATTCTAAAAAATGTTTTATGGGGCACCAATTTCACAAATTTTCCTTACTTATAGATAAAATGGACTGCATTTCTTTCGACATGTTTTGAGACTTAGATCTTTTCAACTGGGACTTGCAGTGTTTCCACTGGGACCTACATCAAATGGAAACTTCTCATACGGAATGAGCAATGATCCTCATGAAGGTCAATGAGTTTGTCAAAAAGGTGTTTGGAAGATGCCCTTTGGCCGGTTCATTTTTGTGGAAAAGGCTGGGGAATATTTAAGACAAATTCATTCCTAGAGTGCTAAAATATTGCAGAATACTCCACATCCGGGAAAGATCGTTAAATTTCAGCAAATGACTTGCTCTCTGTTTATTTTTATTTTTGCCATTTGTTAAGCGCACGATTACCCGTAGGCGTCTTGGCGCTAGATTGTTCCCTTGGTCATCCTGAAGGCTCGCAGAGTGCGGACCAAATTATTGGTCGAACAACCACGTTTTGAGGCCCTTACGGAACTGTGGCAAGGAAGGGCACATCCTAATGTGCTGGGGTAGAGAGTTCCACAGCTTAGAAGCTGCAACCGAAAAGCGACGGTCCCCCCAGGAGACCGTTTTTGATCGTGGGGTGGCTAGTAGGTTTAGATTAGCCGATCGAAGCGGTCTGGTTGGTTTATAGAATCTAAACTGATCCTTAAAGTACCAAGGCCCGGTCTCGTTCAGTGATTTATATACAATACACAGGGATTTAAATTTAATTCGATTGGAGATGGTCAACCAATGATATTTCCTGATGGTGTTTGCTATGGGGGTGAACTTAGGAGTCCCAGAGAGCAGACGTGCAGCTGCGTTCTGAATAGTTTGAAGCTTGGTGATAACCCTAACCTGAGCATTTAGAAACAATCCATTACAGTAATCTAGGGACGATAGCACTAGGGTGGTGACCAGAGTTTTAGCAGCAGAGTCCGGTAAAAATGGTAGAATTTTCCTGATCAGCCTTAGCTTGTGGTGGGCTGTTGCTGCTAACCTTGTTTGCATGAGCTAAAAAGTTGAGGTCACCATCAAAGATTATGCCCAAATTCCTAACCTTAGAAGCCGGCGTGGGGGGGTCACCCATCGCTACAGGCCACCAGGTTGCTGACCAGTCAGGAGAGAGAGGTCCTGACTGTTCTGTTTGCCAGGAGAATAGCCATGTTACGCTGCACTGTGAAGACATATTGCAAAGATGCTGGGTCTTGCTTATAGTCAGGAGGAAAAGGTGTTAGCCTATGCACACCCCTGCAGCAGGTTCTAAACAGGACTTCGACAAAGAGGAGCTGCAGGCGCACTGATGTTTATTTGTCTTAAAGCTACCCACTGATCCTTCATTTTGCCACCTAATCCTTATGTTCTTGATGTACAGTTGCGATGTTTGTTAAATTCACTCAACTATTTGCCACCTCCTTTATTACAAAGAAGACGCAGTACGTAATAATTTGCTAAGTTGCGATGCAGCAGTGTTGAGTACATATGATGACATATAATGCAATGCTTGTGAAGAGGTGGAGAGGGTACTCTATCAGGTGGTCCTACTGTCTATAAAGCTTTTAAGTTGACAGGCATCGAAAATAGATTTGACACTGGTAACGCTCTAAAGTTAGCCAGAGGTAGAATGCATAACTGTCCATTTCTGTTCAGCATTTATAGTTCAGTGATGGAAGGTTGTTCCAGGATCCAAAGGACCGAGTGGATGGTTGTAGACAAATTCCCTTTAGCAAACATTGGAAGTGATTGAAGCACTGAAGCACAGGCATTTTAAGGGATGACGGGCAGAATCACCTGCTGGAAAGCACAACAGCTATGCAATGACTGATAGAGTTGCACAAGATGTCCACTGGCAATCAAATGTTTGAAGACGAGCCTTTCATTGATACAGCTTTGGTTCCTGCCGGAATTAGTAAAGGATAAAAGTTCATTTTTACACTGCATGTTGCTTGATAAGTAAAGGAAGAACAAACTCCTCCAATAGTCCCAACTGCATGCAAGCTGCTATAGATGGGACTTAACTAGTGGCAATCTTCTATAGAGAGGCTTGACTCAAAATAATCATGATTTGCCACAGAAAACTAAGTTATGCTTCGAAACGGTGTAAAATAAACTAATGTTTCAATGTATAAGATATTTACATATATTAGTAGTCTGAACCTTTCTATGAATAAGGTGAAATGCATTGCCCTTTTTGGGGGTACTAAGAGCCTAGTGAGTTAAGGTCAATGAGGCATTAGTGGATGCGCAGAACGATGGATGGAGATAGTGACGCGGGAGTGAAAAAGACCGGACGATCTAATGTCTCAGTGGGAGAGAACAACAGAATCCCCTCTCCTTTGAAGCATCTTGAAACTCTCACAGTAAAGTGAGGTGGTATGTATTGACCTTCGTGTATAGTACCAGAAGAAAGAAAAGGGGTGAACTATGTCCAATACAGTCTACATAGATACTCAGAGAAAAGCGGATGATTCTGCTACGACAGAATCCTTCTTGAGAAATTGAAATATTGGAGTACTGGATTATAGGGCCCTGTACTCCAGATGCTATGCAAAATAAAGGATCCTTCCCTTATAGTGATGTTTAGACATACATTCTCAAAAGGTTTTATCGGGCACCAGTTTCAATAATATTTCTTTCTCCTGAATAAAATGGACTGCACATTAATGGTTCTCACAACTTATTTGATAAGGGTAATTAATACGTAAGAAAATAATCTTATCTAGGTGAAGGGAGTGAAGAAAAACCCACTCCATGAAATTCGTTCAAGGGTCCAGTGGCACTTAAAGTATTTTTAAGACTGTGATTAGTGCCCATAGTAATCAGACCCGGGAGGGGCACACCAAACCTGTGAGTAAATTTGATCACCGATTGCTATGGTAAATCATCATAACATGTATGCTCCAGTGCGATTCTGGAAAATAAATTCTCTGTTCCCTAAGGACTTGTCAGATTGGATTCCTCCCTCTTTATTGCCAAAAGATGTATGATTTAATGGGAGAAATAGTAGAGCCTCCGTCTGCAACCTCCCACAGAGGTTTCCCCCAGACAAAGGTCTACCAGAATCCTCAATCACAGGGATCCAGACAAAGCCAAGTACAGAATTGTCACTGGATGAAAATCCCCTCATATGGCACACCTCAATGTGCTGAGACACCCTCCCGAGATATTTTTCAAGTGCTTAATATGGAATCAGGTCCACTAGAGAAAAGGAAATGAGTGAGGCAGTTTGAGGAACAATCTCCTGAAATGAGAGGCTCCAGAACAGTTAACATCGAAGCAGTACAAAACGTTGTCTGCTCACCAGCCTTCTTTATTGGTCACTGTTAGGGCATGGTACTACTGGACTCCAATTTCTATGTGTCATCATTCTGTTCCCTATACAGTGTGTTACAATAGATTGAATTGTGGTTTTCTTATGGTTACTGTTTAGGTGACCTTAAATAAAGACTAGGAGTGGAGTTGACAACCTCTCTGAGGTCCTCTCCACACACCTAAGAGGCAGATGACAAATGTTTCTTGATTCTTTTTCTGATTAGGGTAGGTAATGTAGGCATCTGATATCAAGTTACTACAGCTTTATGTTGTACGACTAGCTGTGGTATCCTTCATATGGTTTTTGCTCTGCTTTATTCCCCTGAAATGCCCCCAAATGATGACCACTGATATACTGCTATTACAAATCTTAACTTGGGATATTTAAGGGGCTATGCTGAAGGCCACAAAGCACAACTCACCCAATCTACTCCTACTACAGAGAACATATCTCCTATGTTCTCCATATGAGCTTCACTGAGGAGGTTCCCTGGAGGCTGGGGCGAGGAGTTCAACTTGTTCAGCAGGTCTAGCGGGCTCCCAGAGGATGCTATGTTATAGTAGCCAGTTCAATGGATGGTCGCACCATCATTTGCCTAAATGTTTATGTCCCACGGCCAGTCACGTCATCCTTCCTTTCTTTGATAGGAGAGGTTGTTCTTGAAGCCTCCAAGGCATCTTTTGATTGCGGGAGATTTTAATGGCTCATAAACAGGATTCTGAATAGGCATACCTCTCGATCTACTAACCAAACACGCCACACTTCTTTATTTGTCTACACCAATGCAGTGAGGTTAAATAGTGTGAATGGAACCTTCAACCTCTCAAACCGAGTATACTGTTTTCGTTTTTGCAACGCCCACAGGTCATTCGCAAAACTGGATTTATTTTTTATTTCTACCGCCAATGTTTACCTTATATCAGAAATTGACGTCCTTCCAAAGGAAATTTCTGACTGGACCACTCAGCAAAATCCTTACACTGGAGTTTATTAGTACCCTTGACAGATTTATTTGAAGATTCTATGCATGGTGGTGGTAACCAATAAGAGTTCAATATATCACTGATCAGTACAACACAACACACTCTTGGGTGACTTCAACCTCTCGGGCAACATCTTCTCAAAACAAACAAGAGACACTCTCCTCAACCTCATTAACACACAACACGGTACAGTCCGTCAACCAAGCAAAGTCCACATTCTCGTCTTTTCAACATCATCAAATCAATGTAGTCAAAACATATCCCTGTACTGGACAGTAAGCCAAGCTATCCCTATCTCCCTGCGCAGCATCCAACCAACAAGCCATGGTCAGCCCAAAAGAGAAGACAAAACCTTCAGATACTCAACAACTTCTCCATTAACCATCTAAAGCATAAACTTAACTCCTGCCCTGCCAACTGAACGTCTGATGCCAGCAGTCTTATAAACTACTTCAATGTTTTTTGGGAAATCTATAAGAACATCCTTGCGCCAACAAAAATGCAACAGAGCAAATCAAAAAATAATTCACCCTGGTCTAAAGACTTCAGTGGCAATAAACTCTCAACCTGCAGGCTTTAAAAGAAAATGGAAGAAAACAGGATTACCAACGACCTCATAATACTGAAGACCTTCTGTGCAATATACACAAAGCTTATCACATCAGACAAAGTAAAGTACAATACCAACACCATCAATTAAGCCACCAACAGAAGCAGAACACTTTAAGACAAACAAGTACTGCATCAACCACATGCCTGACCCACCTATCCCAAACTCCACAGACAAGTGTAATGTCATCAACCTCTTTGTCAGTTAAAAAATAAAAAGATTGGACAGTACATTGACAACACCAAAGCCGCTTCTCCACTTATGGCCACCCTGCTCATGGAATCCCACAAAAAAAGTAACCTTTGAAGCCCTGTCTCTTATAGATCTCATAAAAATACTGAACTGCCTCAAAGACACTCCCTAAGAAGATGATGTCATACCCTTGTCCCTCATCTCTCCCGGGGCGCTCTCTCAACCAGACTTAACACTGTCAAGGCCTCCCTCACCCAATGCATCTTTGCAGCATCTCCCACTCCTAACAAAACCTACATTAGACCCTGAGACCCCGATGAATTAGCCAGCTACCTTTCCAACATCACCTGATCTTCATCTGCAAGATCATTGAAAAAGCAGTGTACGCTCAAACCCAACATCACATCAGTGCTAACCATTTCCTGCAGAACTGCCATCTAGCTTCAGTTCACGCTGCAGCATGCAGACTGCTACCTTACCATACACAACACCCTCCTGACCACAGATGAAGATATCCCCTGCCGCTTGATATTGTTGAACTTTTCAACTCCTTCAACCCAGGTGACCATCCAACTCTCAACAACAACCTGTAATCTGAAATGGGATTCACTGGCACAGTCCTTTACTAGTGATCCTCCTACCTTTCCAACAACACTAGTTTGTTCACATGTTCATCTCCAGGTTACGCAAGATCCCTATCACTTGAGGCAAGATCCCTATCACTTGAGAAGTCCCCCAACTTACACCAAATGCTAAGCCACTCGGATTTATCTTGGACCTCACACTCACCTTCAAAGAACATATTGTCTAGACACCAAGACTGCCTGGAACAAGCTCTCTCTTACAAAGAAAGTGAACCTGTTGTTTAAGCCCTCGTACTCTTGCTTATGCATAGTGGTAACAACCTGCTCAATGGCCTTCCAGCCCAACATTGGCACCTCTTCAGTGCATCTTACACACCTCAGTATGTACCATCCAAGGCCAGAAGCAATATGATCACATCAACCTCATCGTGATGAAACTCCACTGGGGCTCCTTGTCTCCTGCACCATCTTCAAAACCAACTGCATCTTTCACAAAGCCATGATGATCAGCACTTCCACTAATCTTCTGGATAAACTCACAACGCTCCCAGCAAACCTTTTAACTTACTTTGGCTATCAGATAGGGAACAGTTGGATCTTGCGATGTCAGAGGAGGAAGTGGGAGAAGCAGCTTTCTAGATTTCAACAGGGAAGACCTCAGGCCCCAACAACATTTCGACAAAGATTATGTGCAGCTTTTCATTAAAATTGGCTTTTTTACCAAATTAGCACCACATGTAACCAATGTGATTCGCCGTGCAGCAGAGGATGGAATGCTCTTGCTTGATCACAGAGGCAGTCATTACAGCGGTGTTAAAATCAGGAAATCCAACTGACCAATGCTCTGAATATATAGGCCTTTATTCTTGATAAACATAAAAAAACGAAAATCCTAGCCAAAGTTTTGGCAAGTCAGCAGATCCCATCTATGCTCTTCCTTGATCAGAGGGGCCAAAATAGTTTAATGCCGAATAGGTCTACCAGACGTAGCCTCAGATGCATTCATAATGCTCTGGCCCTGGCTTTAAGCTTACATAGCACATTATCATTATTGCTAGTAGACTTTGAGAACATTTTCAAGATAGCTGGGGATATTTGTTTGGGATGCTGTCAAGAATTGGATTTGGCCTCCACTTACATCCCAGTATATCCTAATACTACATACAAAGGGCAATGCAAGAAGCCAGGGGAATGGGGTCCTTTCGTGTGCACTCCAGATTGAGGAGGGTATCCAACAGGAATGCCCGCTCTCCTCTCTATTATTTAACACTCGAACCCCTGGCCTAGTGACTGCAGAAAGAGGATATGGTTCAGGATTTACACTGGTCAGAATGGCTGGAGGATCACGTCGCCATATTCGGATGATCTTCTGGCATTCTTAATTAGCAGGCCAAATCCGGACCTAGTGTAACAGAAATCTTAAATTAATTTGGGCAAACAACAACTAGTCCTAAGTCTGTTATTCACCAGTTCAGGGAACGTCTGCATAGATAGTATGTGCCCTGGGTTTAAGGAAGTGTCCAGCTTTATGTATTTGGAGTTTATGGTTCAAGTTCCCTCACACAATGTTGAATACGCCAATCCAAGGAATTCCATGACTCTCCCCCATCCAGTTTACAACACTTAACGCCTCTCCACTCTACATCTCTAGACACTACGACACTCCACTCTACGTCCCTCCATGCTGCAACACTGCACGCTACAACACTTCACTCTATCCCGCTTCTTTGTATCCCACTCCACTCCACTCTATTCTACGACACTACTACTTTACACCTCTCCAAATATTTCTACACCACTCTTCACTACTCCACTCTACAACACTTTACCTCACTATACGCCCCTTCAATCTAGAACCCTCCTCTCTACCCCCCCTAGACTACGCACCTCCACTCCACTCTTTTCTACGCTATGCCCTTACACTCCTCGTCAATCCACTCTGCTCCACTCCACTCTGTGCCACTCAATTCTATCCCACTCTACGCAACAACACTTATCTCCACTCTGCAATCACTTTACAACCCTCCTCTCCACTCTACGCCACTCCACTCGACAACACACTATTCCACTACACAACACTTTACTTCATGCCACTCCACTCTATGCCACTAATATTTAGCCATGTTGAACAGAAGCCACGCTGGTGTTTTTAAATGGCTACAACACATTGACAAAGCCAATAGCTCTTGCACATGCAAGACCTATTGACTTTGCCAAAGCTTGTTCCAGTGGGGATGCAGTATGAATCAGACTGTTAAAACATGTATTATTAAAAATCGCAGCTTTGGACCATTGCAGATCTCCAGTAAGAGTTAAACCTTCCATAAACACAATTCTTTCGATATTTACAGTCACAGCATGTCCTTTTACCTGAAGGATTCCAACAAAATTGCAGACTTCACATCGCAGAAGCTAAACTAACAGGCATTGGCAAAACCAATAGGTACCGCTTATGCAAAAGCTATTGAATTTGTCAATATGTTTGAGCAATGTTGTACACCAGAATGGCTGCTGTTCAGCATGGCTAAACGTTAGTAGGGTATAGGAGAGAGGTGTGGTGTGGGTTAGTAGGGTGTAGGAGAGAGGTGTGGAGTGGCTCAAAGGGGAGTAAAGTGGAGTGTTATGGAATGGTATACAACAGAGTTGAGTGGTGTGGAGAGCAATGAAGTGGAGTGTCATGGAGTTGTGTACAGCGTTGTGGAGGACATAGAGTGTCGTAGAGTGGAAGGGCTCAGAGTTGAGTGGTGTAGAGTAGACCACAGTGCCAGAGTTGAGTAGAGTGTCGTAGAGTGATGTAGAGCTCAGCAAAGTGTTGTAGAGTAGAGTGGCGTACAGTGGAATAGACTTTCATAGAGAGGAGAGGCATCGAGTGGAGTAGTGTATCATAGAATTGAGTGGAGTAAAGTGGCATGGAGTGGCATAGAGGACATTTCGTAGAGCATTATTAAGTGAAGAAGTGTCATAGAATGGCACAGAGTGGAATAGAGTGCTGTAAAGTGGAATAGCATAGAATGGAGTAGAGCGTCAGGGGAGCAGAGTTCAATGGAGTAAAGCATCACAGAGTGGAGTAACGTGAAGTGTTGTAGAGTGTTAAGTAGTAGAGGAGCAGAATGGCCCAGAAGGAAGTGTTGTAAAGTACAGTTGTTGTGAGTAAAGTGGTGTAGAGTGCATTGGCGTAGAGTGCAGTGACGTCGATTAGAGCAACGCAAAGAAGATTGTAGTGGCATAGAATGCAATGGTATGGTGTGGAGTGTATTGAGTGGAGTGCATAGAGTGGAGTGATGCAGGTTACCGTGCAGAGATTTAGAGTAGAGTGGTGTACAATGCAGTAAAGTGGAGTAGAGTTGAGTGGTGCAGAGTAGAGTGCAGTGGCATAAATTGCAGTCTTACAGAGTAGAGTGTCAGAGTGGAGGGTCGTAGAATGTTGCAGAGTAGAGTGGTGCAGAGAGCAGTGTAGTGGCATAGAGTGCGGTAGCATAGAGAAGAATTTTGTAAAGTATACTGGTGTAAAGTCTAATGGTGCACAGTAGTTGACATAGGTACAGTGGCGTAGGGCGCACTGGTTTGAGGGGGGTGGAAGCTTCGCTACTGTTCGAAGAGCCAGGTCTTGAGGAGTTTTCTGAAGGCAAGTAGGTCTTCGGTCTGCCGTAGGTGGGTAGGAAGGGTGTACCAGGCCTTGGCGGCGAGGTAGGAGAAGGATCTGCCACCTGAGGTTGTTTGTTGGATGCGGGGGACGGCGGAGAGGGAGAGGCTGGCGGAGCTGGCGGCGAGGGGTGTGGAGGCTTAGTCTGCTGTTCAGGTAGGCTGGTCCGGCGTTGTGGAGTGCTTTGTGCGTGGGTGAGGAGTTTGAAGGTGATCCTCTTGTCGACGGTGAGCCAGTGTAGGCTTCTCAGGTGGGGGGTGATGTGGCTGCGGCGGGGGGACGTTGATGATCAGTCGGGTGGAGGCATTTTGGATGCGCTGTAGTCGTCGTAGGTGTTTGGATGGGATTCCGGCATAGAGTGTGTTGCCATAGTCCAGCCTGCTGCTGACAAGGGCCTGTGGCACCGTTCTTCTTGTTTCGGTCGGGATCCACTTGTAGATCCTGAGGAGCATGCAGAGGATGTTGTAGCAGGAGGAGGAGACGGCATTGACCTGTTTGGACATGGAGACGGAGGAGTCGAGGATGAATCCAAGATTGCGTGCGTGGTCGGTGGGTGTCGGTGCTGTCCCCAGAGTGGTTGGCCAGCAGGAATCGTCCCAGGCTGAGGGGTTGGGTCCGAGGATGAGGACCTCCGTCTTGTCCGAGTTCAGTTTCAGACGGCTGCTCCTCATCCGGTCGGCGATGGCCTTCATTCCGTCGTGGATGTTGGTTTTGGCGGTGGTTGGGTTCTTGGTGAGGGAGAGGATGAGCTGAGTGTCTTCAGCGTAGGAGATGTTGTTTAGGTTGTGCTGGCAGAGCACTTGTGCAAGGGGCGCTATGTAGATGTTGAACAGTGTCGGGCTGAAGGAGGAGCCCTGGGGGACGCCGCAGATGATGTCGGTGGCTTCTGATCGGAAAGGTGGAAGGCGGACGCTCTGGGATCTGTCGGAGAGGAAGGATGTGGTCCAGTCGAGGGCCTTCTCTTGGATACCGGCTTCTTGGGGGCGTATTTTTAGAGTGGGTTGGCAGACCGTGTCAAAGGCGGCCGAGAGGTCCAGGAGGATGAGGGCAGATGTTTCGCCGTCTAATTGGCGCCTGATGTTGTCTGTGGCGGCAATGAGGGCTGTCTCGGTGCTGTGGTTTCGTCTGAAACCGGATTGGGACGGGTCCAGGAAGTTGTTGTCTTCGAGGTGGCGGGTCAGTTGCATGTTGACGATTTTCTCGATGACCTTTGCCGGGAACGGGAGCAGGAAGATGGGCCGGAAGTTCTTGAGGTCCTTGGGGTCCGCCTTGGGCTTTTTGAGGAGGGCGTTGATTTCGGCGTGCTTCCAGCTTTCCGGGAATGTCGCTGTTTCGAAGGGGATGTTGATGATCTTCTGTAGCTGGGGTGCAATGGCTGCGTCTGCCTTGTTAAATATGTGGTGTGGGCACTGGTCTGTCGGTGATCCTGAGTGGATGGAGTTCATGGCCTTGCGTGTCTCGACGTCGCGGACGTTGGACCAGGAGGTCAGGCGGTTGGTGGTGTTCGGGAGAGGGGTGGAGTCTGGCGTGGTCGGGTCGGTCGTGGTGTTGAAGCTTTCGTGGTGGTCAGCGATCTTGCGCTGGAAGAAGATGGCCAGTGAGTCGCACAGTTCCTGTGAGGGCGGGATGTCATTGGTGTTGGCGCTGGGGTTGGAGAGTTCTTTTACAATACGGAAGAGCTCTTTGCTGTCGTGTGCGTTGTTATCCAGGCAGTCTTTGAAGGAGGATCTCTTGGCTGATCTGATGAGGTGGTGGTGGCTGCGGGTGGCGTCTTTGAGGGCTGCGTGTTTGTCCGGTGTGCGTTCGTGGAGCCATTTCTTCTCCGGTTTCCGGAATGCGAGCTTGGAGGCCAGGAGCTCGTCGGTGAGCTCCTGGCCTGGCGTGGTTGTTGGAGGGTTTCTTCATTGGGGCGAGGGTGTTGGCACAGTCGTTGATCCACTGTCTGAGATTGCGGGCTGCGGCGTCTGGGTTGGTGGGGTCGGTGGGTGGGTTCTTGGAGAGGGTGGTGATCAGCTGATCTTCGGTGACTTTGCTCCAACAGCGGCGAGACAGCTGTTGGGTGCGATGGTGCATGGTTGGTTTTTTTGAAGGTGAAGTGAATGCAGCGGTGGTCGGTCCCGTGGGGTTCGGTTGTGTGGCCTAAGGTGCCGTGGGTGCTTGTGGAGAAGATGGCGTCCAGCGTGTGGCCGGCGGCGTGGGTGGGCGCGGTGACGAGTTGTCTGAGGCTGAGGTTGGCGAGGTTGTCGATCAGCGTGGAGGAGTTGGCGTCGTTGTTGTTCTCGAGGTGGAAGTTCAGGTCCCCGAGGAGAATGTAGTCCGTGGAGGCGAGTGTGTGGGTGTTGGCGAGGTGGGCGATGGAGTCGCTGAAGCAGACCCGGGGTCCGGGGGGTCTGTAGATGAGAGTTCCTCGGAGGGTGGTGTTGAGGTCGGTGTGGATCCGGAAGTGCAGGTGTTCGGCGGTGTTGAGGGAGTCGTCTGCATGGGTGGTGACCTTGAGGGTGGACTTGTGGACGATGGCTATTCCACCTCCGATGCCGTTGGCGCGGTCCCTGCGGGTGATCGTGTATCCATCTGGGATGGCTACGGCGATGTTTGGAGCAGAGGAGTCGGTCCACCACGTCTCGGTCAGGAAGGCTACGTCCGGGCCAGTGGTGTCGAGCAGGTCCCAGAGCTCGATGGCGTGTTTGCGTGCGGAGCGGGTGTTGAGGAGTATGCAGCGGAGGTGGTTGGGTCTGGTTCTTAGTGGTTTGATGGTTCTGTCGCAGGTGAATCTGCAGCTGCGGCAGGAGAATGGTCCGTCGGTGTGTTTCGGGGCGGCCTGGTTGCAGCGTTTGGTCTCGGCCGGTGTTGAGAGCGTGGAGAGAGTCGGCGTCGTAGCTGAGTCTGGGTCGGGTGCGGTGGGGGGCGCAGGGCTAGGGGTTCTGGCTCTGTGCGCGGTCCAGGCGCGGACGGGCACAGACGACTTGCCTTGGGTGCGCCAGCGGGGTGCCAGCGGCGCCCCCGCTGAGCGCGGCTGCTACGCGGACATGTAGCGGCTTCCATATGAGGGGATGTGGGAGGGAGGAGCAGCTGGGAGGCGGGTGCGGGGTGGCGAATGGGATTGCAGGTGTGCGGGGCCGCAGGGACGCAGCGGCGGGAAAACAGACGGGGCCCGCGGGAGAACTGGGCACAGGAAGGAAAAACAAGTTTAGGCAAGAAAACAAGTACAGGCACAGAGGAATAAAAACAAGTCTGGGCAAGAGAGCAAGTACAGGCATAGGGGAATAAAAACAAGTCTGGGCTAGAAAGCAAGTACAGGCACAGGGGAAAAATAAAAGATTAGGCAAAAACAATGCAGGCAGAGCCGTGCAGCAGCGTGGGGAGCAACCTGCCTGTGAGCAGGGTCATTGGTAGAGTATATTTGTTTTGAGTAGAGTGATGTAGAGTGCATTGGCGTAAAGTGCAGTGGTGTTGTGTGGAGTGGCACAGAGTGCAATAGAGTGACGTAGACTGCAGTGGCAAAGTAGATTTTTTCAGAGTAGAGTGAAGTGGCATAGAGTGAAGTGGCATAGAGTGAAGTGACAGAGTGCAGTGGTATAGAGTAGAGTGTTGTAGAGTTCAGTGGTGAACAGTAGATTACAGTGGCTTAGAGTGGACTGGCATAGAATGCAGTTGCTTAGAGTTCAGTGGCATAGAGTGACAAAGTAGAGTGGCAGAGAGTGAGGTGTTGAGGAGTATACGGTTGTAGAGTGCAGTGGTGTATAGTAGAGTGACGTGGAGTGCATTGTCATAGAGCGACATAGTGCAGATTAAAGCGTTGTAGGGTGCAGTGGAATAAGAGTAAATTGGCGTAGAGTGCATTGATGCAGAGTGCAGTGGTCCAGAGAAAAGTGATGTAGAGTGCAATGGCATAGAGTAGAGTATAGTCGCGTGCAGTGGTGCAGAGTAGATTGGCATAGAGTGCAGTGGTGTTGAGTGTATTGGTTTTGAGTAGGGTGGTGTAGAGTGCATTGGCATAGAATGTAGTGGTGTGGTGTGGCACAGAGTTATAGAGTGACAGACGGCAGTGGCAGTGGCATAGAAGATGTTTCAGAGTACAGTGAAGTGACGTAGAGTGCAGTGGTACAGAGTAGAGTGTTGTAGAGTGCAGTGGTGCAGAGTAGATTAGAGTGTCGTAGAGTGCAGTGGTGCAGAGTAGATTGGAGTAGCTTAGAGTGGATTGGCGTAGAGTTCAGTGCCTTAGAGTGCAGTAGCTTAGAGTTCAGTGGCTTAGGGTTCAGTGGCATAGAGTTCTGTGTTGCAGAGAGTCACAGTGCAGTGGTGTATGGTAGAGTGATTGGCATAGGATGCAGTGGTAGAGGGTAGAGTGGTACAGAGTAGAGTGGTGTAGAGTGCAGTAGAGCAGAGTAGGATAGAGAGGCGCACAGTAGAACAGAGTGCCGTAGAGTGCAGTGGCATAGAGTATAGTGCATAGAGTGATTTGGTGCAGAGTAAACTGGCGTAGAGTGCATTCATTTTGAGTTAATTGGTCGAGAGTGCATTAGCGTAATGTGCAGTGGCATTGAGCGCAGTATTGCAGAGGAAGGTAGAATTGAGTGGAGTGGCTCGTGTTGCTGTAGAGTGCAGTGGCGAAGAGGGCAGAGGTGCATAGTAGAGTAGTGTGGAGTAGTGTGCAATGGCATAGAGTGGAGTGGTGAAGAATAGAGAGGGTTAGTGGGGAGTGGTGCAGAGTAGAGTCCAGTGGCATGGAATGGTGCAGTGGGGTAACGTAGAGTATGTATGGTATGTTAGCCTACTGCCATTACAGACAACACATCTTCAATTGAAATGACCATTACAATCTGTTGCAAAGTCATCCGGTGCCCTGGATACCCCCAACTTTTTTGCTGACTGGTGGTAACTGACTCTGGCTACTGGCTACCCTGGGCTCTCCCTTACCAGGCACAGGGCCAGTGCTATGCTGAAAAGACAGAATACAGTGAAACACCTACATACATTAGAATACATTATGGGTTAGGGTATCCCTATGATTGGCATGACCTCCCCTATAAGCCTTAGTGTAAAATAGGGCAGGGGTATTGAAACTACCTTTAAGCCCTAGTATAGAATAGGGCATGGCTGTTTAGAGGCCAGAAGCCTTTCTGCACTTCGATGTGTGCACTGCTGAGGCTTGAGGGCAATTTAAAGACAGCCCTGTGTTGCAGGATTTCTTTTAAATTGCAAATTGTTCCTAAACTCGACTTTGGGGTTTGGGGCACTTAGAAATTAATAAACTACAATGTTTAGGCATATTAGGTATCCCCGGGGTCTCCCCAGGCGTCCCAGGGGTGGGCGTCAGGTACTTATAAGGAGGATCCTTATAACATGATTTTTATATGCCCTGGGGTTAGTGAAATTGCCTATGTCACTCCGCACTTTGTATTAAAGTGCTACCCCAAATCTGTGTTTGTGCTAGGAGCTCTGTGAAGTGAGGATCTGCAATATTTTGAGATATTCAGAACTCCTAAAGTCGCCCCTATGTGTTGCAGAGATGAGGGGTCCTGTAGATAAAGGCAGGGGCCTTATAAAAGATGTTTGATAAGCCCTTGCCAAGATCATTTCCCCCATTGCAAATCCCAAACCACATAGGTTAACATGGCAAGAAGTTATTAACTAATGATTCTCGCTCGGAGAATCTTAAAAAAATACCATTCAAGGACTTCCTAGAATGGTAGTGATAAATCCATTAATATGGTTGTGTTGAATTTCTCCTAAAGTGTACAGGTACCGGTCTGTAAGCCAACATTCAGCCTTCCTGTGATCAGACCTGATTGGGCAGAGTTGAATGGATTAGCCAGGCTGCTTTGATGAGGTGATAAGTAGACCCTCTGGTTATCCAACCATTCTGCCAGCAGGGGGATGGGTTGTAAAAAATCTTCTTCAAAGAGAGGAGGGGACATACAGTGCAAGTTGCATTTTGGAGAAATGGTGCTCTCTGGGCCACACTTACATAGTGCCACACTTTAGAGGATATGGTCATACCCTTGGGTGTTGCCCTGCACCTCTTTGGGCAGGAGTGCCATCCTTCTTGACCAGTAGAACTTGGAATAAGTATCTGAGAGGGACAGAGCCTCTCAGATCTGATGCTTGAAACTCAAGGAAGAAGAAGGGTCCATGATGAGAAGTTTGATTTGCACCAACCAGGCCTTGCACTTTGAAGATTGGGCCTGCTGCACAATCTGGAACTACAGCCCTGTGGACTATCTTGCCTCAAAAGGACTACACAGTGGACTCCCTGCAAGCTGCAGGTTAACAGAGCTCACCTGGAACATCACTACCAATAATCCTCAGCCTGAAGTACTACCAAAGGATTTGTAAGGGTTTTGTTCAAGTGGAATGTGGGAACAGAAGTCCAAAACTTTCAAAGACCATCTTGGAGCTTGTAGACCCTTGGAGTAAGTGTGTGACACTTTGGGATCCTGTGGAGAACTTCAGGAAGAGGTTCCAGAAGGTTGGAGAACTTTGGAGCAACATTGGAAAAAAAGCTCCACAAGTGGACTGACTTGACCTGGCAAGCTGGCGACCCCCAACAGTGAGCCGGCCTGCCATTCAGGTTTGTCCCGCTGAAAAGCTACGGGGGTCCAACTTACAGAGTTTGACCGGGAGTAAGCTGAAACCCAAGCTGGAGAACCTCGGAGCATCAAGGGACCTCTGAAGAAAAAGCTCAGTAAAAGTTTCCACGTCCAAAGGTAGGAAAGGTGACCAGGACCAACCACAGGAGTCAAGCTGCCCACCTTCAGCCATAAGCCAGCCTGGATCCATTTTGGTTTCATCTCAAAGATAAGCAGTTTCCAATTTTCATAAATTTGTGTTAGATTTTCATTGTGTGTTGTGTCTTAATTATTTACTGATTTGGTGTTTTTAAAATCTTTACAAACCTGTCTTTGAAGTTAAGCCTGCCTGTTCACAACCAAGCTACCAAGAGTTGAGCATCGGAATACTTTTCCAACTCCTATTCTGAACCCTAGACTGTGTTAGTGGCCTTATTGCCAGTGGCAGATATACATTTGTCCCTACTAATAACCCACCTTCCTACACATTTGCACTTACATACTGATAAAAGTATACAGTGAACAAATAATGTGTGCAAATATCATCATCCAATGTATTGATTTGATCGTCAGCACAATTCAATTACAGACATTTTAATTTTGTTGTGTGCTAGAAAAAAATACCATCTGTACAGCCTTCCTCAGGCATAATTGTCACACAAATCCTCTAACTTTGAAGTCAGCAATAGAAAAATAGAAAAAAACACCAAGCTCCCTGGAAGACACAGCCTGACATTTGACTCCTGTCTTTGAATGCACAGCAAATGTAACAAGACATGAAAAAGATTTACAGGCCTGTGTGCAGAAAGTGAGTTCATGGAAGAATACAGTAAACAAGGTTTGGGCAATGGGAGGGACGAACTTGAGCTGAACAGACTAAAGCAAATAATGAGGGCAAATAGAAAGCCAGTAAATGGCTGTTAAAAACCACAAAGCCAATGGTGAGCAAAGGGCAGAATGCAATCCTAGGTCAACTTTCTGAATGTCCCCAAGATGTCTTTAGAAAACCAGACAGGTGCAAAAATGGGGTTACTTGGGGACAAAAAGATTTCTAAACTTTACAAGTCCTTATCTATTAAATCTCCGTACATATTTCCCATCCTACATGCAGCCTGGGCGGCAGATGAAAGCAAATTGTCCAATGAGGTTTAGAGAGATACCTCCAGTCTCCATGGAAGGTAGCCATCTCGGAACAATGTGAATATGTTCCTTGTTTTACTTTTTGTACCCTTTCTAAAAAGTCTAATAAAGATTTACTGAAATAAAAAAAATATCTACAGATAATCTGGAAAGGCTGTGAAAAATGGGTAGCCTCGGTGCCAATCTGACTTCGGACTTTTTTTTTCCGAAGGTTTGGGATTGTCCATTTAATCGGGTGTTTTAAAGGGAAGTATTTGAGTCTCTGTTGATGGTACTGGATTAGCCCGTAATGCCCTTGTCGAAGTGAGTCTTTTTACAAATATTGGATGATTTGGAGGGAAATTCTTATTCTAGAGCATTATTTATCAGGTACTAATATTTTCACAAGAAGACATTGCACAAAACAAGATAGCTAGCAGCTCTCCTCGTGTGAGTTGCTGGGAAGAGCAAAGACCATCAAATGCCTTCCCCTAGGGAGGCCGATCTCCAAGGAAAGCAGCGTGCTTAATTTGAGCTAGTGGTTGAAGGGTGGGCCCATGGGCACTCTTTTTGGGGGTCTGCACTTATTTCTTCTCATCAGACTTTGGCGCAGAGCAAAAGAGAGCAAAATACAAAACAGGAGAGAAGTAGGAAAAGAAAGACAATACAACAGTGAGAAAGAAGAGATATAAAATAACTTGAAGGACTGAGCTAAAGTGCAAGCAGTGTATGATGGTGAATGAAGTGGCAAGAAGTGTAATCAAGACAAGACAGTCTTGGTATTCGGCAATGCAGACCTTCGCTAGCACTGTCCAGAGTCTCCAGAGGCACTTATTAATTTACACATTAAGCACGGAGCAAGACCCTGCTTCCAAAATTGCACACAAAAAAACCCAAAATTAGGAGCCCTTGCAGAAGTAGTTCTAAAGAAAACTAAACCCTTCTAATTATCTCCTCGTATTTTATACTGTGTGAAGGTTCCACCGCAGAATAACTGTGGCAACACTGTATACATAGAATATATATTTCTGCTTGTATATGGGTTGTTACTGTAATGTTATGTTTCCGGTGCAAATGCAGATTTCTAAAAAAAAAACATTAAACGTAGAATTTTTTTGACATAAATCATGGCAGAACTGATTGAGATATCAGTCAGGGTACTTTGGCTGAAAGAACTTGAAATATAACGGCCGAAAAATAACTTTGAGTCCACGACCAGGACCTGGATATAAGGGTGTATATGGTGGTGAATGTCATGACAGCACCTATCAGCCTGGACGAAAGGGGTTCAAATGTTCTCTCTTCTGTTGAACACGCCATGGTAAGAGCTAGATCCTTCTCCTCTACAACTACATACTAGTGCGATGAAAGTAGACACCAGTGATGAAAGAAGACCTAGGGTCTCTCCATGGTCATTTGAAGCACCGCCGCAAATGAGTGGGCCAGCATGTGAAATGACACGTTTATCAAGACAGTGCTGGCAGTAATGTGCTGTAAGCTAATACAACTATCAAGAACGTATTTATTTGTATATTTATTAGGTACAGTACACAAAATGAATTGTCATCGAGACATTCTGCTTGAAGAGAAATGGAAAGGTGCCTTCAGGATCAAGAATGTAAAACAGCCATGAATCAACATGCATGAAACGACCAGATCTGCTTGTTAGTAAGAAGTCTAAATGAATTGTGTGAAAAGACTGATCATGCCCAATAGAAGAATCCTTACCCATCATGTCCAGGATGCTCTGGTGATTGGAGATGATGACACAGGGCCCTTTAACCTGAAAATTCTCCAAGCCCTTCACCTCAAATCTCAAACCGTAGACATACTTCATGGACCTCACAAAGGCACTGATGATCCTGCGAAAGAGTAATGGCCGTGGTTACTGTTGGGTTGCTCCAGAGGCTCCCTGTTGCCATCGTGGTACCATAACAGAAGGCATCCAATGTGACGCTGTGACTTACTACATATTTCAATCTATAAGTATGCTAATTCACATTTGCCTTGGCTGAGCAAGTGGACCATTTACAGCATAATCCTTTTAAATTATCTATTAGATATGAAAACGTGTAATGTTGGTATACTTTTGTCTACAATAGGAGTTTTAAGTATAGTTCACTTTTATTGTAACCGAGCATTTATTCACTATATCATTTGTTTATTAATATGGTCTGTGCTACACGTCTTTTAACCATCATAATTAATGGCAATTTATTGCATTATTTTGTAGTGGTATTAGGTATCACATTTCTATGCACATGCCAACATACAACATTGCTCTTTGCAAGCTACATATTCTCGAACAAATGTTTGAAAAATACTTGATACCAAACTGCTTGTGAAATCTTTTATGATTAATTAAAACACGGGCAAATTTACCTGAAATATGTAGTAAACCACCTCTGATAAACAAGTTAAAGATTTACACAAAAGATACACATTATTATGTTATTATTTATTATTATTATTATGCGCAGCAAAAAAGCATTTGTTCTCAGGAGGAATGGTAGCCATAAAGCGACAAGAGTATGCACATGAGTGGCGTAGCAGGAGTGTCATGGGCCATAACATGAACCACGAAAATGAACTCACTCCCTCTTTTGGGGAGCACACAAAACCCATAATCGGGGGGAACAGGCTCCTCACAGTACTGGGCTCCAGTGCCACTGCACCGGCTGCACTGACGATAGCTACACCAAGGTGCTCTTCTGAAACAACAGCAAGAATAGTTTACAAAAAATATGATACCTAGCAAAAGCACATGTTCCTGCTTCGCATACCCGTTAGAAGATGGATGCCCTCTCTGCCCGCGTACTCATTCACACAGCGCTGGTACTTCAAACTGCACCCGTGGGTTTCCCCCGCGACGTGTCAGAATTAATTTTTTGGCACCTTGAGCCCAACTAACTACTGAATTCAGTAAGCATTCTTTTGAATGTTCCACCATTGTTCATTTTTGTTCTGAGTTTGTGCCACTTTATTAACAGCCCCACTATCTATAATTAATTTACTTCGGACAGTAACTGCAGAATGGTGCCATTTTCTCACTATTCAGGCTTCTCGTCCATACGTCCTAACTCCTTATGACTTCACCAATTCAGTTATAGGTGAATTGTGGGATTTTGACCATTTATTTGTGTCTCTCTCTCTCATTATTTTGCATCAGATAAAACACTAATCTGGGCTCTTCATTAGCAAATCGCATGGTTTGCGCACTCAACATCCACTTTGCAACCACTTTTCATATTCATGAACATTCCCTCCATTCATCTGCTACATGGATTTTTTTCGCCTTATGATATATAGGTAAGTATTTACTTTTCTATGGACTTCATCGAAGTCTGTCATTTCTAATTTCTTTAATTGTCAAAAGTAAAATTTTTAAGCCCTACTGCCTACCTTTGCTCTGCAATTTGATTACAGTCGTGATGATGACTCTTTGAATACTCGCTAGGTTGAAACGTCATCAACACTATGGGGCATGAAGACATTGTACTAAGAAGTCAGCAAAAAGTAGCAAGAGAACTGAGAGACTTTTGTAAGTTTCAAAACTAAATTATTTATTGTATTACTCAAATTGGCAAATTTTACAGTTTTAGGCTATTTAAACCTTCACTTTGAAAGTAATGAATGTTCTGCAAGTAAGGCTCTGATTGCAGATTTTTCTGCGTCGACTCTACCTCTCTGTAATAATGGCCCTACACACATAGCTGGTCATTTATTGGACCCCATTTTCTCTAATTTGTCCGATATCAATTGTCCTCCTGCACTGCCCTTATGTTGGTCCGATCACTTTGCGGTCAAGTTTCAACACAGAACTCCACCAAAACTGGCCTCATTGTCACCTAGTATATTGGGCCGGTCCAGGATCTGGGGAAAACTGGGCATAGAAAAATGTAATCAACTCTTGCTAAGCAATGTCCCTTGTCTTAATTCAATATCACTTTCTTCTTAGGACAGTATTTATAACTGGATTGCCACTGCATCTAATGCATGTCTCCCACCCTCTGTGAAAAAATGTAATGATCACCGTCCTCCTGCCCCCTGGTTTACAGAGCAGTTAAAATCTGAAAAAAGTAAGTGTAAAGCCATGGAAAGAAGTTGGAAAAGGAATTACTCCTCTAAATCTAAAAGTATTTACAAAGCTACGCTGAAAAAATATCATGCCTTATGTAAAATAGCACAAGCCGAGTATGTTTCTTCCACTATCTTGGGGGCAAAGAATTGTCCTTGAACTCTATTTTCTAAGGTTAAGAAGTAAGTTGGCTCAGGCACTCAACCTAGCCAGACTGTTCTTGATGAACTACAATGTAACACTCTTGCTAACTTCTTCATAAATAAAAGTAGAACAAATTTACCTGACTTTAGGGGGAACTAGTGTGTCGTTCCCGGCTCTGCCTAGTCCTGCTCCTGTACCCAATGTGGCAGCTGAACCCCTGCTTAAATTAGAGAAGTGGTTACCTCTGGATATTGGTTCTTTTAAAAAAATACTGGCGAGTATCAAATCAGGCTCTCCCTGCGACCCTCTCCCGGCTTCGGTGCTCCTGCAAATGGAACAGCCCGCCTTGAGTGGTGAGAATGGGAGGTCGCTCCTTCTCCTTTCTTGGCCCAACCCTGTGGAACTCTTTACCTGATGTGATGCGGAATGAGAATTTGTACCCCAATTTTCGCAAGCAATTAAAAACTTGGCTATATAATCAATAATTCTAATCTAGTTTTTCCGAGTTTCTCTCAGAGACTGCGCTGGGAAACCCTTGTTGGGTAGCTGTGCGCATTGGAAAAATAAATTAACATAACATTAGCCCAGGACTGGCCAATGAAATGTCTAATGCCCACTTCATGATCACATTTTTTGTTTCCTTTATTATTGCACCCACTTGCACTATGTGATCACTTTTCAAGGAGCACCACTGTTGCTTATTATTGATCTTTGTTGTACAGTATATGAATTTGAATCCACTGACATTTATTATAAATAAAAGGACTTCAGAATAAACTTTATTCAGTTCATATCAAAGCATCTTAAAACGATTCACAATAAAGATGCTAGTTTTTATAAATGCAAAATGTCATAACTCCTTTTCGCGTAATAAACAGTCCACCCATAATAAAATGGAAAACAAAATTATACCTGGATAAAATTTAAATAGAGATTAAAACAATCCCATTCCTAAAGGTCTTTATTTCCTTAGAAGAATGCCTGATTAAAGTGCAAATAGGCAATAAACCCACCTTCGAAATCTTCACATTTAATTGCTTCTTTGAAAAATGACTAAGGTGCATATTAATAAAAAAGAAAGTGAATATAATCAGGGGACTCCAATCTCAATCTTAGAAACACATTTAAAAGTTCAGAGGTATACAGGGCTAGAATGAAGAATGGACTGCTCGTAAAGATAATAAAGCACAATCAATTGTCCTGCAATCCTTTTACAAGTTCTTATTTTGTTCATAAAAATGTTTGCTAAAACGTAGCTAACCTTTATATCATTCATGTCCATCAGAAATGTATGTGTTTTTGGTAATTATGCAGTCCTTCATTTAAAAGCACGGGCTTTAAATACGTTTTCCTACATTCATGATAAAATGTACAAAAAGGGGTATATGCATAGATGAGTTATTATCACATGGGCATTTAACATCGTGCAATGACTTGAGCACTAGATTCAGGTATGCATTTACCTTCATTTATCTGGGACTGTAATAACTGACAATCTAAGAACTGTCCAATGTTCATGTTGTTAAGTGAAACCTAGACGGATCTTGTTGTTTTATGGTTAATGTATGTCCTATACGCTCTGGGTATATGGGTTGCTTCTGTGGTGATAACATACCTAACATAACTGCCACCCGGGATACTGTGCTATACAAAGCAGGGCGCTCCTATATTGAAGTGCCAAGAGTCCCTTTGGAAGACACAAAAGATAAAAGGTGCCATGAAAACGACTGCCTCTCAGAATCATGTACCAGCAGGAATCTGGGCATTAGATTACTAAACCTGCGGAATGTTATCCGAAATCTGCATTCGTTATAAAGGGACCCACAGCTCGTAATTGAATCCACAACTTACATTTTCCCCTTTCATTAAACTGCAGCTACACTGTTGATTTCTAAAATAGTGATGTGGCGGGGGCGTCCCTGCAGAGTACTTTGTTTTTATCCTCATATAGGTCTTGTTCCACACGTCCATTAGCAACTGTAATCCTTCAATGCAACTCTCCACTCTGATTTCAATAAAGCAAAAATACTCACTAATAATCCACTAACCCCTCTCAGGGTATAATTCAGAACATTGAAAAGGGAAATCATGGTCACCTTTTTGTTCCCCAAATAACTCTTTAAGAAGCTCCATAAGGCAGTGTGGCAAGATTCCTTAGAGGAACAGCACTATCATTAACTCTGAATTTGCGGAAGACCAATTCCCTGCACCAGGCGAAGACGCAAGCAACCACAGCAGATGGTACAGCATACCGATGGACGGCGTCTTAGGGTGCAAGGTTAAAGTGCTCCATCATGTTTTAAGTATATGGTCACCTTTCGCTGTACATACCATTGGTGGAGCACAAGACAATGCAAGAAAACCAAAATACATTGCTAAAAAGGTAGTGGGTAGTGACACATTGGGAAAACTTTCAACAAGAAGAAATACCATTTTTTGAAATAGGCAATATGCAAGAGGGAATTGTGGCTTCAGGAATACAAATTTGTACATAACCGATCTGTGCATCCTGTCAATTACAGAATGGACACCAGCGAGACGACAGCTTACAAAAGATGACCACTACACATAAAAAAGATGATCACTACACATAACCTTTGCACGCATCATCATCCAAAATCATACATAAAAGTGAGGACCAGAAGACATAAGCTAGTGGGAAGGGTGGCTAGGCTTGTTATTTGAACCAACTATAGATATTTCAAAAATACCAAGTGCATCCAAAACACGAAATATCTTACCAAATAATAAGTGTCTGGCATCAAGCACTTTCAAAGAAACACTGTCTGTACCCATCAATCTTGGATCAATGTTGCAGGTAGAGAGAGACCATATGCTGCATTTATGGTGGTCTTTAGCAAAACTGTGCATTTACAGGAAAGGAGCTGGGCTTTATGATAACCGAGCGCACAATCCTCTGAATAAAGGGCGGCCCTCTGGAGAGTACGTAAAGACAAGATAGACTCCCTATGCACATGGCGACAGCTGACAAATTAGGCTTAGGTGGACACTGAAGGAAAGGGGCATCACCCATCGCCGGACCTGGCTGCAGAGAGTATGGTATAATTTGGTGATAGAAAAATGCTCCTCATAGCCGCACACCACATTCATATCATTCACAGAAATTTGGGAATCTCTCATAGGCTAAAGTGAATTCAAGACAGTAAATGTACTTCGTTAAGTTGAAATGTATAAGGTGACTCAATTAGCCAGCTTTCTCTTGAAACTGGAGACCTAATGTGGAAAGGAAAGGAAGTAAAACATGTAGAGGATTTTTGGAAATAAGGGTGTACCATGGGAGCTTTGCCAAAGTGTCTGTATTTATGGAGACCAATAGAAGAACGTGTCACCTGTTATTATTCCTACATACTCCTTCCTCTTGGAAAGTATGCAAGGTTAACATTTGTTTGGATAGAGATGCCCACGATTAAGTTTAAAAAACGACCTAAACAGCAGGTGCTTTGCTCCACTCGGACTCGAGTCCATCCAACCCAAAAAGCAATCCACTATTACTTCGGGTTTGTCCGGTGACAACTTCAACCTGGCATTTTACTTGACATCACGTGTCCTTACTCAAGTTTTTATGTAAATGAGTTATAAACAATATTTGCATATGTGCAAAATGATTATTTCAAGTATAGAAATACACACATTAACCATTAAGAATCAGCATCAATAGTTCAGGCAAATGCCATTTTTTCTGTTTTGCAAATAAATATCTATCTCTATATATATTTAAATCTATGTATGAATATATGCATATATTTGTGTATGCCTCCATCAACTCAAATAAATATAGAGTAAGGAGTCAGGTTGAAGGTTGGGGGGAGTTGTTAGAGGACGGCAAGCAAGGAGGTTCTGTTTTCCGTATTATTCCTTCACATAGGCAGCTTCTTGTTTTCGCTACAGAGATGACCTGGTACACAGGTAAACATATCATATTGCATGCATCTTTTATGCTCTCAGAATTTGTTTGAGATTTGTGAAAGCAAAGCATGTGTAAAAAAAAAAGTTTAGGCCAATTATTCATATTTAAAGATTTCTGTTTCTTAATTAGTCCTTAATTGAAGACAGTTTGTTCATGCAAGAAAGAAAAGCCTTTACTCTTCCCAGTATGTCAACAAAGTGACGTGAAGTTGAGGCACTGTATTGAATTCCAGGATTGCTGCTGTGGGAAGCGATTTGAATTGTCTGAATTTATGAACTTTTCATCTTATGTGACTTTATAGGCATCAAGCCATTGGAGGATGGAGGTGGTAGCTCTCAAATGCAAGCTTTCCTTTACAAAGGTACATCTTTTGCTCGGGGCAGAAGCCGCAGCTGATGTGAGGCCTCTCACTTAGGCCTCGGTTTCGAGCTTGGTGGCAAAAACTGCCAAACGTGCACAATGGGTAAATACCGATTCCACGGGGTCCAGTAAATAACATATGTGTTAAATAACACTAATTATGAACTTTTAAAGTGTACAGCGGAATCCGTATTCATCTCACGTATTAAATACGGACTGTGTGAGATTTAACACGTGGTAAATAGCGTACCAAATAAAAAGAATATGCACAAAACAGGAGGACGTGTCCATTTTTCGGCACTGGAAGTTTCTGGAGTGACAAATAAATTAATCCCCAGAGAGCAGAAACAGCCAAAGCAACATACAGAAGAACTTCTGGGCCGCCCCAAAGAACATCAACATTTTTTTCCTGTGTGGGACTGACTAGGCCTTCTTTGTATGGACAAGGCATATTAAAGCAGGACAAACAAAACCCATCGGCATCTCCCAGTCATCACACGCAGAGACCTGCCAAACTCTAACATGAAGCCAGCAGGGAACGGAAGTACAAGTTTACTGATCCGGAGCTGGAGGTCCTGCCCAAGACACCATGAATTTCTAATGTCCCATCTCATGCTGGAGATGTCACCAAAAACAAACAAGAACATGCCTGTGAAAGCAGACAACAGGCAAAATCAACATGTTATCAACATGGGCACGTGATGTTGAATAAATTAAAAGCAGAGTCTAAAATCTTGGAATGGTAGGTAGTTAAGTGAGATGCCTAGCACAAACACAGGTTGAGTGGAGTAGTTGCAGTCTGGTTAAAGCATATCATTTCTATATAAGCATTTGAAGATGCCAAGCAAGGCCTGTTTTCCCTTATTCTTCCTTTACATAACTAGCTTCTTGTTTTGGCCACAGAGGTGACCTGGTACAAAGGTTAATATATCGTCATACTGCAAGTATCTTTACTACTCCCAGAATGTCAGTAGCTGTAGTTCCCCATCTCAGCTCTACCTCAAGATGTGGGAAGAAAAAATTGTCTGAGAATCATCATCCTCAATTATTGATTTAATTTGCTATAAGTATTCACAATGATCACTGTATGCACTGCTGTAGGGGCTAACTATTCTAGTGGTAATGCGGACATGTATTAAGATTGGACCTCAACAAGGATAATGCTTTGGGTTAATTTGTCTGCTCAGTATGTTGAGGGTAATGTGTTACCACATTAGGAGCAATGTTGCTTCTCCACAGAATCCGGCCATTGTGAAAATGATCCAGAGCACCTAACACAGCAGTTCAATTTACTCATTTCTGTCCCATACAACATTTAGACATTAAAAGTGTGTTTAATTTTATAGTTGCAGGACAGTTGTCCCTGTGAACCACAAGGTGCATATGAGTGTATATTTTATCAACAACAAAAGAGTGTTCGGAGCTAATGTGGAAATGGCAGGATTAAGAGCACAGGTAGTATAGGGAAAAAAACACCGACTGGGTATTTTTAGAAAGCCCTCACTCACCGACCTGGTCGGTGACATGCTTCATCATTGGGCCCCACTGGGTGTGGCCGAGTGCCACCCCAGTGTGCTTCAACGCCAGATTTACTGCGGAGCGGGTGATGTGAAGTGGTGAGTGGCTAAGTGGATGTGAAGGTGACTTATAATAAGTGTAGGTGGTGAAAATTAAAAATGCCTTAATTGTATCAAAAATAGTTTAATGACTGATCAATAAGACATGTTAAAAAGATATGTGTTGGGAAACTTAACCAATGTAATCAATGGTTAGTTGCCTCTAAGTGTACGTGCCGGTCAACATGTTTCTGCCAATGTTGGTGTAAATTAACCTGGCATTCATCAGGACTTTGGTGTACTATACCCCGGTGGTATGGACGCGCTAAGGCCCACCCTACCAAGGGACATGAAAGTAAAGTACTGTCGTGAAAAGTGTAAAATTTGATCGGTACTCAGTTCTGGAGACCAAACAAAAATAAAGTTAAATGCACTTGACAGGTGTAAAAGTTATACACCATAGACCTCGGGAGGGGGGTGGAGATGCATTTGGCACACCGCCCTCAGCACCAGACACCCGTTCGATACCTGCGTCAGCCCTCTGAAACTGGGTCTCGTGGATGAGCATATGAGTGTAGTCAATTCTCAGGATATCCAGCTGTACCATAGGGTTGCTGCCATATCAGGAGTCAAAGGGTAAAACATATGCTGCCTACTCACTCTCTGCGATACACCCATCACTTAGCAAAGTATTTTGGAAAAGGCTGACTGAGAAAAGCAAAGGACCAATCCTACTATTCAGTGAAGTTCCTGTTGTTAAGAAATCTAGCACCTCTAGCATTTTCAGGAGTAAGGAGTGGGAATCTATGTTCCCTGTAAGGTGCGCGCCTGCGTGAGCGCAATTTACACTTTCACAGCGCCCGGCACCTCTGCAGGAGCGCACATCGGATTACAGGCACTGAGAGAAAGACTTCCCAGCTGCTCATTTAAAAAGAACGCTGCAGCGTGGAAGGAAGTTCTCTCTTCATGCGCCTGTCAAAGGGGAATACAGTTAAAAAGAGATCCTGCTGGGGTCCCATCAGTATTCTGATGGGACTTCTCAGGCTGGCAGTGTGATGAGGCTGCTCTCAAATAAATAAATGAAATATGCGTATGCATTTAACACCTTACAAGCCTTTGTCTCTTTCCTTTTGTTTGAAGGGACATGGCGAGGTGTTAAATGCATTAACATGTCTACACAAGTTCATCAGGCTTGTCTAACTGGCCTTTATTTTTAGCTGTTTGCGGCCTGTTGTATAGGCTGGTGGGACTATTTTTACTGTTGATTTCCCTGACATTATCACAAGCACTACCTGCAGTAGGCACAAATACATGGAGTGTTCCATACCTTGAAAACACACAGTTTGTTTTTACACATTCATAGCGGCTCTATTTTGCAAATGGGGGACACTTTTTCAGCTGTCTCAATCACTAATTAAGGCAACTTTCTGCTGTGGCCAAACCCGAAGGCAAATGCATGGCTACAGTAACTAGAATTGGCAAAGCCAATAAGTTTTACCAATGCAAGATCTATTGGCTTTGTCAATGTTTCATTAGATATGCTGCACAGCAGCACAGGCTTAAAGTAAAGAAACAAAAAGTTGTACTTTTTTTCTTTATATTCCATGTTGCACAGCATATGCAGTATATCTAAAGAAAAGCATTGAGGATTCCAAATGAATATTGGGTACGCAAGTGCTATTTGGCTTTGTTTAATGCTTTTTGGTGGACAGGAGGTTGGAGTGGGGCATAACAAAGGGAAACAGACTGCACCATGCATCATTTGCCATGCAAGCCATTACCACACATACACTTTTACCACACAAAGTGTAGTTAAGGTAACCACACACACTCTTAGATATATATTGGTAAGAGTATCACACACACACACACACTCATATATATATATATATATATTGGTAAAAGTATTTTTAGGGTGAAAGGGTGGTTTGGGTCATAGGATGGTAAGAGTATTTATAGGGTTAGGGGTGGGTTGGGTGTATGGGCGGTAAGGGTGTTTGAGGCTATAAGAGTGAGTAGGGGCATAGGATGGTATGGGTATTTTTAGGATTTAGGGGTGGGAAGGGGTATAGGGTGGTAAGGCTGTTTTTAGGCTATAGGGGTGTCATTTGGTAAGGGCATTTTTATAATTAGGGATGGTTAAGGGTCTAAAGGTTAGTTGTAGGGTTTAGGGGTTGGTATGGGTGCTACGGGTATTTTTATGGCTTATGGGCTTTAAGGTTCAGGATTAGGTAAGGTTATGGGATGGTAAAGGTAAGTTAAAAAGGGGGGATGTAGGGAGCTCCTTCCATTGATCTAAACTTTTTTTATAATTCAGCAGAAAAATGGGAGTGTTGGAGTGGAGGTCTCCCCTGAATAAGAAAAAAAAATGTAAACGTGATTTAAAAATATTTATACATGTATATGTGTGTGTATATGTATGTGTACATATACATATATACACATAAACACACTTATACACATATATACAGCAGTCAGAGAACAGGGGGCAAGAAACACAAGGGCGGGGTAGGCGCACATGGCCTTGGCTGTGGTGCACAGAGGACCTTCATTGCTGATCAAAGGAAAAATATATTAGAGGGAACATTGGTGGGAATAGCAGTTGATCCCCTTATTGAGCACTAGGGTATCCGTAATGATGAAAATATGTTGTGTATGGTGCCCACATTGAGCCAGTATATCCTCTACATCAAAAACTGACTGTGTTTATGGATTCTGTCAATCCGGGCTTTCATCTTGTGTTGCTGCTTCATTTGACATAATTCATTGGCAGCCTGGTTCTCACCCTCATGCTGAATGGTTTATTGTAGCAGAACATGAATCTGACAACACAATACAGAGGCTTAGCAGGCTGCATCCATGGCGGTCTACTAAGGCATGGAAGTGTGAGCTGCTCCAAGTGTGAGCTGCTCCATACAACCTATTAGAGCCTCACTTGTCCATAGATGTTTATGTAGGTATGGCCCTATATGCAGCTATGTGTGCATGGATGTATCTTTTTCAGCTGAAGCAGTGCATGTACAGTGTTCTTTTAAATTATTGTGAAGGCCTTTACAGTTTCTTTCTTTCCCTAACTTTCAGGAATTGTTACCGACTGGTTTTGATTGGCAATACTTTAAAAAGTGGTATTTTCTATTGCTGTTCAATTAACTCTCATACTTGTACCTGGGTGTTACTTATCACATGCGTTATTTTATACATGTGTAGCAAACATCACATGATGTGAATAGCACATGCAATAAAAAGTGCACGTGGACAACAGATATGTAGTATTTAGGGCCTAATTATGATGTCAGGAGGGCTTAAGTCCGCCCAACATTGTTTCGGTCATGGGAACACCCGACCTCATGTTGGCGATCCTGACCGACCAATAAGGAATCAATCAGTGTTTGGGACACGCCAATTCTCTACAATGGGAGCATGCATTCCGACAAGAATGCACACTCTCATTGTAAAACAAAAAGATGCAGTTCATCCCTGCACCCAGTGGCAGGCATGTCAATGTGCCTGCCACGGGGTGCAGGGATCATCAGGGGGAGGGGACCATAGGTGCCCCCTCGGCAACCAAACCGGAGGCCGTTTATCCACGGGGGTCCTGATGGGGGGAAGCCTAAAGTTTACTTCCGACAGCATTTCTGTGTCGAAAAGGCCAGCACAGAAAGGAATCCGACATAGTAATCCCTCGGGCGGAAAGAAACACCCTTGGGATTACAGAGGTCATTCCAACTGGCAGATAGGCTCTTCAAGCAAGTCGGAGGCCAGTTGGAATGACCGCTTGGATAGCTTTCTGACCAACACCATCCTAATGGGTTGGTCGGCAAGGAATACGACCGATTGATTAGAATGCATTAGGAAACGGCTCCGACCAAAGATCTGAGCTGTTTCCTAATGCATCGTAATCAGCCCCTTAGTGTGATAATTATCAGATGTCTTCTTTAACTCGTGATCAGACGAGTCTGTAAACTCAAGTACTATTTAACCTGGCATGCTATAATTACCATGTTAGTCCTAAATCATAATGAGAGCCTTAGTATGTTTTTCCCAAGGCAGAAAACAAGTTCCTTAGTTAAGCAGTGGATTCTGGATGCAACAGAATTAACCTTGGGTGTAGTTCACGTAGTAGCGCTACGCGTAGCTACATGAAGTGCACTTTGCGCTACGCGTAGCTACGCGAACTGCGTTGTGGGGTAGGAAAAATGCTGTTCACATTGACTGCACAGTGACGGATGTTTGTCCGCAATGTGCAATCATTGCAAACGGCATCTTGCACAGTGCAAGCAGTCGCTTTCTGCCGCTCGAGTAGATTTGGACTCTAGCGGCAGCTTTTTCAACCCGGACTGGTAGTTTCCATCGCGAGCATAGGCAACCACTCGCAATGAGAAACCTGACCTCCCCGCGTTGAGAATCTTGCTGAAAGGTTTATTTTCCACGCTCGCCATCGGTAACTTGATGTTGCTGATCACGAACGAGGAAAAAGTCTTGCCGGAATGTTACTTTGCTCGCTCGCGGTCCCCAACTTGAAGTTAAGGACGGCGAGCAAGCGAAAAATGACCGCTACGCTAAGCGTTTTTGCACTGTGCTACATGTAATTCACGTAGCACATAGTTGCGCAAACTACGCGCGCTCCGCGAGTGTAGCGTAGTCCTACACCCAGGGTGCAACAGAATGACATCATTTGGGAGCCTGGAATTTTACAACATAAGCAGGGGAAACTTTATCCAGTGTCCCTGGTATTCTCTGTACAGCCATCTCAGGGGTCCGGACTATTGGCATGGGAGAGATCTTTCCCTATTATTCCTTGTTTTTTATGTTAAACATGTCCCAAAAACTGAATCCAATTCTAAGTAATATATAAAGACAATGCCACACATCTGGTGTTATGCTAGCGCATTGAAGTCAAATTACCACAGCAAACAAGTATAAAGTAGATCTTATTATCTCTCTTTCTGCTTTGTACCATCGGGTCCTCCTCCCACTTTCCCGAGCACAACCTTTGAGTTTAAGCAAGGAATTTGAAGCAAAGAAACATCATAATCAATGAAAGAGTGCCCTGGCTCACAGAAGCTGATATCAAGGATCAACAATCAGTGGCAGCTGGTAATGTCCCTGAGGGTGGGCTATACGGACACACATACACTCGACCATCCACTTACACACTCACTCACACTCATCTATTCACAAGCGCGTACACATACACCGACCATTCGCAAGCACATACACAGGCACACACACACACACCCGTTCACAGTACAAACGAATAAATATACAGGGATCCACACATACACAAACACGCACACAACATTAAACAAGCACTGGCGTTGCCAATAGGTCTCGCAGTAGGAAAGTTGGAGCTATTGGTTTTGTAAATGACAAAGCCCTTTATGTTTTTAAAATGAAAAAAAAATAAAAGGCATTGTTATTTGCAATGGTAATGGCTCCAACTTGCCTACTGCGAGACCTATTGGCAACGTGAGTGGTGTAGCGTGTGTGAGTGGCGTTGCGTGTGTGAGTGTTGTTCCGTGTGTGATTTGTGTTGCGTGTGTAAGTGGCGTTGCATGTATGAGTGGCGTTGCATGTGTGAGTTGTGTTGCGTGGATGAGTGGCGTTGCATGTGTGATTGGCGTTGCATGTGTGATTGGCGTTGCCTGTGTGATTGGCGTTGCGTGTGTGAGTGGCGTTGAGTGTGTGAGTGGCGTTGAGTGTGTGAGTGGCGTTGAGTGTGTGAGTGGCGTTGAGTGTGTGAGTGGCGTTGCCTGTGTGAGTGTTGTTCCGTGTGTAAGTGGCGTTGCATGTATGAGTGGCGTTGCATGTGTGAGTTGTGTTGCGTGGATGAGTGGCGTTGCATGAGTGAGTGGCGTTGCATGAGTGAGTGGCGTTGCATGTGTGAGTGGCGTTGCATGTGTGAGTGGCGTTGCATGTGTGAGTGGCGTTGCATGTGTCAGTGGAGTGAGTTGCGTTGCTTTGAGTGAGTGGCGTTGCATGTGTGAGTGGCGTTGCATGTGTGAGTGGCGTAGCGTGGGTGAGTGGCGTAGCGTGGGTGAGTGGCGTTGCGTGGGTGAGTGGCGTTGCGTGGGTGAGTGGCGTTGCGTGGGTGAGTGGCGTTGCGTGGGTGAGTGGCGTTGCGTGGGTGAGTGGCGTTGCGTGGGTGAGTGGCAAGTTGGAAGTTCGGTGGTATTATATTTACATAAGGCAGAGTGAAGTTCCCTCCTAATTCTGGCATATAAACATATATTCCCAGCATAGGTTTTATTTGAAATACAGTGCTACGATGAATGAGCGCCAGGTCCTAGTACCTCTGTCACTTACCAACCTCTTGTATTCGCCCTATAATTCGTTCAGGTATAAGCAACTAAAGCATCCGACACAATAATCAAAAGTGGTACCGATAAAATGATGTAGAGCGTAAAGTAAAATGACGCTTGGCTCTTAATACAGCTGCTTTCGTTGCGCAACGTGATGGTACTAATGGTATTGGCCTTGGAATTATGAAGTACAAACCCTACCGAGATTGCGTCCCTTGACCCTTCGGCAAGACAAGCTGCACGTGCTTAACGCGCAGATCCATACTATCAAGTGAACGTGACCTTATATAATGTAACTGGTGCCCATGTAAAGCTTTCCAGTACTTCTGGCTCGGTTTCACGCAAAAAAAAACAATTGGGTGGGTCTTTTTTCGGTTCCATGCACACGCTTGTAAAATACATGCTGTATTTACCAACAGGTTTGCTAATTTGCTATATGTTGTATGGAAACTACTTTCAATTTCTGTGCTTGCTGTCATTAGATGTGCAAATCCGATTGGTTAGGTGGAGGCAGCTCAGAACTGTAGCCCCTAGAAAACCATAATTTTTTCTAAATAAAAGTGCAAGACCCGAAACATGGTGGGATCGATGTAGGTGATAGGTACTGTTTACTCAGTGGTTTTAGTTTGCAGGAGAATAGAAGCACAGGGAATGCGAGCGAGGGGAGGCAGGCAGATTACGAGGGAAGTCGGATGGGGGCGGGAGAGCCTGGTGGGGGGGCGTGAATGCGCGAGGGGAGGCAGGCGGATTGGGAGGGAAGCCTGATGGGGGGGCGTGAATGCGAGAGAGGGGAGGTGCTGGTGTGGGAGGGGGGAGTTGCTGTATAATGTAACTGGTGCCCATGTAAAGCTTTCCAGTACTTCTGGCTCGGTTTCACGCAAAAAAAAACAATTGGGTGGGTCTTTTTTCGGTTCCATGCACCCGCTTGTAAAATACATGCTGTATTTACCAACAGGTTTGCTAATTTGCTATATGTTGTAGGGAAACTACTTTCAATTTCTGTGCTTGCTGTCATTAGATGTGCAAATCCGATTGGTTAGGTGGAGGCAGCTCAGAACTGTAGCCCCTAGAAAACCATAATTTTTTCTAAATAAAAGTGCAAGACCCGAAACATGGTGGGATCGATGTAGGTGATAGGTACTGTTTACTCAGTGGTTTTAGTTTGCAGGAGAATAGAAGCACAGGGAATGCGAGCGAGGGGAGGCAGGCAGTTTACGAGGGAAGCCGGATGGGGGTGGGAGAGCCTGGTGGGGGGGCGTGAATGCGCGAGGGGAGGCAGGCGGATTGGGAGGGAAGCCTGATTGGGGGGCGTGAATGCGAGAGAGGGGAGGTGCTGGTGTGGGAGGGGGGAGTTGCTGGTGTGGGAGGAGTGCTGCTAGGGGAGGAGAAGCCTGATGCCGGATGGGGGCGGGAGAGCCTGGGAATGCGAGAGGCTGGGCTTGCATGCGATGCGCGTGCATGTACACGAGAACTGCATGAAAACCGCGGGGCTGAGAGCCCTTTGGTTTCATGATGTTTTCGCCACTTGAATTCTCGCTCCGCTCGATGCGCTTGCGCACATCGATAGGTCGCGAGACCTAAAAAAGACTTACTGGGCTGTAAATGTGTCATCTGATGGCAGCAAGAAAGCTGCTTACTGGAGGCTTCGAGGAAGGGACTGCCAAAAGATCCTGTCAACTCCTCTCATTGGCTGATCCTGTCATTGGGAAGTCAATAGGAGCTTGAACTTCACTTACTTGTCAAAGAGTGGGATTAGGTCAGTGAGACTTATTGAGTCTGCAATCCCGGTCTAAAATCCTTTCGCTTATTTCCCTATTACAGGGGACTTATGACGCATCTAGTCTCCTGAAATATTGCTATGATATAGCTGCTCAACTGAAATAACTATGTACAGTTGATTTTTGACACTACAATGTCTGGTGCCAGAGCCAGCAGCTGAGTAGAAAGACAGGTCACGAAACCTAATTAAAGCTGAAGTTTCAAAAATGAAAATTAAACATGGTTTTTCCTTCTTCTGCTCTGTTTTGTCTAGATGAACAGTGATAAGCAGAAAGGCGATCTTAATGGCAACATGTTTATTTTTCCACGCTTTAGGTAATTATAAGAAAGATAGATTCTCGCTGCATATTTCTATACATATCGAGTTGTATCTATTTTTTTAAATAGGACTTGTACACATTTTAATATCTTTTTTGGGAACCAATATCAAATAGGTTTTTGGTGTGCTTTATTTTTCTAATTTTATTCTTCATATTTAGGATCATCCTGTAATTTTCAAATGAAAGAGTAATGCACCAAGAATCTAGGCATTTTGTGGTAATAGTAATTATGTGGCTATGTATTATAAGGAATAAAGTATCCTGTTATACATTGAAAAGATATTGAAAGTCTACTTAGAATTCAATGACCTTTGTTCTTGTCTACCTAGAAGGTCAGAGAAATCCTCTGTGAATTTGCAACACCCTTAGAACATGAGGTAAGGGAGTACTTTATCCTACAAAATTTCTAAATTGATGCTGCTTATAATGAATAGAACCAAGTTCAATTAAACTCATGAAAAGGAGCCCATAATATGATAACAATAAACACTCTGATTTGTATAGCACAGCTCATCACCCATGAGGGTATCCAGGCCCTGTCCATTGGCAGGGAGAGAAAAAGTGAATTGCCCACAATCACAGGATGTTGAGCTGGCGCAGAGACCCCCCCCCCCCCCCCCCCCCCCCCCCCCCCCCCCGCCCCCAGCTCCGAAGTCGGCAGCTATGCGCAAACCACGAAAAATATAGGTTTACTACTAGACTAGGGGTGTTAGAGTCTGTTTAATGCATAGTCTAGTCCCCTATAATGCACAAATATGAAGATTTTCTAAAACTATTCTTTTATATAACTTCTTTGTTCAATTTGCAACAAAACTTCACTGAGAGTGTCACACATAAGGCACTGGAATGTTAAACATAAGCATATTAGAAACGCTGAAATGTCACATCTATAGCAAAAGAAAACAGTTACTTATTTAGTCAGCACTGCTAGCAGTTTTTTTCCTAATGAACGAGGGAGATAAGCTTCGACACACCTGTTAAACAGCTGCATTGTTTCGACACACCTCCTATTAAAGAGTTTTTTGCCAGTGATTTTTGAGCTCTCAATATCACGCCATAATAAAGTTGAGAGCGGCTGCGTAACCGCATGAGTCACCAGCTCTCCACCTACACTAACATGTTTTTCCCGTGAGACAAAGGTGTACGTGAAGCCAGGGTAAACCAAACGGAAGTACCGCCCTCTGGACCTATATCCCCCCCACCCCCACCCTTTAGATAATCGACAGACCTAATCTGAGCATCAAGGGTTTTGTTACACCCCCCACCAATCCTGCGGGTGAAATGAGGGCAAAGTCGACGGTGCATTCATTGCACAACTTTTCGCTGCAACATATGGAAGATTAATCAGCAAAGCTTGAGAAATGTGAGTCACTGGAACAGTCGCACTGCCTTTAGCCTCGACTCCAGACTCTCAATCGGAGCAGTCACAAAACCTACTCCAAGCCCAGAGCTTTGAGTGGGGCGGGTCTCACCGGGGCTGAGCACCGGCAGTTTTTTAAATGTGGCTTCGAAACGGGTCTCTATCGGGCTCTGTTTTGTGCCCTGGCACAGGTGGTCCTGCAGTGACAGCAAGCACATTGATGTGATTTTGATTTGATTTGATTTACGGTTTTGTAAACCGCGTGTATGCTCGTGGGCGTCTTGGCGCTGGAGATACAGAAGACTGGCGCAGCATTGAGAAGACCGGCTAACCGGAACTGAACAGACATGTTTTTACCGTTTTCCTGAAAGAAAACAGGGAGGTGCTGTTTTTGATTGCAATTGGATGCCGGTTCCAGTCTTTGGCTGCATGTAGCAGGAAGCTTCTTCCTCCCCACCTAGCCTGTTTGAAGCGGGGGATCTGGATCTGTTTCGCCTGGCTGGAGCGCAGTTCCCTTGGTGGCATGTATAATTTGAGACGTGTTCTCAGGAACAGCGATCCAGAGCCATGAGAGCTTTGTAGGCTAGACATACAGATTTGAATTTAGTTTGTTTTACCATGGGAAGCCATGTGCGCTGCTCACACTGCTCACTTCTCACTAGTGGAGAAGTTACAGCATGACGTCAGGCCCGGTGAGTGTTGTAGGGGAAGGGAAATCCTTTTAACCGTATGCGCGCTAGCGGTTTTCCCGCTGAGCGCTGCGATTTGAAAAATCCCTTGTTATGTGACAAGGTCAACTCGTCACACGCACAGCGCAGGTAACGCCCCTGACGAGTTGACCGTGTCACACGCATCGAAGGGGTTAAGAGAGTCATTTTGTCTCTCGACTTCTTTTCTCTTTTTGAAACTCAGGAGCTATAACATTGTAGTGGTGTCACCAGGGATTTAAGCGGAAGCTTTTTCAATATTATAAACAAGCCATCGTTGCTGCTTATTTATCTTATGCAGCTAACAACCATTGACAAAGCCAATAGTCTTAACTTGTTGTAGATATGATGTTATTTGTTGTATCATATATCTGGACACAAGGACAGAAGCAGCAAAATACAAGTCGGGCGGCACACTATCCTAGGCACAGATTTTTACCATATATGTTTTTAAGTCACGCCCTTAATTATATAGGCCACGCCCCTTTGAGACACCCCTTAGTTTTTTCATTCCACTTAAAGCCCTGCCCAAGCCTGAACTTACCAAGATTCCTAGAGGCGACTGAGTTCAAAGCACGCACTACAAAAGAGTTATTTGATGCACGAATCAAAACACATCCTGGAAAAATGCTAACACTCTTAAGGAATGCATGATTAAATAAAACATGTGAAAAGTAAAGAGGAACTATATCGCTAACATGGAATACCTTAACAGTTTTACAGACATTGTTCAGAAATATTGTGCACTCTCCTTTAAAAATGGTAGAATTGGCTTATACCCAATCAGCACATTACATTTGCTAGTAAGCCCCAGTAAAGTGGCACTACCTGTGCCCGAGCCTTTAAATTAAAAGCTATGGGGCGTGGCCAAAATGGCGGAGTGAGAGGACGCTCCTTCTCGCAGCTCCCTGATCCGACTAGGCCCAAGCCCTGAAATATAGCTTTTTCTCCCCCCGCCAGAGCTCGGCGGTGCAGGGAGAGGTGCCGTAACCAGACGTGAAGACCCTGGTCTGGAACTGGTCTCAAATTGGCCTCAGGACAGCCCGTAGGACAGCTCTGGAGGTCCGGACCGGGAGTCGGAGGAGAAAGCGGCCGGCCCCCGAAGCACGTAGGAAGGCGACGGAACAACCACACGCTGCGCCCACCATCGATCAGCGTGCGCCGCCGGAGGAAGGATTGCCCCACAGCGCCCGAACAGCCTTGAATAATAGCCGAGACCGGCGGGCCTGCTCTACCGGAGCAGCTGTGGGCGGCACTCGGGGTCGTGGCTTCGGCCTGCTCGACTGAGCGCCCGCTGGGAGCGAACTGGAGCGGACGGGGCGCGGGCCCGGAGCTCCGCCTCGAGTCTTGCATGCCGGGTCTCCCCTGGAGCCCCTCCGGCCTGGTGGGCGAGCGTAAGACGCAACGGAGACCCCGTTTGACCTGGAGGTTCCGGAGCACGAATTGACGCACGCTGGCCGACCGCCGGCTGCTGCCCTCGCAACACACGGCACGGCTGGACTGGACGGCGAGAGGGGCGGCTTGAGAGGCCTCCGTCAGCAAGCGCAACTGAGGGGTTCCAGGGCGATCCAGTGGGCCCCGCGGCGCTGACCCCGTCCGGGGCGATTAAGGTCTTGCGGGGACGACGAGCGCGGAGGCAACATCGAGGATCGCAGTTGCGGCCCACAAGCCAATATTCGAGTGGGGTCTCATCGGAGCGACCTGACCTCTCCATGCAGCAGAGTGCCCAACAGAGCTCGCTACAACCGGAGATCGGCTAAAACCTAGTACGGAAGTGCTGGAAGCGATTCTTTCGGACATACTCGAGACTGCCGCTGGTGACGACCGACAGTCCCCTACTTAGCCCAGGGCGGCATCCACAGAGCCGGGAGTGTCGAGCCGAGGAGACGGGGAGAACTGGCCTACACTCGTTCCAAGATGGCATCCGGCAAAGGCACCAAACGAGGGGATAGCACTCTCCCAGAAATGCTTAACAGGCCTCAGCAGAGAGGAGATAGGGGGCAACCGTCTCCAAGCTCCGCCGGAGGATCGCAGGGTGCGAGTGGAGGGGAACCACCTGTCACTAGATCGTTTCTTGAATCTCTGTTTAGCACCCTCAGAGACGATTTTCAGACACTAAAGCAGGAAGTGGCGGGAGAAGTTTGGGAGGTGCGCAGAAAGGTGGATGAATTGGGGGAGCGAGTCGTCACAGTGGAGAGCACGAACCACCGACTCGACGGGGACATCGTGCAGCTGCAACAGGAAGTGTTGCGCCTCAGAGACCAGCATCTGGATCTGCAAACGCAGAATGAGGACTTTGAAAACAGGTCACAACGAAACAACATCCGAGTCCGGGGAATTCCGTCTACAGAGGAGGGCTCTGATGTGGCTGGTTACTTGCGAGACCTGTTTAGGGCTATCTTGGGCGAACCGGCGGAGTTCCCAGTCCGTATTGATAGAGCACACAGGGTAGGACCGCCACGACGAGCATCGGCGCCATCACCGGACATTCTAGCGTTTCTCCCAGACTTTCCGTTGAAGGAACGTATCATGGGTGAGACGCGGAAGCAACCCTCATTCACTTATCGTGGTCACTCTGTGGCCCTATATCAGGACTTGTCCGCCATCACCCTCCAGAGGCGGAAATCATTTAAGATAGCAACTGACTTTCTGAAAGAGCATGAAACATCCTATGCCTGGGGACACCCCTTCCGCCTCATCTTCAGATGGAATGGCATGATGCACCAACTGCGATCATTGCAGGAGACGTGCGAGGTTCTGGGGATCACGGCGGAGGAGGAAGAGACGACTACGCCAAGCCAGAGACGCGGCCCTAGAGACAGCTGGCAGAGGGTATCGCGGAGACGGGTGCCCGCCACCCCGGGAAGGCCGGACTCGCCCACCATTAGAACTGGCATGGTGAATGCAGTTTCCGAAGTGGCCAGAGACACTGCTTCCAATGGTGATGTAAAGCTGACAGCATAACAACGCTCTGGGGGGAGAATACCACAGCCTTACTGATGTAGCAGGTTTGGGTCCTGGAAGGAGGGGGGCCATGGGGAGGAGTAAGTGGCCGGACGTCCACTTTGGTAAATCACCACAGACTTGTCCGCTGGGACACGACTGGGACTGGAAATTGTTGGGGTTTCAGGGGACTAAAGAAGGGAGGGGGAGGAGGGCGCTTGGTTGTTTGCATGAGGGGTTTGTTGGGGGTAGAGGGAGACGGGGAGGGGGGTGGAAGGGGAAAGGCAGTTCGGGGGAAGTTCGAGGGGAGTTGGGGGGGGAGGGACAGGGTCCGTCCAGTGCTTTTTATTCATTCGCTCTAGCCTTCCGGTGCTCCTACGCACTATCTGCACCAGAGCCACCCCTCCTGGGCCGTGACTCACTGCTTGAACTCTGTTTTCTCCCACACAGATGACAGCCCTTAAAGTAGTCACCCTTAATGTGAAAGGGTTAAATAACCCTGGCAAGAGGAGAGCAGTGCTATCCCTACTGGAAAACACACACGCAGACATTTGTCTCCTGCAAGAGACTCATCTCCTATCCCGAGACTGGCAGAGGATGCGTTCTCACAAATTCCCCACACAATTTTTCTCCTCCAACACTACCAAGACAGCCAGGGTAGCAATCCTAGTGTCCAGAACATTTAAAGTGGAGGTCCTACATACATTTGCTGAACAGAAAGGTAGACTCCTAGCTTATAGGGTTAAGTCGGGAGGTCTGGTATTCACCATCGGGTCGGTATATAGCCCCAACGAACATCAGGAACGATTTCTTAATTGGCCATAGTGGATATCACCGCCACCCAAGACAGGCACATAATAATAGGGGGGGGGGACCTGAACATGGTCTTCGATTCTTCCTTGGATAGATCAACACAGAGACACCCGCAGACGGGGGAAATTTCGCAGGTGGGTAGAAGCCAATTGGAGGAATTAGATCTCCACGACCTCTGGCGCCGTCTCCATCCCACCACCCGAGACTATTCCTATTCCTATTACTCACAAGCACATAAGACCTATGCACGGCTGGACCATCTGTTAGTCACGAGGCCGGTCTGTGATTTAGCCACAGCCTCCGAGATAGGGGTTCTCTCTCTGTCGGACCACGCCCCTGTCACGGGCACGTTCCAATTGCCACCGATGTCACCCACGCGTGGGGTCTGGCGTCTCAGGGATACTCTTTTGCATAAGAAGACGGTGGTGAAGTACATTCAAGACTCGATACGTGATTACCAAATGCACAATGATAATGCTGATACCACCCAGGCGACACAGTGGGCGGCACTGAAAGCAGTGCTCCGAGGGGAATTCATTGCTATTTCCTCGGCGGAGAATAGAGAACGACAGCAAAAGCGGGACAAACTCACCCGTAAAGTGCGAGAGCTGGAACAGGTACACCAGAGGACGGGAGCTCCCAGAATCTGGAAGCAACTTAAAACAGAGAGGAAACACCTGTCGGCCTTAGATATGGACAGGGCGGAATATGCTGCATTACGCTTGAAGCACGCATATTACACGGGTGGAGACAAATGCGGCAAGCTTCTAGCGCACAAGCTCAAGGAGGCGCATCAAAGGCATTTGGTAAAGGAAATATTGATATCTGCTGGGGTGTTTGCTACGGAGGATAGCCAGATAGCGGAGGGCTTCCGCCGATTCTACGCTGACCTATACACTGGCGAACCCCCATCTGCACAGGCAGAAGTGGATTATTTGGCCTCGGTTGACCTTCCCTCTCTCACTCCAGTACAAGCGGAATACCTCAAAAGAGGCATTCGAGTTGAGGAGGTGATTACAGCCATTTCCAGGCTTAAACATGGGAAGGCTCCGGGCTCGGACGGCTACACATCACTTTTCTATAAAACATTCTGCCCCGGACGCAATGAAGTTCCTACAGACCGATCTCTCTTTTGAATATCGATATCAAGTTGTATACTGGGATCCTTGCGGCCCGTTTGGCACTTCATCTACCGGGACTGGTGGACCCAGATCAGGCGGGGTTTGTCCACGGGAGGCAAACAGTAGATAACACCAAGAGGGTGGTCCATATCCTAGAGAAGGCCTCTCGGATACCCGGGGAGAGAATGCTGCTAGCTGTTGACGCGGAGAAGGCCTTCGACCGGGTGCATTGGCCGTATCTAGAGAAGGTCCTATCGAAAGCGGGCATAGGTGAGAAATTTCGCACCCTAGTGTTCAATTGCTACAGATTCCCGTTGGCAGTGGTGCGGGTTAATGGTTGCAGCTCCCAAAAGTTTGCGATAGAGAGGGGCACCAGGCAGGGGTGTCCATTGTCCCCGCTTCTCTTCGCACTCTATATGGAGCCCTTTGCCCAGAGGATACGCCAAAACCCAAATGCGATTGGAATACGGATGGGGAGGTATACCCACACCATTAGCCTCTACGCAGACGACATCATATTGACACTGGCATATCCAGAGAGGGCACTTCCGGCATGCATCACTGAATTAGAGACCTTTGCTGCTGGTGCAGGCTTCAAAATGAATATGGGGAAGTCGGCGGCCCTTGACGTTTCATTGACTGCTACCACTAGAACCGACTTGCAGGACCGTTTCCCCATGCACTGGTCTAAAGATCTGGTGCCCTACCTGGGCATATTTCTGGCACCCACGCTACCCGCCATGGTGACCGCTAACTACGCCGCCCTGGGTAAGAAAATAAAGGAGGAACTGGGTCGTTGGAGCAGGGGCACCTTGTCCTGGCTGGGCAGAATAGCCACGGTGAAGATGACCATCCTGCCACAGGCGCTATAGCGGTTCCGGGCTCTGCCGCTTCAGTCCCCGAAAGGATGGCTCCAGCAGACTCAGGCGGACCTTGCACGCTTCATATGGCAGGGTCGAAAACCCAGGCTCAAGAGGGCCTTGTCCACTCTGGCCCCTGACACTGGGGGGCAGGGGGTGCCGGACTTACGCAAATACTTCCAGGCAGCACAATTACGCTATCTGGTGGAGTGGAGCAAGTGGGAGTCTGACAAACACTGGCTTTTTCAAGACCAGGCGGTGGCGGGCCATACTCTACAAGAGGTGCCCTTCTTACGTAGGGCTCATCGTCTCTCCAACTTATACGCGTCTTATCACACGGGTCCCGATGAAGGTGTGGGACGCCACCAACGTGATGCATGCACTCACTACCTTCCCCTCGCCATTCACGCCATTGGTTGACAACCCGGATTTTTATCCCGGAATGGAACCTGGGGCCTTTGCGCGCTGGCGAGCTGCGGGATGCAGAGCGCTATTTCACGTATATACTCAGGACGGCGACATTCCATTTCCAGACTTCAGGAAGGAATATCAATTGCCCGAAATGGAACGGTTGCGATACATGCAGGTGCGCCACTGGGCGCTGCAGCCACAGGTGCGTGAGTCGGCGGACAGGAAACTCCTGCACTATGAGAAATGGCTTGTGACACGCACCTCAGACACGAAACTCATCTCAGATCTATATAAATTCTTGCAGCCTTCCTCCTCTTGTCTTTATAACCCAGGTAGGGAACGCTGGGAACGAGAATTGGGGAGATCCTTAAGTCACACGGAGTGGGACCATATTTCTTACCGAGCACGTCATTCTGCATACCACACTGGGCTTACAGAAACATTTACTAAAGGGTCTACATATTTGTATTACACACCTCAGAGACTGCATGAGATGAATCGCAACATCGAGAACACTTGTTGGCGGGCTTGTGGGCAGATAGGCACACTCACTCATGTTTTATGGGACTGCCCTCTACTGTGCCCCTATTGGAAGGAATACGTTACAAAAGGGGGTGGTAATGGACGGAGGATCTGAACCAATGAAACCCTCACACCCAGTCAAAAGATCTGGGTTTATTCCATCACCGTTCTTTAGCCCACTCTGCCACCCCAGTTCAGACATGGCTATATGCAAATCAGTCTGACCCTGTGCCTCATGGGAACAGTCCAGCCCGAACTGCCAAGCCATGCCTTCCCTGGACCGGAAACAAGCTTCCGAGGACCGGTTTCTGGCATTCCAGCCGTCTTCAGCCCGCTTGCTTGAATCCAGTGGCAAAGTGAGCAAGGGACTCACGTCTGTGCATACCCTGCCACACTTATGGCGGCCAAAAGCGGTACAAAAGGGTGTGGTAATGGACGGAGCATCTGAACCAATCAAACACTCGCACCCAGTCAAAATATCTGGGTTTAATCCATCACCGTTCTTTAGCCCACTCTGCCACCCCAGTTCAGACATGGCTATATGCAAATCAGTCTGACCCTGTGCTTCATGGCAACAGTCCTGCCCAAACTGCCAAGCCATGCCTTCCCTGGACCGGAAACAAGCTTCCGAGGACCGGTTTCTGGCATTCCAGCCGTCTTCAGCCTGGCTTGCTTGAATCCAGTGGCAAAATGAGCAAGGGACTCACGTCTGAGCATACCCTGCCACACTTATGGCGGCCAAAAGCGGTATGCTCAGACGTGAGTCCCAGGCTCTCCACACCACTGGAGTCAAGCTATCCAGGCTGATGAAGGCTGACAGCCAGAAACTGGTCCTTGGATGCTTGATTCCGGTCTGGGAAAGACATGGCTTGGTAGTTCGGACTGGACTGTTCCCATGAGGCACAAGGTCAGAGCTGATTTGCACATAGCCAGTGTCTAACCCAGGGTGGTGTGGAGTGCAAAAAAACGATGGATTTAGGCCCAGATCCTTGTACTGGGGTGAATGTATGACATTGTTCTACATTCTGTCCATCAACTGTGTTTTTTGCAGTTTTTTTCCTATTGGAAGGAAGTCCTGGATGAGATTGACTCAAACTTCAACATTGAACTGCCTCGCTTCCCTGCATATGTATTGTTGGGCTTACCCAATGGGCAAATGTATCCTCTAAGGTCTCGTAGAGGGAGGCAAATTGCGATAGCACTGGGCTCTGCAGTTCAAAATATACTTTTTCACTGGCGCACCACCACACTCCCCTCCACAACAGGTTGGTTGCATAGATTGTGGCATGTCCTGGGGATGGAAAAGTTGTCGCTTATGGTGGCAGGAGAGGTGGAGCAGTTTAATGACCTGTGGCAGCCGTTTCACTCACTACTCGTTAAGGAATTTACAGAACTTACCTGCCCCGATATCTTCGATTGTTGAGATTGACTTCACAAGCGGATTCAGATATCCAATGAGCCTAGGATTGTGAGCAGCTGAGAGGGAGGGGCGGCTTGGGAGGGTTGACACGGGAGGGCGACCTTAGCACTGGACGGGAGGGGAGAGGGGGGGTTCGAGGGGTTGGGAAGGGGAGGGGGAGTTTTGGGGGGTTTGTTTACTTCTGAAGTTCTTGTTGCAGCACACGCGCCAGGCATCACACTTGGATGGACATTACGTTTGCAGAGCCCTTATGCGCTGGTGCGCTACTATATGGTTGTACCATAAGCAATGATTCTTTGTGACAACTGTTTCTTTTTATTTGTGAATGTCTCAATAAAATGCTTTAAACATAAATTAAAAGCTATTAGTGGGCCTGCAGCTCTGATAGTGCCACCCACGTAAGTAGCACTTTAAACGTGCCTCAGGCACTGAAGCCTGTGTAAAGTTTTAGACTGCCAGTCCCACCTGGCAAAATAAATCTTTTTTTTTCTTGGACCAACCCTTAGTTTTTAATGCATATAAATAAAACCCAGAGTAGGCCCTGGACAGCCCAGAGGGCAGGATGCAGTGCATTTAAAAAGTAGGATATGTGCATTTAAGGTTTACATGTTCTGGTATTTAAAAACTCTTAAATTAGTGTTTACTACTGCAAGGCCTACCTCTCCTATTGGATAACACAGATACCTTATTACATTTGATGAGCTGTAATTTCCAAATGAGAGCAGATGACCAGTTAATATTTGGTGTCTTTGGAATTGTAATGAAAAATCTTAAGTTATAGCGAAGTAGGATTTTAAATTACAATTGTGAAAATGTCACTTTTAGAAAGTTTAGAACAGTTGGCATTTTCCTGCCTCAGCCATTTATTGCCTTCACCCTGTCTCTGGGTCACATGATTGGGTGTCGTTGACAGTTGGGCTTTGTGTATTCCTCCTAGACATCAACACACAATAGTAAGTTTAGGTGTGCCTGGATGGGACATCACTGGCAGGTTGGGAGGGGGAGTCTAGGCACAACCCCATTTACACTTGTGCAAGCTATGTGCTCCCTCCACACAAAGGGCTGCATACCCCCTGTAGTTAGTCTGGAGCCAAGGCAGGGAGTGCTGGGTACCTGTGCACCTCAAGAGCATGCCTCTAGAAGCTTCTCACCTCTTCTGAGAAATTACTAAGTATAAAATACTAGACCTCAGACACCAACTCCTTAGCACCTTTCTGGCCCTATGGATATTGTGCCAGAAAGAAGGACTGTTGCGCTGCTGAAAGACTGCCACGCAGCTGGACTGCTGCTCTGATGGAAATGCTGCCCTTCTGGGCTGACCTGCTGCTCTCTTCCCTAGAATAGAAGGACTGGACCTGCATCTGTTGAACCCAGGATCGCAAAGTGACTTGAGGGGCTGGTTGGCTGGCCTCCTGACTTGAGCCTCAGGATAGAATGCTAAAAAAAATCTTGATTGTGCCATCTGTGAGTCCACCCTGACAAGTGGTGCCACCCGAGTCCTGGACCCATAGAAATGGGCCTAAGGTGCTCTGCCAGTCTCTGTAGATCCAGCGTAATCGATGCATCTCCTCTGCTGTGCGGCGCAACCCAAAGCAGTGCCAAGGCATCTCCGCTGCTGAGTGAACTGGACCCGTCGCAAAGACCTGCACCGCCTCCACAGCCTCTTTGGAACTGCTGCTATGCGACAAATCCTCGGCCCAGGTTCCACATCCCTCATCGACGGTAATCTTGACGACTATGCCAGACACTGCATCGCAGCCTCGCAGCTCCTCAGAACTGACGCATCACCCCTGACTCCGTGATTCATCATCCAAGCCGTACTTACCATCGAAAGTCATAGTCGACGGGATCCTCGATAACGATGCAGGACCACGCATCACAGCCTCACTGCACCACGGAATCGATGCGTCACTTCAGATTAGGCCTGGTCGGTAACTTCTGTTCCGCTCGCGGAATTTGGGAAATTTTGCGTTCCGCGGAGAACGCAAAATTGCCCAAAATTCTGCGTTCCACGACGACTTCGCGAAATCTTTTGCTTGTTCGCGTTCTCAAAATGTGTGTTCGCGAGATATTTTCCCTCATGCTTTCAAACAGCGATTGCAAACAGTAAAAAAGCATCGCGAACAACAATTCCGCGTGTTCGCTGAATTTATGCGTGTTCGCAGAGATTTTTTTACCATTTCGCGGAGATTTGCGTAACGCGATTACGCAAATTCCGCCCACCCTAACTTCAGATGCATGGCACTTCTACGCAGAGCAGGATTTAGGGTACTTTGTGCAGCAGGCCTAACTAGGTCCAAGTAGCAGGCCTGTGCTCCATCACCGTCGGTCTGAACTTGTGACTATATCCCGGTCCGGCATGACCAGATATTCACAGATGGTACTTTGTGCTTTTCAGTGCTATTTTCCCTAAAATCTTAAATGTATTCCTCCACTTCTACCGATTGGGTTTTTGTCATTTTGGTCTTGTTTTATTTATTAAAGAAATCTCTATTTTTCTAACTTAATGTAGGATCCTTTTTGTGTGGTGATTTTCACTTATTGTTTGAAGTGTTACACAATGCTTTACACATTGCCTTAAAGTTAAGCTGGACTGCTCTGTGCAGAGCGCACAAGTCAATTTAGGGTTGGTTTGTGTCTCACCCTGACAAGGATTGTGGTTGCTGCTTGACCAGGGCTCCCACCTCAGTTAACCAACAACCTAATTTTGTACAGTTGTTAATTACTGCAAGGGATGAGGCCAGAAAAAACCTGCCCTATTTACAGCCATGGAGTGAGCACAAAGTGGATAGGCAACTTCCTGTACAACACACTAGTCTTTTTTGTGATTAGATGAAGGTTATTGTACAGCAGAAGAAAGTTACAGAGACAGACGCAGAAGGGCTTATTTGCAATTCATAATGACATGAAACAGACATATTGTAAAGGTAGGCACGTCTTACTTTTAAGAAGGGCAATGGTACATTATTCTTAAAAAGAAGTACTCCAGATGGCAGCCCACCTTGGCTGCGAAGGGGTTTTCCCGTCCTGTGCTGACATTTCTTGAATACTATAGTTTCATGACAAGGTCAACTCGTCATAAGCACAGGGCAGGTAAAACCCATGACGAGTTGACCTTGTCATGAGCACTGAACAGGTTAAAATCTCAAAGAACAGGACTTCGGTGCTTTCCAAAGTGCTTTAAAAACTGCCTTTCACTGGGAAATATCTCAGTGGATGGCACAAGGAATGCAATCATAAAGAAACTCAATGTTTATATTAAAGATTGTTTTCTTGAAAGCATGGCATTTACTTTGGTCTCGGACAGACGCTGCTGTGCTAGGTACTCTCATAACACCAAAGATCCAAGTACAGATGGCTGCGCCAACAGCCGAGTACTGTATTTTTAGCTGGGACACACTGAATAATGTTATACTAACTACATAATAGACTACAATCTTATTATTGTACCTGCTCAAAATCTAATTTATTACCTGTGACGTTCCAAGGGTATCTATCACAATAAGTGGCATAATACCACTCGTGTTGAGTTGAAGAGGTACCAACGCCTTTTTCGCAGCCAATATAGAAAAATAGCAAAAAATATAATAATCAAACAGACACAGAGTTCATTAAAACTTGATGTGTGGACCCAGACGTATGATTTTGTAAAGTGTATGGTACAATGCAGCAATAAATAAAGTAAAGCACTAGTGATAAACAACAGTTCACAGTTGATCAATATCCTGGGGTGATTTCAGGTGGACCGAGAAGGAGCAGAAGTCAGATATACCAAGCGGGTCAGTCCAGTCAAAGCTTTTACCTTCCGACTCATTCTCTGAAAAAGAAGTCAAAATCCATTAACAGCACGGTCCATGACAATGGCTGACTAGGGTCTCTCAAAAGCTGGATAGGATGTTGTCAAGCTCCCACCAAAGCTGTTGGATTGTGCATCAAAACCTCCAAGCAGAAAAAAGCTTGTACCGAGACGTGGTATCCGGCATGGTCTGAGAGTAGTTCATCGGACATACTTCATCCCACTTTTTTCCAGGTGTGGAGAAATTTCCATTGGTCAGTCCTTCAATCGCGATATATCCTCAGGGCAGGCTTCTAGGCACCGGGTCCCACTCCAGCTAGGGTTACTACAGGGTCTAGTCCTCTGTGATCAGCTGGCCCCTCTCAAAGTCCAGAGAAGTACTGCTTCTTGTGTCCCTAGAGCAGGCAATCAGAAAGCAAACCACCTGACTGGTGGAGATCTGTTCTAGTCCCTAAGGCCATCAGGACTCTTTGAGTCCTCTCCTTCCAGAATGAGTCAGGATTCTTCTTTCCTCAACTGGGCCAATTTCTTAAGCTGGAGTCTTTCCATGTCCAGGAGTATTCTGAAGAGGTGATGCTGGTGAGGTGCCAGTCTTATTCTGTGCACTAGCCACTGTATATATGCATGTATGTATGTTGTTTTTCTATAGCACAAACATAGCCAAAGGGAAGTGGAGGATAAAAGACAAGTATCAAATAAACAAGTGATAGAGTAGGTAACTAGTTTGTAGTCTGATAAAGCATAGTGATGTACTGTTGTTTAAAAAGTAAAGTCTTCAACTCTTAAACTAGAGCAGTGTTAGGGCAGTCCTGATGGATATGGGGATGCTGTTCCAGATCCTGGGTGCATAGATGGAAGCAGTCAGCTTCCTTGTTGTTTTTCTTTATAAACACTTCATAATCTGAAGTTTGATAGTATCCTGGCTGCAGGTATGCCGAGAACCACCAGAAACAGTGAGCTTCTCTGCAAGATAAACAATGGTGCTGGTCCTGATGACTTTGTAAATGACACGGATGGTTTTCAAGATGTTGCAGGCCGGCAAGGGTAGCCAATGGAGTTCCATCAGGATGGGGGTGATGTGGTCAGATTTCTTCAGACCCTGAATGAGATGTGATGTGGCTAGGGGGGTGCCCGTAAGGGGTGCCACTATTGAGTCTGAGTGGTCAAGGAGCAGGGTATTACCACCATCCAGTAACAAGAGTACTATGGCTTGAACAGTAGTTCTAAAGCTACTTTCTGGAAGAACTGTCACTGCCTTAAGACGAGAGAGATGGTACTAGGCAGTCTTTGATTTTTTAACAATGTGTTCCTTGAGGGTGAGATTGTAAGCCATTAACAGGTGAATTTTACCTATCCCAATCCTGGCTAATTTCTCTACCTACGCCCGCCTCATTTGGAAGTGCCTCCTCTCTGCCTTACTGTAAAGGTACCCAGAGGCTCCTGTTTCAAGATGGCAAACCCCTTCTGCCCCCAGGCAGGCCTCTCGCCCGGTTCATAGCCACTCCTGTATTTAGTTGAGTACTCTTCTGAGCCTAAAGGGGAAGAAAAGGCTCTTTCTCCAGCTGGAGTTGGAGCCAAAGGATCTAGAAGAGTTATGGGAATTAACTGGAGCACACCCTGTCACCCATATTGGGATTCCACAAGTCAAATGAAGAAATGTTAAGACTGCCCTTGTTTTCCAGCTGTCTAGCACCCCTGCTAGATGGTTAATCTTTTCAAAGTGTTCCTCCTGGGCTCAGGGGCAGGCTATTGACTTCTGAGCCACAGAAATGTACCTTCCCAGATATGATGATCTTCCAGCACTAGAGGTAAGAGGATGATTGATTTAAAGCCAGTTCTGACTCAGGGAGCGAAGAGTACATTTTAATAAAGTAATTTTTCTCTTAAAGTAATCAAACATCTGATTTCACCATTATATCAGATATCGAAAATTAGGTCGAAAACAATAGAATTATTTCTCTAGCGAAGATGGAAAATTACATATTTTAATCACAACTAGGCCTGCTTATAGAGAATGTAGCGGATAGTGGAACTAGCTTTTAGGCCTTCACTCGCTGTGAGGTCACACTTTCTAAATCTATAGAGTGCCACTTTTGTATACTTTAAGCACCCTGCCTTGTGGGCTTCCAAGGCACACTTTAGGGGTGACTTATTCATTAAAATTGTGTTTCTTTCAAGGCTAAATGCACCACTCCTAGAACTGTGGTACTGCAATGACTTTAAACCATGCGCATAGTTTTGTAATATATATGGATTGTATAACGACATACTGCAACCCGCATATGACATGTAACAGGCACGCAGCAGGTGCGCCATTTCTTGGCCAGCTACCATGGCCCTAAGGGGAACTTGATTAGACTAATGGAGAGAAAACAGTTTTACCAATACTATTTTAGGGCCAGAAAGCACACGCTGCGCATTTGAAAAGCAGGGTTGAAATATACAGAATCTTAATACCAGCAAAAACCGGGTTCAGAAAAAGATGATTAACCTAGGGTGACAGTGCAGAAAAGACGACTTTGCCACACGAGTTTTAAATATATCATGAAGAATGTAAATCGAAAGAAGTAAGAAACCAGTGAGGTAATGAAGACCAAATGGCAGCAGAAGTCTGATCACACACTAGTGGGTATAAACCTTTTCATCAATAGTAGGTTTTAGATTCTATGGTATTACCTGAGAGAAGCTGAGGCAGATCAGTGGATTCTTGAACATGGATTCAACTTTCATTGGGATGCTAAGGTTTGCGGATTTTGTGAAAGGATATATTTCTGAAAGCACATTTATGCCGTGGGAAGCCAGTTTGATGCTACGCCACGTTATAGATGTGTGCTGATTGTATGGCCAGTCAGAGGCATTCAGAATGTTGAGTCTGTTGAAACCTTTGAGTTGAAGGGGCAGACAGAGGAAGGCTAGAGCGCTGAGAGGATTTAGAATCAGGTGGGGTTTGTCATGAAATAGGCAAGAGTGCTGAGGTGAGGAAATTCGTACAAGAGCTTTGATGGAAATCCGTCATTATCGAGGAAGCCCAGGTGCTTTATTCAAATGCCCTTACTTGCACAAGCATTTGCCTTGCTTAAATCTGATGCTGGGTGAGAAAGTGTTCCTTGAAGATGTCAGTGTATTTAAACTCCAACATCCCATTTGACAATGGCAACACTGACCAGTGTCCAGAAAGTAGACCAATGATGGTAAGACAGAATGTCAGGATGAATGTCGGAGCGGCGTACCCTGGTCGGCTGGGTGTTTTACAAACCATTTCCAACAAAATGGCTTAGAAGGGTGAGAAACCTGACAATAATTTGCCCCACAGAAACCTGTGAGAAAGTAAGAGATGCATTCATCTATTAAGTTTATCAGCGAAAACAGTTGTGTATGCATGCAGCAACCGCAGGCCCTATGGTCAAATTAGAGCCAATGGCATGGCTCTTAGGAAAACTGAATAGGATATTGCTAAAGCTCTGTTGTGCCCTGCTATGGAAAACTCCAGATGGTATGGTCATGGTCCCTAGAAGGTTAAATAGGGTATATATGCAGAGAGCTTCAGGGCCCCGAGTGAATTTACATGTTGTGCCATCAGCCTCTATAGTATAGTACACTCACAGGAAGGCATTAGAATACACCCTCCATAAACATTCATTGACTGCTACAAAGGACATTTCCCTGCCAATCAAGTGAACATGCTTGGTTGTTTTAAGGTGGCATGGAACTCAGACTCCGGCTTCACACAGCAGAGCTACTGCTCTAGTTTTTATGCAAAAAGAACAATTGATGGACAGAATGTTGAACGATGTCAAACATTCACCCCAGTACAGAGATCTGGGCCTAAACACATAATTGTTTTGCGCCCCATTCCATTCCAGTTTAAACCCAGCCCTAGGCAATTCAGTCTTGACCCAGCCTGAAATGCCAGGGAAGGACCCGCGGACCCGAACAAGCATCCTGGGACTGGATTCGGGGTTTCACTCCTGACTCCTCATTATGCAGGCTAGCTTGACTCCAGTGGCATGGAGAGCACGTACCCACGTCTGGGCATACACATCCCACTCGGGGTGACAGGGGCAAAAAGAACAATTGATGGACAGAATGTTGAACAATGTCAAACATTCACCCCTGTACAGAGATCTGGGCCTAAATCCATCGTATTTTTGCTCATCATGCCTTTCCGATTTAAACCCAGCCATAGTCAAATCAGTCTTGTCCCTGTTCCCCTTGAGAACAGTCCAGCCCGAAATGCCAGGCCAGGTACCCCCCTGGACCAGAAACAAGCATCCTGGGACCAGTTTCGGGGTTTTATCCCTCATCAGCCAGGCTAGCTTGACTTCAGTGGCATGGAGAGCATACCCTTCCCACTCGGGTTGCCAAATGCAAAAAAAATAATTGATGGACAGAATGTTGAACAGTGTCAAACATTCACCCCAATACAGAGATCTGGGCCAAAATCCATTGTTTTTCTCCGGCATGGCAGTGCAGGCTGGACTGTTTCCATGAGAAACAGGGTCAAGGCTGATTTGCATATGGCTGGATCCAAACTGGGGTGGTGTAGTGGGCAAAAGAACGATGGGTTTAACCCAGATCTTTTGACTGGGGTGAATGTATGATTTATTCCGCATTCTGTCGTTTGTGTGCGTGAGCAAGTTTTTATGGGCTTTGGTTCCAGATAATAGGACACACAGCTTTTACATGCTCAATCCTAAGACATCAGCGCGGTCTGTACACCAAATCCACAAATCAAGATCCTGATTACAGTGTTCATTGCCCTTATACTAGGCCCCAAAACTAAGACAGGCTCCTAAAAACTTGTATATACACCAAGCAACGGCTACTCCCCATCTGCTTCAATAAGACATACATCGTCACATAGGACAGGGACGAGCTTCAGTGGTTCCTTGTTAGGGCCAGAGAGGTTTCCTCGGCTGGTGCAATATCCTAACTCTCACTAACATAAAGAAGTATTAGCAAAACCAATAGGTTTGTGTTTGTATGGATAGAGGATCACGCAAACCGTACAAAAACAAAACCTATTGAATTTACTAGCGCTTGTTTGCCCTGTACTACTGGAGAGTAAACCGTGGCAAAAAATATGGAAAATGAATGCTATGGAAAATACCGTTTTTCATCCTATATTTTCCTGAAAAAAAACTTCAAGTTGCCTCCTAGTAGTTTCTATATACGTCTCATCTGTAGAAAGATATTTTGGAAATGTAAAAGGTTTACGTATCTTGTCTCCTACTATAGCCTGAAATGTTACCATAAGAGGATTGTGATCAGAGGTAATACGTGGGTATATCATTATATCAGCTGTTGCAGAAATCCCGTTTGAAACCCACGCCATATCTATTCTTGAATAAGAATGATGTGGAGATAAATAATAGGTATATCCTGCAATGTTAGGATATAAGTATCTCCACAGTTCTTTTACCAACTATTAACGGGCCAGCTCCACTATCGCAGCTCTTGTTTTAGACATTCTGTGGGTGGGCGTTTGTCTACTTGTATCTATATTATAATCCATAATGCAGTTGAAATCACCCATAATCAGCTTCTCTCCTTCCCAATGTAATAATTCCATATTTAGAGCATCAAAAAGTGATGGTCCATCTACATTAGAGCCATATATACCAAATATTACCTCGTATTTCAACCTGTGCAATTGCCCATCTCCCATCCCGATCTGCCATAGCTTTTTGTATCACGCACAAAAATACCTTTTGCTTCAATATAGCCACTCCTCTAATAGAACAAGACTGCCCGGTACAGACAATAGTTTCATAGCCCAATTGTACTAAAAGTTTACGATCTTTATTTGAAAAATGTGTTTCTGTTAACAGAGCGAACTGAGGGTTATGTGTCTTTAACTCTTCCCGTACCAGCTGCCTCTTAAGTTTACTATTTAGACCGGCGACATTCCATATTATACACTTAATTTGACCCATCATCACAATGTTTCTTTTTCCCTTTCATGTAGCCCATTGTATTTAATTTCCACCTTTTAACATTTATTCTTTTCCATTCATGTTCCTCCTTCCCTGCTATAAACAGATTCATACTTGTTGATTTTATTTTCCATATTTTCCCCCACCTTAACCCTTCCCAAAAACCTACTAGTCAACCCAGCCCCTACCTTAGGAGAGGAATTACCCCCCTTGAAGAAAGTGCTACAAAGGCAGCCAAAAGAAGACAGGTCCCCCTAAACCCAAACCCTCACCCGAAAACCCAGCGCCTGTAGCCGTAAAAGTTGAACAATCTCTGCCTAATCATTCATTTAGCATTCATTTCAACTCATTTCTTCCCACCCTTCTCATGTTGCCATTTACTGATAGCCTCCTTAGCCTCTTCGACAATAGAGAAAAAATGCGTTTGACCACCTCTCAAAACCTTCAACCGTGCTGGCTCTTGTAAAAACACTTTTGCATTTAAGGATTTCATAGGTTCAATTAACTGCTGCATTTGCCATCTCCTATCCATTGAAGCTTCACACAGATCTGATCGCACAAAAAAGGTAACAGCATCAGTTGTTATAGGAGAACTTGGGCGGGCTCTTAGATATACAGCCTGACGAAACAAGAAGTTGCCAAAATAAATTAACAGAGGCCTAGGAAACTGAGACCCTTGTCTCTGAGGCCCAAGAGGGAGTCTATGTGCCCGCTGTATCTGGCTATCCCAGTTCCAGTCAACCAGATCTGGGAATGCCTTCTGAAAAAGCAGTACCAAATATGCCCGGGGGTCTGCACCCTCTTTTCCCTGTGGAACACCAAATAGTCTCAAGTTGTGCCGACGTTGACAATACTCTAAATCCTCCACCTTGAGCTGCAATGCTCTGATTGAAGTGTTGTGAGTCTGCGTTTGTTCGATTGTCTGTGACACAGCTTCCTCAGTGTCTGCCACACACTGCTGGAGGTCTACAATGTCTTTTACAAGAGTGTCGATCTTAAGTGTTGCTGTCTGTAAGGCCTGTTGGATGCCCTGGTTGTCCGTTCTGAGTTGTGAGTAGTGCTCCTGAGCTTCTTCTCTCTAATATTTTAGAGCTTTAAAGATTAAAGACAATAATGGTTCTGACTGAAAACTAGACTGCTCTATTGACATTAAATCAGAGTTCACAACATCAGTTCCAGAAACTTCTGTGATATCAAGTGATGCTGATTGCATAGAGGCAATAGGGGCAATAGAGGCAATAGAGACAATATCTATGTCTTTTCCCATATCGTCCACTATATTGTCTTTGTTCTGAGATAATTTTGTCGGGCTACTCCCGGAAAGACGAGAGACCAAAGATTTCACCCCACCCTTTGTTTGGACCCAACGACCGAGGGAGGTATCATTAAGTATCTCTTTATTGCGTGGCAAGCCACCTTGTTGATCAGGTTTGGTCGGTGTCCTCTTATTATTACCCCTGTATGCATAGATTTTGTGGTTACATTCTTCTTCTTAACCACAGACTTTGGTGTTTTCCTTGTATATAGCCTATCATAATATGGGATACGTGGAAAGCAGTTATTCGGGGAACAACACGGCAGTATGTACTACAGCAAAATTTTAAAAAATCAAAATCGAGGAGGGTATCTTGACTATAAGACAGGCTGAAATAGAGCATATGAATTAGGTCCGGCTTGGACTATCTAACCAGGATGAGCTATTACGAAAATTAATTGATTTGAGGGTGGCTGCCAAAAAGGTACTAAGGGAAAGAATGGTTGCAAGATATAATAAGTATTGTGCTTCACAGTACGAGTTTGGAGAACATATGGGAAAAGTCCTTGATCATAAGGTAGCTGACGATCGGGCCAAAACTTATATTAAAGAGATAAAGACGGCAAATGGGATGACCTATACAGAGCCGAAAGAGATCCTAGAACAATTTTCTGCTTTTTATCAGAAATTATACACTTCTGATACTGTAACAAATGAGGAAGATATACAACAGTATCTTCAAAACATATACCTGCCAAAGTTGAAAGAGGAAGATATTGTTACAATAGGTAATGATATTGGCAAGGAGGAAATATCAGCACTTCTCTCGGGAAAAGCAACAGGGAAAGACTCCTTACCTCTGGAGTTTTATAAAGTATTTAAAGAGCAGTTAATTGAACCATTTGGAGAGGTAATACAATTTATTGGTAATCATGGTACAGTACCTGAATCTTGGAATTTGACACGAATAGTTTTGTTTTTTTAAAGAAAAATAAGCCTTCTAATGAGTATGGCTCATATAGGCCTATTTCACTTATTAATTCTGATGCAAAAATATTTGCCAAAATTCTTGCTACCCGACTGGCACCAGCTATGTCAGATCTTGTCTCAGTACATCAACAAGGTTTTATTCAAGGAAGGGAGACTACGGCTCATATAAACACTGCTATCTCTGCCTTTGATCTGGCTGAAAAAAATGATATTCCATTAGGTATGTTGCTCTTTAGACGCGGAAAATGCGTACAATAGGGTTAATTGGAAGTTTTTATAGGCTGTACTGGAAAAAAATGGGGATTTGGAAAAATTTTAAACAGTGGATTCAGGCTCTATATGGTAAACCACAAGCAAAATTAATGTACTCGGGGATACAATCAGAAGTATTTTCAATCTTTCGTGGCACGCAACAAGGATGTCTACTTTCTCCCCTTTTATTTGCCCTTTATATTGAACCGCTTATTTTTTCATTACAATCCAATCTTCAAATGATACCACTACAGCCGGGTGTAAATTCATTAATGGTAATTGCCTATGAAGACGACATAGCGATTTTCACAACTAAACCAATAGGAGCAATGGAGGAAATTGAAAAAGAAGCAGCTGGGTTTGGCGTAGTAGCCGGTTATAAACTTAACACCCTAAAAACTCAGATACTCTTAAACTTTACACCTAGGTAATCCATAAGGTGGCTATGTATCTGGGGGTTAGACTATCTTCACAAATCAGTCAAATAGTCTCTTTGAACAAGGAGTCTTTGATAAAGGAAACAGCCATTTTGTTAAAAAAAATGTCATAAACTTCCCATTGGCATTGTAGGCCGGACTAATATCATCTAAATGAAAATACTTTCAAAAAACTTTTGTATTTTTTTTGGGCCATCCCTCTGAGGGTCCCTAGTATTTTTTTAAAAAGATTAGATGGTCTTTTTAGTAGTTTTATTTGGGGCTATAAGAGGGCACAGAGAGCAATGGATTTACTGAAATGTCCTTTTGATCAGGGTGGTATAGATTTTCCAGATTTTAAGATGTATTTTTGGTCTGCATTTGCGGGTCATTTTCGGAGTTTTAGTTCCTTCATGCACCACCTTTTTTCATCAATTACTATTGGCAGAAAATAGCTCGATGTATCTGTTTAAAATTACTGCTCAAATTATTTCAAGCGTGTTAAGTTTAAGACTTTACGGGATACTATGTCCATCTGGAAAGCTATTTTGATCAGATGTGATTTATCATACTATCATGATAAACTTCCTTTGTGGGGGAACCCAATCTTTCCTGAGATTTTTCAGGACACTGTACTTAAACGATGGGCTGATTTTGGTATTTTAACACTCGGGGATTTGTAGGATCATAGTGGTTTTGCTTTTTTTGAAAATTTGCAACTTTTGTTCAAGTTACCAGGGCATATGTTTTTTAAATATTTAAAAATCAAGAATTATCTGTTGACACATTTAAAACTGACGAATATAACTAAGTCAGAGATATGGGATAATATTTATCAGGATAAAGTTAAATCTATAAACAGTTATATGTTCAAATTTTTCATTAGTTATAGAAAAGGGGATGGTAATAAACTAGCCGAGAAATTGAGTATATTATTGGGGGGGGGCGGGGGGTGGAAGGTTACGGCAAACAATATAGAGCAAAGTCTAAGGGTAGTTAAGAAATCTGTACATGCTACCAATCTACAAATGCAGCAGTTCCGTACTATCTGTACCCTTTATTACACACCTGAGAAAATAGCTAAATTGCCTGTTATGGGATCAGCTAGTACGCGAGTAAAATGCCCTAAATGTGATCTTTTTGCTGCAAATATAATACATATGTTTGTAGAGTGTCCTAAATTTGATAACTTTTGGCAAAAGGTAGGTCAAATCTGTTCTCAAAAGTTAGGGATAGATTTTTTCCTTACTGTGAGGGATATCATGTTGGGGCCGGAAACTTTCAATCATAGTTATACTATGATTGAATATACTGATTTGGTTGGTAATAGCTAGATTGGGGATTGCCCGAGTTTGGATAAGTCCGAACCCTTCAAATATAAGTGATTGGTGGATATTGATGAAGGAAATATATGGAATGGAATACACTCTGGCAAATGCAAGGGGAACGCAAGCTTTGAATAAATTAAAATCTATATGGGGATTTATATAATAATGTATAGATAAGAACTAGGATCGAGGGTATTTGAGAATTCACTGTCTTTGGTTGTCTTTTTTCTGTTAAGTTATTTTATTTGGGATATATCTAATCCTACCTGCTATTGGTCCTATATGCCGACTTGTTGATGAATAAAGATATTAAAAAAGAAAAAATGTTAAAAAAGGAAAATATTTTTTTTTTTCTGTAGCATCCATTTTTACAGCTCCGAAGCAATAGAAGCTAACGGCTGAATAAACCTGACCCAAGCCTATCAGGTCCAGATTACAAAGTGTTCACCATGAACGGCACAAGCGCCATAAAATTGAAATAAAAAAATTAATTAATCTAACTTGATTGATGCATCCTTTTGAAAGTGGCAAGATCAAACTTAAGAAAGCCCGCCATGTATGAGGCTGGTGAAGTACTAAACTGACTGCACGAGCCAGATTATTAATAATCCAAACACTGGCCCTGTGACCTTATGCTGCAGGTGCCACTCTCATACCAAGTCTCAGGACGTCCTGAACGAGGCTGCAGACATCGTTTGAGGGATATTTTCGAAGCTAGAAACAAGGAATGGGATCGTTAGATCATTGATGTCAATGAACTCAAAGTTTTGAAAAGGTGGGCAGCGCCACATTGGGAGCACTAGGACCGCTGTGCAGACGAGGGAGCCCTGGTTCTAGGACAGTCAAGGACATACATGACCCCTGCGGATTTCAGCAGCTTTCCTCGGAGGCCAGTCCTTGCTGCTGCAGCTCCAGGCCCCGAAGCCGAGCTAGAAGAGATGTAGTCTGCACTCTCTGCCTCCAGGGCCTGGGGATCTTCAGACCTGAGGTGTCCCTCCTTGTGGTCTGATCACAAACCGGCAACATTCACCCCGCTACAAGCAGGCACCAGGGACCTACATTCCTGGTTTTGGCAGCAAATGGCGGGTCTGTTTAGGGAAGAGCCAAAGTGGCTGAAATAAATAAAGCCAATGAACCCCCAGAACATGGCTGGCCACTATGCCCTAGAATATGTCCACTGTTTCACAAAATATACCCACAATTATAGAAAATATTTCATGGTAAAAGAGAAAATGCAGGTACTTGGACACAATCACGCCATCATTAAGCCACAGAGCAGGCTATAACAACGCCACGGACTGTGTGTAATACAGCCAGGATATAGATGACAGATGAACAAGTCTTGCACCATTAAGTACCCCGTCATTGCTCACATTTTTACGAGTTTATCAGTGGCTAACTCACAGAGCACGCATCTTGGTTGCTGAAATCATGATAAAAATGTTGATTTTGCCAAAGGCACGTATTCTTCTTAGGCTTATTTATTCATCGGTGTTTACACAGCTCTGTTTATAAACGCTTGCCTGTTTATTTGTTGGCTCGCATAGGGTGGGGCAGAACACGGATTGGGCACTATGGTAGGGAGGAGTCTTCTACTGAGGGATTGGGGTCTCTCTTCCCTCGGTTCATAGTCCCTACCCAGCCACATTCCAGACCCCTTTCTGTAACCAACTCACCAGAAATGCAGGGAATACTGTACTTTTTCTCACATTTGACAGCTAATGGTACGACGTACAACTACTGGGAAATCTTTACTATAAAGTACAAGGCAGAGTTTTGATTTCAAACGCACAGTTTGGGGTAAAATATTTGAAACTTTAGAACGAACCATTGTGAATTACGTGACGCCAGGAGAGGAGAGAGATGATGAGAGGGGGAGAGAGAGGGAGGGAGATGCTACAGGGCACAACCCTGAAAAGTAATGCAGAGCAAACGGATGACCGACAGAAATCTCTTAGAATTGTTTCATGGTGGTCGCAGCTGTTCTGTGTGCAACAGATGGATCTACCTACTCACTCAACGTTTGGGCGAAGACTACCGGTTCTGGGCATTGAAATCACTACCGCTGACAGTTTCATATGCTTACAGTATACTTACCATACACGGATGTTGCTATTAAAAATGTCAATAATATATATATATATATTTTTAAATACAATACACGGATTATGTTACATAAGCACTGATCCGTAAAAAGAAATTTACGCTAAAATAGTTTAACACTTTGGCGTACAGTATCGCTGTACATCTCAAATGCTACGTATATGGATAATCATACAATAGTACAGTAACTCAAGCGAGCATGCTGTACAATGTACGGAAGTGATGCAAGAACAACAGTGGCTTGACGTCTGCCCTGATGACACCACTTGCAAGGTGCGCTCACGCTGGGCTTCAGGCTCAGTTGGACTGGCTCAGTTGTACCGTGGCGATGAAGATGTGTTTCTATTACTCATCTCTCACCCCTTCAAAGAAGCGCATCTTCTGTGAATCCTGCAGCAACTTTGGTAAAACAGCACCTGTTTGACTTAAGTCAACAGCCAGATCTCGTGACAACAGAGTGCGCAAGTGCCACACACTTTTTTTTATTTCAAAGGTTGTGTAAAGCGTGAGCATGTCCCGTCCGGTATCAGAGCGCTGCACATAGAAGCAGACAAGATAAACAGCTGTCTCAGTTTGGACGATACCATCTCCCCGGGACCCTGTCCATCATTGGCCCAGCCTGGCTCCAATCGTGGCTTGTAAATGAGGTCTGATCTAAAGGCGGATGCATCGTGATACAGAAAATGTTGTTACCATTACTAAGGAGATGGGTCTCTTCATCAACCTAAGGCCTCACGCGAGACTTGGAATTACAATCATTGAGAAGAGTGAGCAGCCCCGCGTGCAGACAGTGCGCAGTCATTCATAGAAAAGTGCGCTTATCTCCAGAATGACTGCGGCATGATCCCCAATACGATCTCGAATGCCGGATGTTTTGCCCACTCTGGAAACAAAACATAGAGATATATATGTCAGCATTGAGTGATTCCTAGGCAACACCAGGTTATATGTTTTGGAATGCGTACATGGTGAACAGAATATAGGCAAATATAAGGCGTAAAGACGCCGTTTCCTATATGCATGCACTCGTGGTATATATTTTGAATACAAACAAATGTACTGTGAAATAACTGCCTATGTATATGCAACTTTTATTTTTCAATAAAAATCTTTTAATCAAAAAAAAAAAAAGAAAACAGTTAGGCAAACTATATGTTTCAGCTTCTCCTCTCTCTCAGACATGCACACTTCTTTAACACATAACAAGAACTATTCAGTCAATCTTCCAAACTGCCCCTAGTGTTGACACCTTCCTGATAACAATAGTAAGGAGTTGGTGCGTCTTTTCTTACCTCAAGTTATGCTTCAAAAATGGATGTACGTTATTACAACGCATGCTTTTACCACGCATGCCTTTACAACGCAGGTTTTTCAACGCAAGTCGTTACAACGACTTGCGTTGGGGGGTGCTGGATAGTGAATAGTTTAATTTACTATTCCAACTCCAGTCCCCGTGGATAGTAGGGAAGGTGTTGGATAGTAAATTAAACTATTACCTATCCTAGAGCGCCCCCAGCGCAATTCGTTGTAATGACTTGCGTTGAAAAACTTGCGTTGTAAAGGTACTGCGTTGTAAAAGTTGCTTCGTAAAGGATGTTTCCCTTCAAAAAGTATAGAACTTTGACCTATAAAATAAAATGAGCGCACACTGCCCATTTAATCTATATTCCTTGGCTCTTTAGCAAACATACCAGATAGGTATAACTACACACAGTGCTGGCAAATTCTTGTACCTTTAATATCATGTGTCACCAATGAAACCAACTCTGAGTAAGTTACTGCTACATTATGTGCACTCCCGCCTGCTGCTCCCTCATATTCAGAAAAAGAAACAATTGAATGTCACAGAAAACAACTACAATAGTTTATATCAAACATCTTCTGTGAATAACCTGCACATTCTAACTAAGAAGATATAGTTGGTTTTATAATATATCTTCAGATCTAAATATTAATACAAAAGCTTGCATGCTCTCAGAGCAGTCACAAGGCTGTGCGATCCCAGAGTGAAATGAGTTACCGAGGCGGCAGGAGGTCAGGTAGGTTAACAGACCTGCAGATCCTACGACACTATTTCACGTATCCCCTCTGCTGTGCCTCATGGGCAGGGCCGGACTGGCCATAGCGGGCACCGGGTGTTTCCCCGGTAGGCCGCTAGGGTGGGGGCCGTTTTTGTTACAGGGGGTCAGCAATATCAGCCCCCGGTAACAAAATCGGCCAAAAACGGCCCTCGCAAAGTGCTCGGCTGCACTCCCCCCTCACCCCAGGGGGAGGCAGCTGAGCAGTTTGCCAGGGCCGGTTTCTGTTCCCAGTCCGGCCCTGCTCATGGGCCACCAACCCCGTTTTGTATAGATTATTTTACTCTATCAAGTGGCACCACGTCTAATTGAGAGGCCACTATACTAGCACTCACTGCACCCTTTTTAACTGGTCAGGAAGATGTGCAAGGGATCTCCTCCTGAGACCATGAACTGCGCGAAACATGTCGACCTTCAACATTCCTAATATGGGTATGATACTTGTCTAGCTACTGAGGGCCATTACCACCCTCAAGCAGCACAACCTTTTGATTTTTTACTGATGACAGAGGGGCTATTCCCTATTACATTTACTAGTTACCCCTCCAGCCATCTTTTAACTTCACGCTAGGACACCACTGCCACACAGACCCGCACACACCCTTTCTTACTCAAAAGATCTCTAATAAAGTGGCCCTTCGGGGGACCAGTAGGGGGATTGCACCGCCGGCCCAATGAGGAGCATTGCTCAATGATGAAGCATGATATCCTTCGGGGTGTGTAAGGGCACCAGGACAAGGAGACACTGTCCCCACGCACTATCATTTGAGAAAAACTTTACATTCCCACCTCCTACTCGACTTCTCTCTCAGAGGAACTGGCCCATTTCCAGAAAATTGAGGCCTCCCTGCAAGGCCCCTGTATACTCCTAACCTTGCCCACCTACCATTGCCTGAATGTGATGGCCTGGCATCGGAGGAGTCAGGGACAAGACAATGCTTCTGGGCAAAGCTGGCCCCATGGGGTGGGGGCGAGGTAAGAATGACCCAAGAAATAGAGCAACACCTGGCCCGAGTAAGGCAGATTGTCACACTTACCCCTGTCACCCATCATCGTTTGAAGCGCGATGGCCGGGCAGAAATGAACGAGAGGCCTAAAAAAAAAACATGTGCCTCCTAGGCACCGAACCATCGCCCAATGCCGGACTGCTCGCCTTCCCAATCCGACACTGGTGGTCTTGGTGCACCTGCAGAGCACAATAGCTCAGGTGTTTCATGTTTATAGACATATATCATGCTAAAGTAAGGGGATATATTTAATTAAGTCAATTGGGTATCGGATTCGATTTAGTCACAGCTGCAGCTACACAGGGCAGTGAAGCGGTCATGATTAAAAAACATCTGGTGATGAAGACAATCTGATTAAAAAGCATCTGATGATGAAGACAGTCTGCCACAAAATGGATAATTTAGGAAGTGGGGTCATGGGAGAACTACAGCTTCAGAAATTAAAATAATCGTAGGAATTTTTGACAGATCCATATCTGATGGACTGATAGTTAGATCTCATTGCTGACAGTCAGTTGTATTTGATTCCCAGACACTGTGGATCGGGATTTCAATACCACACTGGAGCAATGAAAGTTCATAAGAAGCTATGCCTGTTAAGACAGGCAAGGAGGCTAGGAGTAGGAACTGCTTCCTTTACTTTAGTCACTCAGCAGGCAAAAGTCACAACACAACATTACAAAGGACCAGGATATTAGAACAAACATCATTTAACCTAAACATGAATCAGCGTTTGGAGCAGTGCTCAAAGCCCAGGATCGTGAACACAGCTTCTCTTTTGTTGCAGCTAACAACAAAGATAAGTGTTTTTCTATTTTCTCTGGCTGTGGTCCCTTCGCAATCGCCTCCAGACAGGAAAGCACTTTAGCTCAGCGACACTGTTGAGGTATTGAGCTGTTTAGGAGTATGCACATCTTCATTAGCCAGCGCCTTGCATTTCAGGAGGAGAGGGACTATCGAGGCCCCCAGCCAGTGTACCACAGTAGAGCATGTGGCTTTCCTTTTTAGGTCTCGCATGCGCTGCACGCCTTGGCGAGATCTATAGTTGTTGCTTTTCTGTCTGTTTCCTCGGAAGAGGGGTTTGTGTCCGTCCTGTCTCCTTTAGGCCCTGCCCACCCTGACTGGAGATTCTGCTCGTGCACGGCATCAGCGCAACACAGGACCTTCAGGCAGTCTCCTAACACGGGCCGCCCTCACTCCCGCAGCCTGCCCAGGCCGCCGCACACTCACCGGTGTGTCCCTCCCTCTTTTCTCCATTGCCTTTTTCCTTTCCTGACTCATCACCTCATTTTGCTTTCTTATACTCGATCTTTTTCTCGTCTGTCGTGTCTTTCTTGTACTCTCAGGGCTCCTCTCGGTCTCTCTCCAACACGGTCTATCTCATCTCTTTCTGTTTCTCCTTTTGTCTCGTCCTTACTTCCTCCATCCATGTTTGTCTGTTTCTCACATCCTTCACAATGCATCTTCTCTCCGGCTCGACTCGCATCAGTCCCCCTCTTTCCCGCCTGTCTCATGTTGCCACCCCACCTACTCCCTGGGTATCTGCCATGCGCATCTCTCACACCCCGTTTCTCCCTCCCCCCACACACACTTCCCTCTCTCTTGTCCCCCACAGGTTCGTTTCTCTCCTCCCTTTGCATATTTCTCTCTACTCTCTTCCTCCATGTGTCTGTGTTGCTCATGTTCGCCCCCGCTACCTCTGTATATTTATTTCTAACTGGCTGTGACCACGTAGACATTATGTAACAAATGCTGATTGAATAACACATGTTTTTAATGTATTCCCTTATAGTAAAAAGCACCCCTTAAGTAGTCGCAATGTCCGGGTTGGACGGGGAGGGGCTGGCTGCAGGGGCTCTGGGCTAACCGGTCTTACCACTCGTTCTGGTCCTGCAGCGGGTGTTAGGATAGGCGAGGGTGTGATGATCAGTGGAGACGTGGGAGTGACTGGTTAACATGCAGGAAGCGGTTATTTTCCACACAGGCCAAAAGAGCCGGGAAACAGCCTATTCCAGTTAAAAGTCTAGTTTGCAGCAGTTGAGTGTTGTAGTTGGGGTTGAAAGGTTATTGAGAGTCAATGTGATGTTAGATGCATGTTTGCATCTGGTTGTGGTGACCAATGGAGTTTACAGTTCAGAGGAAACTTAATCAGGTTAGTTGTTGATTATTATCATAACTATTGTATGCTTAGTGATTTCTGTGTAATAAAGCATCGCAGTATTTTATATTAAGTGATTTGTGTATGTTTTCTACACCGAAATAAAATCAACATAAATATTTTTTTAAATTTCCAAGTTATGAGTGTTGTGCAGCAGACTCTGCCCAGCCTTTCTCCCTTAAAACCTGGCAATTTATTTCCTGTCCTGTAACGTTCCCTTTCCCATCCCTTGAAAGAAACATGCCTGCACGCATGTTACTGACTCTATCCAGTCTAACTGGCCTTTCAAAGCCACTGGCCTTGCCCGACGCGCGACTCCCTCCCAACCTTTCTGTAACACCAGTCTCTGTGCACCCATTGTGACTAACTTTACCACTGCCCTACTAGCCTTTCAAAGATTGTTGTCTCTGGCGTGACCCATGGCTAACACCGTGCCAGCCTGTTGGATTCACCTGTCTTTGTAAAAGCCATGTGACTAACTCGGTCACTGCCCTATTGGCTTGTGAGTCGCAATGTGCCAGGCTTTAGTGTCTCTACTCAGAGAGTAAGTGTGGGAGGCCAGAACCACCAGTGGGGATCATGAGTCGTAGTGTGGCTGGTTTAAGTGTCTCTACTCAGAGAGTAAGTGTGGGAGGCCAGAACCACCAGTGGGGATCATGAGTCGTAGTGTGGCTGGTTTAAGTGTCTACTCAGAGAGTAAGTAGGAGGGCAGAACAAGTAGTGGGCCTAGTGTGCTGTAGTATGCCTGGTTTTAGTGTATCTACTCCGAGAATTTGTTATTGGCTTGTGTCATTGTACTTCATAAATACTGGCTTCTGATTCGTCAATAGGCTTGTTAGTCCCTCCTTAGTACAGCCTTGTCTTCATTTGTAACGGGAAACATCCTTTACAATGCATCTTTTAAAACGCAGTGCCTTTACGATTCAACTTTTACAACGCAAACCATTACAACGCATTGCGCTGGGGGGCGCTCTAGGATAGGGAATAAGTTTAATTTACTATCCAACACCTTCCATAGTGTGCACGGGGATTGGAGTTAGAATAGTAAATTAAACTATTAACTATCCAGCACCCCAAAGCGCTATGCGTTGTAAAGGTTTGCGATGTAAAAACCGCGTTGTAAAGGCATGCGTGGTAAAAGCATGCGTTGTAACGTCATACATCCTTTGTAACCTCCCAAGAGAACTGACCCTTTTACTTCAGTTGTTACACGGTACGTCTTATTTACTCTGTAAGCACTATTTTCCGTAATGGTTTCTCCTACTGCAGGCACTACATGCTTTCCTGCAACATTCAGCGCGCCATGTGTGCATTCATGGGGCGCTTTTACAAAAAAAAAAGCATTTGTTTGTCAATTTGACAAACAAATAAGTTTTTGGATAAAGGCGCCCCATATCACGCTTTCAGTTTAATAGAGGCCGCTGACCTTTCTTTAGACATGGCTTGTCTAAAGAAAGGGGTGTGGCCACTAGTGAACGCGCGGCATGGGGCGCTTGTAATCAACAGCCATTTGCAATGCAATAGGTCTTGCATTTTAGAAACTTTGACCAGTTGGTATTGTCAATGACAATGCCTTTTATTATTGCAGGTTTTTTTAAACCCAAATAAAAGGCTTTGTATTTTACAATGCCACTAGCTCAAAATCTCGCAATTGTGAGACCTATTGGATTGGAAATGCTTGTTGTCAGTGTAGGCGGGGCCTCCGATGCGCTGCATCCGGCAGAGGGATGCTGGTGCCCAGCACCATGGTACATACATCAGTCTTCCATGAAAAAAGGGCAGGGGCATGAGGCGGCCTGCTGGAGGTCGGGTCAGCACAATGTCCAGCTCAAATGATGTTCACCCTTAGAGTGAGATTAAGCATGTGGCTGGAGCTCCTGCAGAGAGCACATTCCAGAGATGTTGTCTGGCAGGTTGTGGAATTATTCCCTGCACTTTTGTGAGAAGTGTGCAAAAGGAGGTTTGCAAGCATTGTTCCTGCACTTCCCCATTTGTCCTGATTTTAGGAAACAAAAACAGTAACAAATGCCTGCTGAATATAATGCACAGTATTCAGGGTAACTGAATAGCAAGAGAAAGCTTGTGCAGCGCAAAGTCCCCAGGTACCTAAAGGGGAGGATATCATTAAAACGGTCCAAAGAGAGGGTGCATTCCATGTGCACGGAGTAGTTTTCACTGACCTGAAAACCCAGGGTTAGCAACTGTGAAAACTGGTCTCTTTAAACACTGAAACCCTTCCCACATAGGAAACAAGAATCGCTGGACTCAGGTACCATAGGGCCTCAAAGGACTGACTAGTCTTAACATGAAAGAAAAGTGGAAAAGGGACCACCTGCGGAAGATGGATGCCTTTCATTGCTTCAAGGAGCCTTTCACCGCTAAGACACACCACTTGTGCCCCAAACTCTGTGGATCGAAGGCTGTAAACATCAACCCAGACGCTCCAGCAAAGGTCCTATTCATGGAGGAGAAACTCCTCAGTTAAAAGGGGAGAGAGAAGGAGGAATGAGCTCAACTAGGATCCCTCCTCGTCTCTCCCCTTTTAAATCCTGAGGAGTTTCACTTCCATGAAGAGGACCTTTGCTGGAGCCACTGGGTAGTTTCAGAGAGACCGACCCAGTTTCCTTACCTAATAGAGGCAAACAGTGATGGTGAAGCTGTGCTTAGTTTGTAAAAGCATTAGAACTGGTACCCAAAACTCCACTCAAAAGACTGCGGGCAGTGCTATTAAAGGTCGGCACACCAAGTGCCAAAGCTGCTTAGACTTGAATCCTGCTCATGCCTCTTCAATCCACTACCAAAAAATCCCTGCCCCTTTATCCCACTTTTGCAGGGTCCTGCTTTCTCCCTTCATGATGGTTTTGGCTTTTCCTCTTGCTGTCTTTCTCTTCCTCCCTCTTTCCCTTTTATGTGTTTTCCCTCTTGCTTTCGATAAATTGGTAAATGCCTGAGGAGGGAGAATAAGTGCCTGTTCCCAAACATTAGTGCCGGTGGCCCCCACCTGGACCCACCGGCTCAAAGTAAGAACTGTGGTGAAGATCACATTTATCTCTGGATGAGCTCCAGAAGATAAGGTAATTCAATATGTGTATGCAAGGCAGCACAAGTCTCTCATCAATGAAGCAAAGGCCACACAAGACTTGTGGGAAAAGTGGTGCACATATCAGAGATTGATGTGACAATGGTCACCTTTATGGTTAAATGTGTTAGGGACTCTAAGTAAGGAATAGGCTGCTCTAAAAGACATGCCAACTATGTTATGAAGATCCTAGAAATAGCTAAAGAGAATTGAGAACACCCTGAAATCCCCGGATATACATTCAGGATGTGTGAAACCGGCAACCTATTTCATATGGAATGCTACTTGTGCAGCATTGTCAACAGAGAGCCATTGCTCCCTTTTATAATTTAGGAGGGTCTGAAGCTATTGCCTTCCAGGATAGGTCAAACTGACCAAGGCTTCTTTTTTGTTGACATATTTATGAAAGAGCTGGGCTAGTTTATGGATACTTTTACAGTCTTATTTAGTGCTAGGTTTCCACCTCAGCCCTAAAATATTTTTTGGGGGGAGGGGGGGAAGCAGTTCGAGGCACTTGGCTGGCCAGTCTATTAACCAAAACTCTCAAAAAAGGTGAGGACAACAAGAAAGGTGGCTGGTCGCAATACCAAAGATGGCATAGGAATGTATTCCACTTATTTTACCCAATTAGGACCACAGCGATGTTTGACCAAATCGACACAAACCTGGCATCTCTTGACAGGGTTAAATCATCAGGGGTACAGGGGGAAATGTATTCGGTAGGGCTGCCCCCCACTCAGACCAGGATTAAACAAAAAGTGCCCCACCAAATCTAAGTCATCTGTGTAACAGACCAGTCCAAAGGGTATAGTATCCTAAATTTAATACATATACCTAGGGTGTGTGAAATAACACTACTCCTATGGTCAGGGTGTATAAATGACTTGACACTACAAAAACAACAACACAGGCTAACACATTCAAAGACTGAAAAGAATGTGAAAAATATGTGAAGAATAGAGTGAGTGCCTCACGGTAGCAACACCAGAGGGGGTTCCTGGCTAGCAATCACCGGTATACCCACTTCTCATCATTGGTCACTCACTCTATGTAAAGAAAACAGAAGTGCACATAAACACAATACAAAGTGCACAAGTGAGAATAGCATCAAAGACAAACCAGTGTATACAAATAAACACTACTGAACACAAACGTGTTAATGGTTAACCCCTTCCATGCTGGGCCGTTTCCGCCGCGGTGCGGTAAACAAAAGAACAGGGCGGGGCCGTGACGAACCCCAGCCGTCATCAGCACACGAGCGCCGCAGAGCGTGATGGCTGGGGTTCGTCACCAGCATGGAAGAGGTTAATTAAATACCGTCGAAAGCGCCGGAGGGACTCGGCAGTAGTGGCTCGCATCATTGAGGAGCCATCGGCGGACGCGTGATCTAGTGACACGGGGTCCAACAGTTGGTGACCGGTACATATTGATTGGTTCACCATAAGGTCCTACTATACATTTTATATGTGAAGATTGAGAATAGGAAAACCCTCATAAGCCCTGATGAAATTGCTTAAATAAGAGCAATGAAACATGTCGGCTTGAGGAAGAATCTGCATGGTATTTAATTAACCATTTTTAATTGGGAGGCTTTTGCAGCACCAGAATAAAGAATAAGTAGCCAGCAAAACTCTGCCCGGTTTTTATATCCGTTTGTGTGGGGGTCTATGTCTACACGTTTGTGTTCAGTAGTGTTTATTTGTATACACTGGTTTGTCTTTGTTGCTATTCTCACTTGTGCACTTTGTATTGTGTTTATGTGCACGTCTGCTTTCTTTACATAGAGTGAGTGACCAATGATAAGTGGGTATACCGGTGATTGTTAGTCGGGAACCCCCTCGGGTGTTGCTACCGTGAGGCACTCACTCTATTCTTCACATATTTTTCACATTCTTTTCAGTCTTTGAATGTGTTGGCCTGTGTTGTTGTTTTTGTAGTGTCAAGTCATTTATACATCCTGACCATAGGAGTAGTGTTATTTCACACACCCTAGGTATATGTATTAAATTTAGGATACTATACCCTTTGGACTGGTCTGCTACACGGATGACTTAGATTTGGTGGGGCACTTTTTGTTTAATCTCTTGACAGGGGACAAATGTGTGATTCGTATTATGACACTGTTTCATATAACATTTTATGGAACAAGATGATAAGATTTTGACTTGTTGTGTTCTCTGATGAGGATCAATCCCTGATACATAGGGAAGGGTTAGAAACAGAGGAAAAAGGAGCTAACATTAAGACAGTGTTGCATTAACAAGGGATTAATGAGCAGTTTGTTCCTGGTGGAGAACATGATTAAAGGACATTTTTCTGTGATGAAGCTGTATGAATTTGACATGTGGTTGATCTATTGGTCTACAGACCATTTAGGATGAGGGCTTCCACCTTCTCAGGGAAGACCTTATTATTGGCTACACTTCAGAAAGACTATGGCCACTTCATATTTTACCAAAATAAGTAAGATTCCTGAGGATCACTGCAGTGATAGCCTTCTAAACGATATCTAGAATAGGTCAGTTTTGTCAGTCACTCCTGTATCGATTTTCCTTGCCAGGAGACTTACGTTAAGGTTTCAGGTCTGTCAGAAACCCCCAAAAATCAGACCTGCTACCCAAACAATGCATGAACTTTCTAGGTTTCACAATAGATTGTGTATTGCAACAAGGATGCTTTCTCAAACCAAAATATTGAATCACAAGAAGGAATTGCGAAGTTCCCCTCTGAAGCCAAAAATGTCTATGCATTTGGTTCGAGTGGTGGGGCGTGCAGTGTTATCAATTCAGGCAATATTCTAGCGCCCTCATCACTAAAGGGCCCTTCAAAATTTTAAGAAAGCACATATGAATTGCTGATATGGAGAAAAAACTGTTGGCAGAGGAAGCCAATAGGAAGAACCAATGGTGATCAAATCACATGGAGGCTTAAAATGGCAGTGCTTCGGTACTTCTGCAGACATAGTACTGAGTCAGATGTCTAGGCAAGTAAACATGCTGTTCAAATGTTGGAACTGAACCTTCACAGCAACTCCTAGAGGACTCCCTGCAGGTAAGTGGCTAACAAAGGACAGCACAGGGTTTTGAAGATGAACAACCTGACGGCAGTATGGTATATCAATTAACTAAGCAGCATCTAAGTCCACAAGCTTGGCAGAGCGAGCTATGGACTGTTGGCATTACTGCCTGAACAGAGATATCACATGAGGGGTGGAATTCCTCAAGGGAAGTAAAACATCGCTGTACAGTGGAATTCCAGGTACCTTCAAAATTCTAGTGATTGGAAACCAGATTGATCACAGTTTGGACTTTGGCAAACTGAAAGGCGCCAAGCAAAATCGAGCTACATAATTGAAGGCTGAAAACCTCTTTACCTTGGGACCACATTCAGAAGTAGTTGTCTTTTTTGGTTGTCTTCTGTAGAAATTGGGGAATATCATCATTGATGCTCTCCTCAAGTCCAAAGTCATAACCAGGGAAACAGTGCAAGTGAAGAACAAGGTTGAATATTTAGTACTGGTGATGCTGGCATGGCAGTCTTAACTATCATTTCCAGTTCTTCTGGAGCTTTCTTGGGATTCTGAAATCCTACTCTGCATTCGAGTGATTCTGACACACCATCTCAAGTGACCTAGTGTTGTAAGCGATCCACTGATGGAGGGCCTGGAATTACAAGAGACAATGGAAAGTCGCAGGATTTTCCCACCAGACTTAGGTCCTCCTCCATTAAACACAGTCAGCAAGAACTGTCAGTATGGAGATGATGGTCCAGTTGGTGCACGGAAAACGGTATCGATGGTGTGGGGGCAGATGTAGTGAATTTCTTATCAGAATTGTCAGAGGAAGGAGTACTCGAAAGAACGATAAAATAATTTATGCCTGCCACTGTGGCAGTCCAAGTTCTTGTGAACCGGGGGCCGATTGGGGTGAGGACACCTGCTAATATACTAATTGGTTAAAGGTGTGAGTGTTATGTGGCCTCCGGAACCTTGAGGTTTCCCACAGAGGGATGTGAGCAAGGTTCTCCAGTTCTTCTTGATTTGGGCCCCAAACAGGGATCTGTTGAGAACGGCACAGTTTAGCCACACAATTGTGACTGAAGGGTGTCTAACGTGAGGGCATTGGATCTAACAGGTAAGATATTTACCCCAGATGGAGTGATCACTCTTATCAGAAGGCCACAATCCTGCACCCGATCGATCTCCTACCCTTCTTTCACAAACCCAAACAGTATGCAGTATGGTGTTTGAAGGCACACACACACATACATGTTACAGATGAAATTTGGCCCCATCGTTATCCATTGACTCTTGATTTTGATTAGGTAAACCCTTCACTCCAGTTCTGTCCCCTACTCTAGCTAAGGGACACACAGGAAGCTGGAAATCCTCCTGTCTGTTTTTTTGGGTTGTACTTGTGAGGGGTACAAATGTATCTAATCACTTCAAGGTGGGAGATAAGGACATAATCAGAGTGGCAGGTCGGTTAACAGAGTTGCTTTAAAGAAATTAGTTAAGATAGAAAATTCGAAAACAAGCACTGGGAAAACCAATTGGCCTCGTCTTTGGGACCCATTTGCCTTGCCTATGGTTTTTGGTGATGCTGTACTGCAACTGTAAAAAGCAAAATGATTTTTCTTGATGCTGTGAAGCATCGCCAAAAAAAGAAAAGGCACAATGGTGTGATGTGAGCCAAACTGGCGGATGCAAGCTGGCGCTGTAAATAAAAAATACATTTAAAATAGAATTAAAGCGCAGTTCGGCAAGCTGGTCCGTCCAGCAGCAAAAAAAGTAAAAGAACTGTGAGGGGTGGGGGCACAATAGAAGTGTGGTGGCAGGAGCAACAGGGTGTGGGCAGCCGGAGGGTGGGGTAAAATAAAACCAAAGCTGGATGGGAAGAGAAGGGATAAAGGAGGGGAAAAGCAGCTGTAGATAAGAGAAAAAGCAACATAAAGTATTAGGTTATTGTGAGAAGTTGGCCTGGTATATGCTGATCACTATTCTAGTGAGCACCTTGCACCAGTCCAAACGAACCTTATGGTGATTGGTTGCAAGTCAACCTTATAGACCAGCTATCCTATTGGTAGCATGGACAAAAACAGTCTTAGGCTAAACTCAAGAGGGCATGTGAAGCCAGCTGTTTTACCATATGCAATCCTTTTAATATCAAATGAAAGGACACCACACAAGTTATATATTATAAAATACTAGCAGCCCGTCCCGACGTTGTCCGGGTATGAATTGCTGCCGGCCAGTAGTATATTGTTTAGTAGGATTTTGTTTTGATAGCATTTCTTATCTGTGACAGGCCTGTGAAACGCTCCGATTCACAGTGCACTGCTGATGCACTTAAGAGTGCGCGTTCAGTGGTGTGTGAACTCGAGTTTTCCTACTTTCCTTGCATTATTATATAGCGCGAACTCGACAACATGGCATGAGCACAATTTACATTACAGAAGAACACATTCATTTGTGGTAGGCACGGGGAGACAAAGCGATTTGCCTGGAATCACAGGATGTTGAGCTTATGCCGAGATTCGAACGTAGCTCCCCAGCTCTAAAGTTCGCAATTCTAGAACTTGCGGCGGGAGTTGTAGTGTATGTCGGTGCTGGCCATCAATGAGAGAGACCTGTGCATTTTTCAAATACGTGGTGAAAAAATATGAGTATGTTGCTGGAGATGTGGGCCGCCGTGCCACCAATGTACTTACCGGGGGAGGGTAAACACCCATTATTCCGCAACTTTCTTTCCGCATAACATCACTCCGCATACTTTCATTACGAAAGTACCATGACTCCGCAATGCCATTATAACGCATGGCATTACATTTTATATGCTTTTACCACGCATACATTTACAACGAAATTCGTTGTAAATGCATGAATGGTAAAAGCATGTTTTTTTTTAATGTTTGGATAAGGTATGTATGAGTATAGGGGTATATGTTTTGGGGTATTGAGGTATATGTTTTGGGGTGTTTTGGTATTTTAAGGGTTCAGATATAGTTTTGGGTTATGGGGTACAGGGGTATTTTTAGGGTTCAGGGCTAGGTTTAGGTTTTGGGGTACAGGGGTATTTTTAGAGTTCAGGGGTAGGATTAGGTTTTGGGGTACAGGGGTATTTTTAGGGTTCAGGGCTAGGTTTGGGTTTTTGGGTACAGGGTTATTTTTTATGGTTCAGGCTAGGTTTGGGTTTTGGGGTACAGGGGTATTTTTAGGGTTATGGGCTAGGTTTGGGTTTTGGGGTACAGGGGTATTTTAGGGTTCAGGGGTAGGTTTGGGTTTTGGGGTACAGAGGTATTTTTATGGTTCAGGGCTAGGTTTGGGTTTTGGGGTACAGTGATTTTTTTAGGGTTCAGGGGTAGGTTTGGGTTTTGAGGTACAGGGGTATTTATAGGGTTCAGGGCTAGGTTTGGGTTTTGGGGTACAGGGGTATTTTTAAGGTTTAGGGATAGGTTTGGGTTTTGGGGTACAGGGTATATTTATAGGGTTAAGATGGGTTAGTGTTTAAGGGTGTTGGGGTATTTTAGGGAGTAAGGGTGGGTTTTGATTATGGGGTGCAGGGGTATTTAAAGGGAGCAGGGTGGACACCCGGTGCTGGAATGTACAGAAGCTGGGAAGAAAAAACAATGAAATATTGGGCACAACGCTCGCTTTTTTTCCCCGTAATTCCGCGCCCCGCACACATCCCGCCCCCAGCACATGCCCACATTAGACAATATGAGACATGGCATGAAGGGCGGAGCGTACAACACGCCCCCAGCGTTAGTCACGCCCCCAGCACACACCCACAACACAACTCAGACACGGCAACAAGAGACTACTTTGCTGGAACGGTTCTTTTACCTTTTAAATGTATATGGTGGGCGTCTGCATAGCCTATGTCCTTCTGCTGCAACTGCCCTTTCCAACGCTGTATTGGGTGTTGCGATTGGTGCTGTGGTTCCTGAGATTAATAATAAATAATAATAAAGGAGTTTGTAGAGCGCATGGCGACGCCACCTCGGCGTGTCCCCGCGCTGTGGAGAGAGAGGCATAACCGTGACTGAGAGACAGAGTCTATAGGGCGTACAGGTAGGTCTTTAAAAGTTTTCTGAACTTAGTTTCAGTGTCTGCTAGCCTGATGTTCGCTGGAAGGGAATTCCATTTGTTAGCCGCTAGCACTCTGAAAGATCGGCCTCCCATTCTGGCTTTTTTTACCCGAGGGATTTTAAGTAGGCCAGTTCCCCTAAAGCGAAGTGTTCTGCTAGGCTCATAGGTGAGGGCTAGGTCCGCCAGATAAGGAGGGGCTTTGTGCAATGTAATCCTGTAGCACATTAAGAGCGCTTTGAATAGGATCCTTTTTTTTATAGGTAGCCAATGTAGAGCAGTCAGAGTTGGTTTGGATGCTGCTCTTGTGGGTAGTCTCAGGACCAGTCGTGCTGCGGTATTTTGAAGTACCTGCAGTCGCCTGATATTTTTCTCAGTGGTTCCTAGGAATAGCACATTGCCGTAGTCTATACGGGAGGTCACTAAAGCTTGGGTCATGGTTCGCCTAACCTCTAAGGGTAGTAGGTCCAGGGTGCGATTAAGAGTCTTTAATACCCCGAAGCATTTCCCCACTAATCTATGAATGTGGCCATCATAAGATAATTTGGGATCAACCCAGATGCCCAAGTTCTTAGCTTCCTTACAGGGAGTAGGTAGAGGGCCAAGACAAGTTGGCCACCAATCTCTTGTCCAGCTTGCATCATTCCCTCCTATCACCAGTACCTCCGTTTTGGAGCCATTTAGCTTCAGGCAGTGTTGATTCATCCAGCGTGCTAGAACCTGCATACAGGCCTTAAAGTTGGCAGCTGCCGTGGTAGGAGCTTGGGATAGGGAGATTAGCAGTTGGGTATCGTCGGCGTAAGATACTAATTCAACACCGTACGATTGCACCACATCTGCCAAAGGAGCCATGTATAAGTTGAACAAGGTGGGGCTCAGGGCAGAGCCCTGAGGCACCCCTTGTTCTAAGGCTATGCTGTCTGAGGAGTAAGCTCCCCTCTGTAGCTGAAAGCTACGATCAGTAAGGAACGCTTTCAGCCAGCCCAGTGCCGACTTGGTGACCCCGGCCTCGTTTAGGCACTATAGCAAGATGGAATGTGCTACAGTGTCAAACGCGGCACTGAGGTCCAGCATAATGAGTGCCATGGTATGACCTGCATCTGCTCCTAGTCGCAGGGTTTCAGTCGCTCTCAGAAGGGCAGTCTCCGTGGAGTATCCAGGTCGAAAGCCAGACTGAGAGGCGTGAAGGAGGTTGTTAGTTTCCAGATGGGCCACTAACTGATTGTTAGCTATTTTCTCCGCCACCTTCGCTAGATAGGGTAGCAGGGAAATAGGGCATAGGTTTTCAAGGGTATCTTGGCTCACATTAGGCTTCTTTTTAATTGGGAGAACAATTGCTTTCTTCCATACTTCCAAGAGTCTGGCCGAAGCAAAGGAGACCTGGAGCACATGTCTAAAGAATGGCTCCAGTACTATCAAGCTCGCTCCTAGAACCTTAGGAGGAGCCGGGTCATGAGGGGAGCCTGACTTGATGCTTTTACATATGCTATTGAGGATTTCTGGAGAGGGGACCGAGAAACATTGTAAGCATATCTCTGTGGAGCTAACTCCTTCTCTTTCTATAAAATCATGGCCAGATGTCAGATTACCAGAGAAAGTGGCATAAATGTCTTGTATCTTTCCAGAAAAGTAGTTTTATTACATGTTTCCACTGAGTCGGTTTGAGTGGTGTTGTCAGTGGTTAGTACTGAGATCTCCTTATAAATTTTAAAGAGCTCCTTAGAGGAGTTCTCTGCTTCCCCGGTGCGAGATTTATAATGCATGGCCTTAGTAGTACGTATTTTGATGTTATATTCCTTTTGAGCTTTTTTGTATTGAGTTTTGACTATCGGGCAGAAGTTTAGGCGCCATTGTCGTTCAAGTATTTTTACAGGAAGATTTCGCAGCCTGTAGCTCAGGAGTGAACCACGTGGAGGTCTTCTTTCTGCTATTAGGTTTTTTCATAGTACGTATAGGGGCAGTGCTCTCTAAGGCAGTAAAAATGCGTTCCTCTAACCTACTATATGCGCTTTCGCAGTCCATGCCCCCTGGCGGTCCTCCTTGCTCAAGTATTTTATTAAAGGTTTCTTGAGAGAAGTTTTTCCATTTTCGGCATTGGTAACGGGGTTCACTGTCTTTTTTTGGTCTCAGACTCTAATATCCGCAAGTGGAACGGTAAGGGTGGCTGAACTTGCACTCCAGTCCAGTTCCCGAAAATAGGGTCAAAAAGATGACCGAGTTTATGGGTAGGAGCACAGTTTTTTAGGTCTAATTGAAGGGATTGTAATTCTTGTCCGATGTACTTTGCTTCTTTGTCGAGTTGATCGTCAAAGTGGACATTCATGTCTCCTAGTACCATAATTCTGCTCTTTCTTATGGCTAGGTGGGCTGCTGCTTCCGCTAGGCTAGCCGTGAAGTCATATAGCCTGCCTGGGGGTCTATATACAAGAATTCCCGATAAGGAATGTTGAGGCCCAAGAATAATTGTGAATAGACCAGCTTCACAGTGGTTAATCATCAGGGGTGATAGAGAACATTCCATCGGAGCTTTGATCGCAATTGCAATCCCTCCGCTCCTCCCCTCCTTCCTATCTAGTCTGGAGAGAGAGTAACCAGGTGGCATGGCTTCTATAATATTGGGGTCAGAGTGTTCTCCTAGCCAGGTTTCTGTTATAAATAGTATGTCAAGTGCTTCGTCTAGTAGTAGGTCATGTATTTGAGTACTATGTTTGCTGAGAGATCTACAGTTTAACAGTCCAGCTTTTATTTTTCCTTTGTCCAAGTCATTAGTCGGTTCTCTAGCAATTTTAAAAGGACATAATGAGCAGCTACGCAAAGATGCCGCCTCCATAGTGTGCCGGCAGGGTGAGCTGATTGCCGGACAAAGATCCAGCAGTTCCTGTCTTCCATACCGTATGTAGAAGGACCCTGGACGGCCAGGGGTCGTGGCCCCGTTCCCCGTCCGGCCGCGGACTAGCGCAGACGGGCTTGACTTAGGCTCGACTTCGGCGCGCTTCCGGCTGTCCCGCTGCACGCGTCCGCTGCGCGGTCGCGGCCCCACGCACATTTATAGGAGAGAAGGGGCAGCTAGAGCGCTGACCTTGGAGCCCTGAGCCCGGAAGTGCTGGGCTCCTCCTCCACCCTCCGCATCAAACGCCCATAATGGACGGGGCGGGAGTTTAATGCGTGCGTGAATCACCGAGCAATTCAGTCAGCCCACAGGTGAGGCACAATCAAGCTTAAAATTAACACACAAGAATTCACTGTCAATAGTTAAAATTAGCAGCAATCGCTAAAGTTTAAGAAACGCTCTGTAATCAGCGCTCGCAGTGCAGTTCTTGTCTCACAGCGCTAGCAGATAGAGTCGGCCACTGCCACCGGCTAGACTCGTCTCCACCCCATGACTGCGATGATGCTGGTCTTTTATCCTATCTCACATACAGCGCAGCTAGAGCGCTGACCTTGCAGCCCTGAGCCCGGAAGTGCTGGGCTCCTCCTCCACCCTCCGCATCAAACGCCCATAATGGACGCGGCAGAACAGGGCGGGAGTCTAATGCGTGCGTGAATCACCGAGCAATTCAGTCAGCCCACAGGTGAGGCACAATCAAGATTACCCGCTGCAAAGGTTTGGGCTCTCTCTTTATTATATTAGTATAGATATGTATTTATTACTAGAATAATCCCCTGTACTCTTTATGAGCACAGAAGCACAAGCATTAAACAAAGAACTTCATATAAAATACAAAAGTTGCACAAATATGGATAGGCCGGGTGGCCACTCAAAACATGTACTAAAATAGTGGTATAAGAACCACGTCACGCACAATGTTAAGGCCTAGAGCCTTGAGAATCGCTGGGGCTACACTGGACTAACGAAGGTTAGGTCGGGGGAGGCCCACAGGATACGGGTGCTGTGTCTATAGGCAACCGTTGCACCAATAGAAGTCAATAGTGCGTAAAAGTTAGAAAGTTACTGTTTTAGGACACTTCTGACTGGACTAGAACTTAACCACTTAAAATTAGGACACTAGAGGTGTAAACCACTACAGGTGCACTGGAGTACTCTTGTTACCTCACCCACAGGAAGCGGTTCCATAGGTGTCAAAGTGTGTCGGGTTTCGTCATGGAGTTCTATGGAGCCTGGAAGAAAAGATGCCGCAGGCGACCAGGAGAGAAGAGTCCGGTTGGATCCAAGGGTGGATCGAAGATGTAGAGTACCTGAAAGCAGAGGGGACAGAGTCTAGGTCACTAGCCAGTGACCAGGAAGGAACCAGGCGATGTCGGGTTGCGATCAGGTGATGTCGAGTAGTTTGTCTCCGCTGCCACGTGGACCAGGAAGTATCGATGACGACCAGGAGTTGAACACGGGCTGTCCCACGAAGACTCTCTCTGTCGGTTCTCGAATCGGAGTCAACAGGCCTTGGCAAATGCAACCCACGCAGGAATCGAAGATGGCTTCTGGATCGGACCAGCAAGGTCAGATCGGTGGCTCCTTTTCAGGGGAGCGAGGGCCAGTCTGGAGCAACCAGACCAGCAGTGTAAATTCAAAGGATAGTCGTCACAGAGGCCACTAGCCAACCGGCAAGTGACCGGACAACGCGTCAAGCAGGAAAAATGCAAAAGGGCTCCATGCAGCACTCGATGAGTGTGGAGAGGTGATCTGTGGTGCAAAAACTGCTCGGGGCTGGGGCTTCTCAATCCCCAATGCACAGCTTCGAGGGAGCCTCGGGAGCTGCACAGGAAGCACTTCGCTGGCTTTCCAAGATGGGCGGTCCCACGTCTCACGTCGCCTCCACGGGTCTCAGCTTTGCTAGGCTGTTGGAAGTCTGGGAGTCCAAGTCTTGTCGGTCTCTGTTGTTCGAACTCCGCCGGGAGCAACGGCAAAGAAAACCTTTGAGCGCTGATGGTGCCTGCTTGCACAGGTTGGCCACTCCTTGACCACAAGGGAGATTCTTCAGTCTTCTACGTTGAGTAGGATGTCGAAGGGTCCAGAGTTTCAGTCAGGATGATCTAATGTTTCATGGCACAGCTCCTACCTTTATTCCAAATCAAGGGGCTGGATCTCCTGCTAGGTCCCTCCTATGGGTGGGACCCAGGAAGGGGGTGGTTACACCCCTTTCCCTTTGTCCAGTTTCACGCCAGAGCTGGGGCTGGAGTGTCCCAGCACCGGTTTGAACTGGACTTTCCATGGGACACCTGGTGTGCCCCAGGCAGTGTCTAGTTTCATTCAGCCCTCCCTGCCCCAATCCACTATCTCCTGTCTGGGGTGGTGTAACACCTCCCTGTGACAGGAAACCTTATGTCCAGGCCTCCCCTGCCGGAGTTTCGGTCAGTAGCAGGAGGCCAGACTTGTGTCTATGGCAGCAGCATCCATTTTGTGATGCTGAGGCTCTGGTTAGATTTAACCGCCTTTAAGGAAAGTAACATGTCTTCTCCCTCTAGAAGGGTGGAATGCTACCACCGTCGCCAGGACTGGCAAGGAGGTAGTATTCCAAAGCGTATGACACCTTACGACATGTTTTGATAAAGCCAGACCATAGATAGCATTTAACCGCGCGGTTCATAATGCACTTAAGAGTATATGGTATGGCAAATTCCCAGAACAGCTATAAGGACATGGTTCCGAAAGCTGCAGACAGGCTCAGCTCATGCTAGAGCACCATCTCACATAAAACCAAGCACTCTGCCTCCAGGATTGTTAAGGCCTGCCATAGGAGTGACTTATAGGTGTATATGTGTCCAGATATAGGTTTAGACATAGGTATACTATATCTAAGCAAGGGGTCATTACACCACCTTGCCCCAGCTGAGTGATCAGCCAGTTGTGTCAGTTTGGATGGCCAGCCAGGGGTGGTAAAAGATATGCTGCAGCCCCGGGTAGGCCTTGGATGCACCTATGCCCTGGGTACCTATAGTACACTGTACAGGGTCTGATAAGGTGACCCAATACCCAATTGGTAATGTACCTAAAGTACATGGTTGTGAATTTAGAGAGAGAACAGCAGGGCTGTGGGTTTGATTAGCAGGCCCACAGCCACATTAAGTCGAAAACCAGTGAAGCAAAAAGCAAAAAGTGGGGTGACCATAGAAAAGCAGACCCTACTCTCCTACAGTTATTTGCTGGGGGAGAACTGATTAGAGAGAGTAGGTATTCAGCAGAGGAAGAGAGAGATAAGTAGAAAACACATAGACTTATGGATTGCTTAACGGGAAAGAAAAAAGTAGTTCAGTAAAAGTGAGCAGTAAAGGGAGAAAGGTTAGCCAATCAAAAGGATGATAAAACATAAGAGGAAAGAAAACCAATGACCAAGAAGCAAATAAGGCTGATAATAAAGCCAACTTATGGAGGCAGTAAGTGGGATCAAAGATCACTTTAAGTTCTCGGTGTAGCTCACATCACAAAAGGTCTTTGATAATCAGACAGCTAAATGTTGCCTGGCAGGCAAGACCTAAAAAGGGTGGATAATGAGAAGGTCAAACGAAGGATCCTTTTTTAGAGGGCATATCGGCAAGAATGACAACATTTCAAAAATCTTCCAGCCTGTACTTTAGTCAGAAACTCTACATCCAGGGAAAGGGAACATGTATGCTCTGTTCGATAAGGCAGCACTATCTCCAACTGAAGCCGCCCTGGACAATTAACAACATATGAAGTAATTTAACGATGCAATCAAGTAAGTTAATGATGCAATTAACAACACGAGTAATAGGAAAACATCAGGAGGAAGATGGTGTAGGTATATAGGAATATAGGCCCACATGCATCAAGCACTTTTCCATTCGCAAACGGTGCGATTCCTTAAAATCGGCCGTTTGCGAATGCAAAAGTGCTTTTTGGGATGCATGAAGCAATTTTAGAATTTGCAACATTGTTGCGAGTTCTAAAATTGCGGGTGCTTTTAAGAAGTCGCAGATGTGCGACTTCTTAAAAGCAATGCATCATCACTTTTGACAAGTGAAAATTCGCACTTAGGGTTCCAAATTTACCGAGTGGTTGAACCACTCGGTAAATTTGGAAAAAGTGTTTAAAATGCTTAAAATGTTATTTTTTCAACATTCATGTTACGGACACACATGTCCTTAGGACATGTGTGTGTGCAACATGATGCGAAAAATACATTTCAGGGGTGCATGGGGGGGTCCTTTGGACCCCCCCCCTGCACCCATGAAATTTTCTAAGTGCCACTCGCAATTTGCATTGACTCCTATGGGCCTTTTGGCCCATAGGAATCAATGGAAATTGCGAAAATTAACTTAAGAATTCGGTATTTCTTTGGGATTCGGTAAAAAATGCGATTTTTACCGAATCACAAAGAAATACCGAAAAAAATGATGCATAGCATTTTGCATTTCCTAAATAGCGATTCCTTAATTTTCGCTATTTAGGAAATGCAAAATCCTACAATGATGCATGTGCCCCAATAATCCTTTCCCGACAGTTTGGCATCCCAAGCGTATGGATAAAATAATTACATTCTACAGGCAGTGGCAACTGATGACCTTTAAACATGGTGGGACGTAATACTCCAGGGAGTGAGTCTGATCTCTGTTCTAAAATTTCGGGGGGGTTCTCTCCTACTCTTACCCTTATTCTTACCCCTCCCACTCATTCTGACTCAATCTCATTCATTCACATTCATTCTCATTTGCACTTGCACTCATGTTTACTAACTCCTCTGACTCACTCAGTGTGACGGAGTCTCACAGACTCACACATTCTTACTCATTCTCACTCCTTCCCACTCATTCATTCTGATTCTCTCAATCTCACTCTGACTCCTCAGACCCAATCTCACTCGTTCTCACTCAATACCACTCAGTCTCACCGGGACTTACTTACTCTCACTCTGATTCCCTCAGTCTCATTCCGAGTCACTCAATCTCACTCTGACTCACTCATGATCACTCTTTCTCACCCATTATCATTCAGCCATTTTCATTCTCACTCAGACTCCATCAGACTGATTCTGACTAAGTCTCACTCTGACTCACTCATTCACACTACTCGCTCATATTCACTCAGTGTCACCCATTATCACTCACTGACTTGCTCATCCTCGCTTATTCTGACTCGCTCCTTTTCACTGACTCCCTCAGTCTCACTCTGATTCACTCTTACTGATTCGCACTCAGACTCACTGAGACTCACCCATTCTCACGTAGTTTCACTAACTAACTCACTCAATTAGTTTCACTCATTCTTAGTCTTACTCATTCACTGTCAGTCAGTCTTACTCACTCTAAATTAATCTCACTCCTTCTCACTATCTCACTTAGTCCCACTTATCCTCACTCAGTATAACTCTGACCCTCGTAGACTCACTAATTATCACTCAGCCTCAAACATTCGTGCTTAAACACAAGCTTTGTTAAAGTCACACTCTCTCACCCATACATAAGACATAATTTAAAAGCTTTTTTATTCTTATTTCCCTTGCTGTTCCATTTACCATCGGAGCAGCCACACAGCTCCTGTCTGCTTCCAGTACTGGAGCCTGAACCTGAAACCTCAAATCTGCATGGTCACAGATTCGAGGTTCCAGTCTTTGCTTTTTCACTCCACGCTTTCCCAATTCGGTGACAAGTTGGGAAAGGTTGGAGTGACAGGCTGAAAGGACTTGAGCCTGCAGCACCCATGGCTCCCGTTAGCAGTGACGCTTTAGCTCATCACCGAGGAGGCACCGAGGACTGCCAGGGCCCTGAAGCAAGGGCTAGGAGATCATCTGCCCTGGACAATCGCTGATGGCGGATATGGGGACAATAAAGCACCTACATCAGCCTTCAGAGTGTGTCGCTAGCTGCTTCAACCTGTTGTTGGACCGAAGTAAGTCAGCATTTTTTAAATATGGTATATTAAAAACAGGTAATTAAACAGGGAGGGCATAGGCCTGGAGCCAATAAGGGAGAGTTGTCACTGTTTACAGGGCAACCACTGTCGCAATAACTGAGGACAGCTGGAAATTGACTACAGCCTGTGTAACTCTTGCTCTCTGCATTGTTCATTGAACTCTTAGGATGTATTACGTGAAGATGGAGATAAGTAATCAGTAGTCTTCACAAAAATATTTGTAAAATGTCCCTCTGTTCAGATACCATGATATACATGGACACACAGATGATGGAACGCAGGGTCTGAACTGGAACGGCACGGGGAGCAAAAAAACGAATGATTTAGGCCCAGATCTCTGTACTGGGGTGAATGTTTGACATTGTGCAGCATTCTGTCAATCAATTGTTCTTTTTGCATTTGTCACCCCAAGTGGGATGGGTATGCCCAGACATGGGTCCTGTGCTCTCTATGCCACTGGAGTCCAGCTAGCCTGGCTGATGAGGGTTGGTGCCCCGTTACCGGTTCCAGGATGCTGGTTTCTGGTCCAGGGAGGACCTGGCCTGGCAGTTCGGGCTGAACTGTTCCTAAGGGGAGCAGGGTCAAGACTTATTTGCATATGGCTGGGTCTGAACTGGAACGGCATAGGGAGAAAAATAACAACGGATTTATGCCTAGATCTCTGCACCGGGGTGAATGTTTGATATTGTGCAGCATTCTGTCCATCAATTGTTCTTTTTGCAATATGCATTGAGGCATATTCTTCAAATACTGCAAAGGATTGGTTGGTGCTGGCAGATTTATGATAGGTAAATGAATACCAAAAATCCAGACGCAGATCCTCTTCCTAGGAGTTTAATACGCATGGATTGAGTGAGGCCAAGATATCCAGGGATCGATGTATCGATCACAGGCTGTGATTTGGAAATTGTTTAAAAGTCATTATGCTGCAGGTTGCGAGACAGTATGATTTAATAATAATTATAATCCTACCCCGATGTATTTTCTTTTTTCAATATACCTGATGTAATTTATCTACTTTCCTCAGAAGCTTATTTCACTTATATGTGTCTCTATTTTTTCCAGTAAAGTGGGCTTGTTTGAAAGAAAAAAAGGACCTTACCGACAATAGCAGCAAATCAGTACCCACAGGACTAGGTTTAGGTGCGTCTACAGTTTTACCCCATTTTAGGGGTCCACAAACACAGCCTGGAAAGCTGCAAGAGCCGCAGGTTATGAAATACTTCGGGGAATGTCATGTGACTGTTTCCAAGAGTACTGGGATGCACATCTTGGTGAAAACGTGCCACTCTCAAAATCTGTGCCTTTACAAGGTCGCATATGCTCTACTCATGCCTACTACAGTGATTTCCTTTCGGTTGTAACTGGGCTAATTTTACATAAATTCAGATGGATAAGCATCATCTTCATCTTGAAAAGATGTTGTAGGTTTAATAGGCACTGACGTTCTCTGGTGAGCCTTCAAGATATATAATCAACTAGTAAGAGATTCCCACAATCACACGCCCTCAGCTGTTTGAATAAGTCACATTCATTCAACCAGAGACAGACACGAAGACAATACCTAGCATATCCGCACTCTATGACTTAGACCCCGGTCTGCGATGACTATGCGATATACCTATTCTAATGCAAATGTAACTAATCATATTCTTAAAACAGGTGGTTTAAGCTGCAGAATTATTGCCAGACTCGGAAAATATCTCAAGTGAATTTAAACTAACCAAATATCATAAACTTACTGCACTATAAAAGAATTCAGACTTTAAAAATGTTAGAGAAGTTCCATGGTTAGATAGATTGAAATCTGGTATTCGGAAGTCAAGAGACTATTCAAACCCCTAAATTAAACATTTCCTACTTTGTTTAAAAAAAAAAAAAAAAAAAAGTGCTAGGGTCCTCTTCAGGATGCCGCTTCAGTTCGCACCACTCATTGCCCCTGTCAGAACTGCCAATGACAGTACAAACACAATACTAACCCTCACACTCCTACAAGTGGGACAATTCAGACTATTCCAGGCCCCCAAAGCCATAAGAATTGCTTGGGCAGCAGGTATTTGTCATTTTTAATGCGTAGTGAATTAATAAATAACTATTGGAGTGTGCAACTCTAAATAAGGCAAACAGCGCCATAATGTGGCAGACTGTCATAGGTGGCAGTGTTGACATTTAAATTGTGGTATACAACACCGGAAACCACAAGCTCAAATTAAGCAGCAAACTGCAAACACATCATGGGATTCCATATAGCAGTGTTTTCATTGCTATCTGTATAATCTGAATTTATATAGTCCCCTTCCCGAAGCGGTCACTGCTTTTTAGGGGGGGGGGGGGGGGGTGGGGGTCTCAGGTGTAATTGGTAAGAAGTGTACTGAGAATACAGTGGTTGGAAACATAAATTTGTGAATGGTATCTGCACAAAGGAATGGCAGCAATTCATCAAAATGATGCCTACTATACCTTAAAAGAGCAAAGGTTGCATGTGTACTGAAAATAGGTTACAGCACCAGCAGGTTGGAGCTATTAGGGAACTTAAGAGTCTAGCATGAAATAAAGAACTTGCCTCCAACCCGAGTAGCTCCACACTCTTCTATAAAGATCCGGCCCTCCAGCAACATTTTGGCGACAAATTAATAAGGACCTGCATCCATGGAAATGCAGCAAGACTCCGGTAGCAATTGGGGGCATTTCTGGTAGAGGGGGAAGGCCTATTGTGAATAGGAAGATGCCTTGTAACCATGGCCTACTAGAGTGGGGCCACCCACCACCAAATCCATTGGCATGTGGTGTCAACTAAAGCTCCTGGGTAGGTGGAAGTCCAGTGGGGAGAGTGGGCAAGGAAAAGGAGAAAGATGAGGGGATTTATAAACTGAGGAGGTGTGTCCCAGTGAACAGACTTGGCGGGACGAGCATAGACGCTGCCGAAATATGGTTCCGGTGACAAGACTCTTCGGCGGTCACTAAGCGGGTACACGATCAGCTGACGCGTGTTCTCTGCTTTTTAAGGTTGAAGGTATGCAGTTCTGATGCAACCAAATGGTTTGATGTGAACCTCCCGTGAAAGTCTAATTTGGAACCCCACTAGCCCTGAAGAAGTTGCTTGAAATTTGTTACAGCAATGAAACATGTTGGCTATTGATTGATTATGGCTCTACATGAGCTATTTTTAATTTGGAAAACTTACAGCATCGAATAAAAGTTATCACAAGCAAGAAAGCTTGACCAATTTTTAGCGGTGAGGATTATTTGTGCATATTCTCACGGGGTCCATAAACTTGTGCATTTCTATAGCATGTATAGGAAGTACACTCACATTTAGGTTTCTTCTATTGTTTGGTTTCATTTGGTCGAGGTTTTTCTCTCAAGTGCACACTTTTTTCTTTTCTAGAGAGAAAGTAACCAATGATGAGAAGTGGGTTTACTGGCGAGTACCAGGGGGGCGTGGCTTGGACGCCGATCGGGATGGCGGCGTGAGCTCGCAGCTCCGCGCGGAATCCCGCTATTTCTCCTGTTATCTGCACCCTGCCGACCCGAAATCGACGGTCCTGCCCTCTGAAGTGTAAGGGGACAGCCGGGCACGATCGGAGAGCCGTTGGGGGACTGCTGGCCCCGAGGAGATCGAGTTGAGGCGACGGCCGAGGTGTTGCCGAGAGTGAGAAGAAGATGGCGGCGAGGAGGTCGGGCGGCCCTGGACTTCAGCTTTGGGCCGAGTTGTCGCCGACTGGCAGGAGATCCTGCAACCGATAGATCGAGGCACTGGGACCAGCGGTGCCGGATCCAGAGATTAGGGGATAGTGACTCGCACCGCCCAGGCCTTGGGGACCCTCGCTGGCCGCCATCTATATATATATCCTTCCCCCCTCAGGCTTCCGAGGGAGTCGGCTGAACAGCGCTCGCCAAGTTGGTCGTTGATCCTGGGGGCATCGGCGGCGGCATTGGCCCTGCTCGGTGCCGGGGAGTTGGCACTGAACGACGAGTGCTGAAGACGGACGGGCTCTTGGGCCTGTGACGCAGTACCCTGAAATGGCGGCGGCGGCCGGAGGGCTGGTGGCCGAGGAGCGTGCTGAGGGGGACCCGGCGACATCGACTCGGATGGGCGAGATGCCCTCGCCGGAGTTGGACCAGGAGCAGCGGCTGAACCGACGTTTGGACGCCATACTCGATGCGATCACCTCGACCAAGGAGGCGCTGCACCAAGACATTGCCCAAGTGGCCACGGGACTGGGGCTATTGCGAGCGGACCACGCGAAGCTGGCGGATAGGGTCAAGGACCATGATCAGCTGTTACTGGACCTGAAGCCATCGGTGGTGACCGCGGAACACAAGATCGCGGACATATTGGCCCGACTGGACTCGCTGGAACGACGGGCGGAGGATGCCGAAGGCCGCAATAGACGGAACAACGTGCGGGTCGTAGGCCTGCCGGAACGGATTGAGGGGGGAGGATGCGGTGGCCTACATGGAGACCTGGTTCCGCACAGTGGTGGCGCCGGAGGGGCTTACTCCTTTCTTCACCTTGGAGCGAGCCCACCGGGTGCCTGCTCGCCCGCCAGGACTTGGCCGCCCCCCCCGACCGATGGTGGTGCGGCTCCTCCACTATAAGGACAGGGATCTCCTCATCCAGCGGGCTAGGATGTCGGGCCCATATGAGGTGGAAAACAGTAAGGTCACGATTTTCCCGGACTACACCCAGGCGGTCCAGAAGAACAGGGCATCGTTCCTAGCGGTGAAGAAAGAGCTCCGGGAGGAAGGCATCCAATATTCCTTGCTCTACCCGGCCAAGCTGCGGATCATACTGGATGGCACTACGCACTTTTTTCAGACTCCAGACGAAGTGTGGCAGTGGCTGGAGTCGCATAGAGCGGTGACGGACAGGACGCATAAAAGCAGGAGAGACCAGCCTAAGCCACCCCGGATCCGACAATCGCAGCGCATCAGGTCCCGCAACAGGCGCCAGCGGGAGAAACGGGAGGCTCAAATGGCGGCGGAGAAGAGGGATGCGCTCGCAGCGACGGCGGCCATTACGGGGTCGCAACAGAACAGTGAACTGGCAGAAACGGACTCGGGCGGGGAGGGCAGCAGAACGGGAGAAGACCTCTCAGAAGCGGAGAGTTCGAAGGGGCCAGTGGTGACCCCCCAGACATCTGATGGGATATTTTGCGGCTGAGACTGTATTGGGACTTGATCGAGACTTCATGGTAGGGTTGTATCCTGTTGGGGATGGGCGGGTTGCCGGGATAGGGGGCTAAGCGCTTAGTAGGGGATGAAGGCGCGGGGCGCCGGCTCCGCTAGCTGGGGTCGGCGGTAACTCACCCCCCTTGGGCCCTTAAGGCCTACTGTGGTGGAGACCACAGGGTAGGAGAATGGGAAGTTGGTTCAAGGTTTGGATGGGGGCTGACTTTGGGTTCACGTGCTCTGTCCTGGGGAGTGGGGTTTGGGGAGTTTTTCTGTTCAGGGTGTGTTCGGGGGGGGGGGGGGCAACTGCTTTGGGGGGTTATGAACCTTTGTTCTTTGAATCGGACTGTTCGAGGTTGGTATGGGGACATTACCTAATTTGAAATGCCTGACGTGGAATGTCCGGGGGCTGCGCACTATGGTTAAACGCCACAAAGTACACGCATACCTGGTGCGTAGGGGGGTTCAGATTGCTATGCTACAGGAAACTCATCTAACCAAAAAAGAGTGCGCTGCATTGCAAAAAAGATGGCGGGGCCAGGTGTTCGGCACCACTTACTCAGCGTATGCCAGGGGGGTGCTGATCTGGGTGAGGGCGGGGATACCATTTCAAGTGCTGAATCAAGTGGTGGACCCTGATGGTCGGTTCGTGGCGGTGGAGGGGAGGCTGTATGGAAGGGACGTGGTTCTCTGCTGTGTGTATGCGCCGAACACTGATCAGGCTCGATACTTTGATGGCCTCTCTGGGTCCTTGGCCTCTTTCCTGGCGGGCCCGATAGTGTTAGGGGGGGACTTTAATTCGATCACGGATGTGGCTCTGGATAGGTCCCATCCCCCTCTGGTAGACTCCCCGGTGCGCAGGTTGGCCATGCACAGGAAGGATTGGCAGGACAGGTGGGGGTTGCTGGATGTTTGGCGGGAGCAGCACAGAGACACCAGGGATTATTCCTTTTACTCGGCTCTCCACGATCTGCATGTCAGGATAGATTCGGTGCTCTGCGGTGGGTCCCTAGCCCCGTTGATTTCCCATACGGAGTACCTGGCTAGGACCATCTCGGATCATAGCCCCCTATTGGTACACATTCAGTGGCAGCGGGAGCGCTCAGCGATACCAACATGGCGGCTCCGGCCGGAGACGCTGGAGGATTCAGTATTCAGCGACGCAGTCCAGCAAGGCATTGTCAGCTATTTTGGCGAGAATGAGGGCACGGCCACGAGTAGATCCACTGAATGGGATGCAATGAAAGTGGTGGTGAGAGGGGTGTGTTTGGGTAGGTTCTCGAATGCTCGTACGACTGTGGTGAATGCACTCATGAAAGTGGAAGATTCTTTGAGGGATTTGGAATGCCGCAGGCCGGCCAGGCCAGACTTACGGACCCAGTTATTGGAAGCGAAGGAAGTGGTCGCCACCGAGACAGAACGTTTGCGGTGTACGACTACAGGCAGTACGTCGTCAGAGCGCATGCAGAGAGGGCAAGGTGGGCACTCTCTTGGCCAGACTTGCTAACCCGGAACTTAGGGGCTGCCCGGTCCTTAGCATTAGCAATGCCCGGGGGGAGATGGTGTACTCCCAGGCAGCGGTGTTGGAGTGTTTCCGGGGAGTACTATCAGGAATTATACCAGAGTCAGCTGGGAGTGGAGGTCCAGGAAATAGCAGAATACCTAGGGGAGAGGCAGCTTCCGGTCCTAGACGAAGAGGACGCGAAGGAGCTGGGCGGCCCGATTACGCTCACTGAAATACGGGTGGCCATCAAACATATGGCTTGTAATAAAACGCCCGGGGTGGACGGATTGCCGATTGAATTTTATCAACAGTATGTTGACAGCCTGGCTCCCAGGCTTCTGGTGTGTATACGGAAGCTTATGAGGCAGGGGGACTGCCTGGGTCCATGCAAGAGGCCTTGATTGTACCGCTCCTAAAGCCTGGCAGGGACGCAAAGGATGTAAGGTCCTATCGCCCGCTATCCATGCTGACGGTAGATTATAAGATCCTGAGCCGAATCCTAGCCACCAGACTGGCCCCACACATGACGGGCCTGGTGCACAAGGATCAGGCTGGGTTTATACCCACGAGGAGCACAGCGCTGAACATTCGCCGCCTGGTGGGAATAATGGACGCCATCTTGGACGGGGAAGGGGCTCCAGCGGTCCTGTCAGTGGACATCGAGAAGGCCTTTGATAGCCTAGAATGGTCTTTCCTGGATGGAGTGTTAGAGAGGTTTGGCATGGGAGAGGGGTTCCGCCGGTGGACGAGGGTCTTGTACGCCTCGGCGACGGCGAGGGTGCGCTTGGGCGGTCTGGTGTCTGCGGCATACCCGGTGGGAAGGGGCACGCTACAGGGGTGCTCCCTATCCCCCCTATTGTTTGCTCTGGCAATGGAGCCTTTGGCGGTCCATGTGAGGTCGGGTGACAGATACGCGGGGATAGCCAGTGGCGGGCAGCAGCACTATATATCGTTGTATGCGGATGACCTGCTCCTGTACCTTGACGACACGGCGCGGGCCCTGGAAGGAGCGATGGACTTGCTATCGGAGTTTGGCCGGCTATCGGGCCTTAAGGTCAACTGGGCGAAGACCTGTGTGTTTCCGCTGAGAGCGGGGTCGCCCAACCCTGGTCGCGATTTGGGGGTGGTCTGGGAGCCATCTTGCTTCACCTATCTGGGAGTGCGCATCTATCACGCGACTGCGGATTTATTGGAGGGCAACATTGGTCGATGTGTCCGGGCTCTGAGGGGCAGCATGTCCTTCTGGTCGACCCTCCCGCTGACGGTTCTGGGTAGGATCGCTCTTTTAAAAATGGTGGCGCTCCCCCGCTTCCTGTACTACTTCCGGACATTGCCTATCTGGATTCCTCAAGGGATCTTCAGAGACCTGAGGACAATGATTATTGGGTTCCTATGGGGGCATGGCCGCCGTAGAGTGGCGCTGAGCACGCTACTTCGCCCCAAGATGGAAGGGGGTATGGCTGTGCCCGATTTCGAGCTATATTATTTGGCGGCGCAGTTGCAGGTCCTCACGCAGAACGTGGCTAGGGTGTTCAGGGGTCCGGAGGAGGACCGAGACCGGGGGATACAACAACATGTGCTGTCCTATATTGTCATGCAGCAGAGACTTGAGTTACGGGGCCTCACTATGGAGGAGTGAACACTCCGGCTGTGCTGGCAGAGGAGCCTTAGGAGAGCGAAGGCGACGCGGCCCTATGCACCGGAGATCCCGATCGGCATGCTGACGGCACTGCCGCATGGGGGAGACTGGTCGCCATTGCTGGATTGGGAGGAGGCGGGCCTACAGGTGGTGGGTGACCTGTACATCGATGGGACTCTGGCACCGTTCGAAGCGCTTCGGGAACAGTTCGGGCTGCCCGACGGGGGGTTCCTCCTGCACGCGGCGGTAGTGGCTGCTATACAGAAGCACTGGAAAGGGGGACTCATGGAACCGACCACGACTATGGCGTGCCAGTATGTGGTAATGGTGGCGGGCACGTTCAAGGCTGTGACATGCCTCCATAACAGGATGCTGAATGAGGGACTGGAACCGCTCCAGGGTCTCAAGGCTAAATGGGAGGAGAGTGTGGGCCGGCCTATCCCGGACACGGCGTGGGGCCACATCTTGCGGCGCACGTGGAAAGGCACGAGAAACGCGCGCTTCCAGCAAGTGCATTTCTATGTGCTCCATAGGGCCTACTTAACCCCCGAGAAGATACAGCGGTACTTCCAGGTGCCGGACGCCCGATGCCCGCGGTGTTCAGCTCCGGGAGCGGACATGGATCATCTGCTCTGGGGGTGCTCGCACTTGGAGGCCTACTGGGCGGAGGTGGGGGACCTCCTAAACGAGGTGACTGATAGGGAAGTGGAATTCGATATGGCGGCATGCTTGTTGCTCTGGTTCCCGCACACCAAACACACCAAGGTGACGAGCAAATTTATTGATCTGGGTCTGATACTGGCGCAAAGAGAATAACGTGGCATTGGAAGTCCAGGGGTGGGCCGTCGCTACGTAGATGGAAGAATGAACTACTACGGTGGTCTGAATGCGAGAGTGTGCTCCGGATGAGGCAGGCTGTTAAGCTTGGGAATGAGAAGGCTTTGGATGTAGCGCGTGCGTGGGAGTTGGTGGTGCAGGCTTTGCGTGATTCTTTGGTGGAGGATGAGGACGGAGGAGATTGAGCCAGCGGACACTGCGGGGCGAATGTTAACAGAATTGCACATTACGCTGTAGTGGATCCATCCAACACATAGGGACGAGGCATACACCTTTAGCAGTTGCCGGGGGGGGGGGGGGGGGGGGGGGGCTTCGGGGGGGGTAAGTTAGCGGGAGTTTGGGGTGGGTCGGAAGCCGAATAGCTGGTCGTCTGCTAGGGCGCCTTGAGTTCAGTAGACCGGTAGGGCGCTGTGCGGAGCGGGGAATGGCTGGGGGGAGCGGCCAGGCATGTTAGACCTACAGCGCTCGGGGCTGCTCCCGACAGGGACAGCACCACTGATTACACAACAGGGATGGCTGACGGTAGTACTGTTGAGGGTGGGGGGGTAAAAGCAGATACGTAAAGCGACATAGCAACCATGGTCCCTATGGGACGCGCACTGTGATATTTTCCTACTGAAGTGGAGTATTACGCCCTCCCGGCCTCCGGGATGCGGGCTGAATGGCTGTGTACGATATACGTTTTACTATTGACCGGGGGGGATGTCACGAGTGGACTGGTTGACTAATTGTATTCTGTGGTTTCTAATTCTGCAATAAAAACAAATTTAAAAAAAAAAAAAAATACTGGCGAGTACCAGTCAGCACCTCCCTTGGTGTTGCAACCGTGAGGTGCTTTCTCTCCTTCATACACTTTTTTTTGTTTATGGGTGGGTCTTTGATGGTAGTTTATTCTAGAATTAGGATACACCACATCATAGTGACCAATTGGTCGTAGAGGGAGTTGTGGATGAGGTTATAATCCCCCCCTTGTGCTGGAATCAGAATTTTGGTTATATCTACTCAGAGACAGCCTTTTGATTGATTTTGAATGCGTTGAGTGGGGGGCTGGCTGTCCTTTTGTTCCCCCTTTTGTATTGATGACAAATTAATAAGGACCTGCATCCATGGAAATGCAGCAAGACTCTGGTGGCAATTGGGGGCGTTTCTGGTAGAGGGGGAAGGCCTATTGTGAATAGGAAATGTAAATGTAAATGTAAATGTGGGTGTACTTGTAAAGCGCACTGCGACTCCATGGAGTATCATTGCGCTGAAGACCGCTGGGGAACCCGTCCTGGTTTTCCCTGTGAGATGGTCCCTTTCTGGGTATCTCCAAGGTGAAACCAGGCATCCCCGGCGTCTGTGGGGGGCCGTTATAGAGATGAGAGGCAAGCTTAATGCCCAGAGTTGCGGAGTGTGTTCCCTGGTTAGAGTAGGCACAGAGGCGAGAATTATCGAGTCCGTTTTGACCCTGGTCCACGACCCTGCCGCGTAGGGAATTGAACCCTGGTCCCGGGCCGTTCTCTGCTTACAGGTCTGCCGCCTCTAACCAGTGAGCCACACCACTCCACAGGAAGATGCCTTGTAACCATGGGCTACTAGAGTGGGGCCACCCACCACCAAATCCATTGGCAAGTGGTGTCAACTAAAGCTCCTGGGTAGGTGGGAGTCCAGTGAGGAGAGTAGGCAAGGACAAGGAGACAGATGAGGGGATTTATAAACTGAGGAGGTGTGTCCCAGTGAACAGACTTAAGCTTACGTACAATCCGAAGGACAAAGCGTTATTACGACGGTGCTGTGGAGACAGTGCAGAGAGGCAGGTAATCTCCTTCACAGTAACCATAACTCTAAAATGACCCATACAGCTTCAGGCAGTAATACATTCAACGGCGATGGTGACATTAGGAGAAGAGTTGTTGAGTATGAAGTATGATTTCCCAATTAAACTGAATGTGATATAGGCTAGTCCATTCCTTGGATGGTCCTATGTGCATTCTGGATTTTTTTATAATGTCCAGCTCGGAGTGACCGGACATTACGCGCCTCCTGCTAACACTGTAGTTAAGGCGTTGGACAAAGGTCTTGTGACAATGCGCAACAATAGGTAAATGAGGACTTTACTCTCCGGAACGGATTATTCAGTGCTGGAAGAGAGTGTGGTGTTTGGGTGTATGGCAGTACAACTTACTCTTGAGATAACCTCACCGATAGCTTTGATTCCAGACCTTGGTGTCGGAGTTGACAAACTGACTTGCAGATTTGGATATTATGAAGGGGGTAGGTTTTGAATTGGGACCAGTCTGATAACATTGATTAAATACTACCAATAGTTTCCCGGTAAATTTAGACATAGAAGTAGGGCTATCTCCAAGGACACTGGAGATAAAAATGAGACTGTGTATTTTCAGTGTATACTGTGTCCTAAAGTCAAGTCAAGCTTTGGCCGCTTGGCATTTGTTCAAATCTTTAAAAATATGACATTAAGTTAATTAATCAGTAGGGTTGTTTGGTATTCATAGAGTTCATATTATTTTATGTTATTCAGTTAAGAATTGTGCCTGGTGTCCTACTAACTGTGAGGGGCTTCATTAGGATGAGACACTTGTTAGTTTTAATTTTCATGTTGTGACACGTTCCAGGCAAATCTTGTATATGACGCATGTGTCAAGTTTAAAAAGTTGCCATGTGCGCTCGAGCTCTGCTGTTTTGTGAATTTCAGTTTTTGATGATGTTTGTGTGAGCTGATGTCTTTGTGCTGAAAGACAGGGTTGGATGATTAATTATCCACCTGTTGGTTGTTTTGGGAGTGAAATGTGAGCATTTATTTTCGACTCCACATCTTTCGGTATCTGGAATTTGCTGCATAGTACTGCAAGAGGATGCAGTGCTATGCCGACTCCTCCGGTAACCTCGATTCATCGCAATCAGGCTTTAGGCCCAAACACAGCACGGAAACATCCCTGCTGGCCATCACAGATAACATCAGGCTGGCCTTAGACCGTGGCCAATCTACTCTTCTCGTGCTGTTAGACAACTCGGCTACATTCGACACGGTCGACCACCAGATGCTCAGGAGAATGGAGAAATCTGGAATTGGTAGATAAGCCCGGGGGTGGATGACAAGCTTCCTTTCCAATCGCTCACAGAAAGTTAACCTTGGGCCTTATTGATCTAAAACTATTGAGCTGACCAAGGGAGTGCCTCAGGGCTCATCCTTAAGCCCCACCCTGTTTAAAATCTATGTCGCTCCCTTAGCTGATCTGTTGAGGTCCTTCAAGGTTTATGCCAATTTCATACGCTGATACTCAGCTGAGTTTCTCATTCAACAAATCTACTCTATCTGCCCAGTCTACCTTCTCCTCCGGCATGATGGCAATCTCCAATTGGATGAGAAGTAATGTCCTCCAATTTAATGTAGGGAAGACAGATCATGCTCTTCGGAGAAGCCCCTTTGTTGTCGTCACCGGATTGGTGGCCAGGGGTTTTTGGTGCCCCCCCACCCTCCCCCGGGCACCTAACGTAGCTGTAAAAAATCTGGGCGTCCGTCTTGATCAGGTATTGACCATGAAGTATCATGTAACCTACACAGTTGGTTCCTATTTCCTTGTGCTTAGTCTGTTGAGAAGAGTCTTCCCTCTTCTTTCTGACTCCACACAAACAACTCTCATCCAGATACGAGTATTAAGCTGACTGGATTACTGCAACACCCTGTTGGTCTCAGCTAATGAATCTTCGCTGGACCGTTTGCAGGTAGTCCAGAACACCACGGCCCGTTTGCTCCTAAATGTCCCTTATAGAACTGCCTCCCTTCTGCTTATCCAACAGCTTCACTGGCTACCCGTGCGCAAACACATTAAGTTGAAAATGTGTTGCACCATCCATAAAGCTACCACTAGGGATCTTCGCTCTGGAACCAAATCCCTTCTGGTAGTTCCTCGGATAAAGAAGGCGAGGATGGGTGGAAAAGCTTTTTTGCACCTTGCTCCCCTGTATTGGAATTTGCTCCCTAGCCCGCTGAGGCAATGTCCGGACCATCTTCAATTTAGAAGGCTTCTTAAAACTGTTCTGTTTTAGACCGCATCATGTCAGCTTCCTCTGTATATCTGCAGCGCAGAGATACCCCTTCAAGGGTGATTCAGGTGCTATACAAAACTCATAAATTAATAAATAACTACATAAATAATCGTTTACATGTTGTTGTGTAGATATGTTGAGTGCGTGTCTAATTGTTGTGAGTATGGGAAAGAGCAGTACTCCTCCGCAAGAGATGCAAGTGAACTATACTTGTATGTTTTGGTGTGAACTGAGGAAAGAGCAGTATCCTGTCACTAGAGGTTGTCAGGGCAGTATTCCCTTCAGAGTGCTAATCTGAGGAGGGGTAGAACCCGGTCATGGGAAGTTGCACACTGGAGTCCCATGTGGTGTGCTAAGTAGCCCAAGTGTAGTACCCTGTCACAAGAAGCTGCCTGTGGGTCAATCCCATGGGTGCGATATGGAAGGAGAGAAATACAATTTTTGAGAAAAATTGGAAGTTCCCGTGGAGCGAATATGTGGGGACGTGTAGTATCCCTTGGTGTTGTGGATGTCAGCAACACGTTTCACCAGAGTGTTTTCCTGGACCAGCCGTCTTTCTCTACAAATGCAAAGAGTTGGTGTAGCTCTAGACTCAGAGTGTTATTTGTAAGGACTTCTTTATATGATGGTGTAGTCTGGTGTCAATGGCTGTATTGCTGTACTGCTCTAGTGTTTGATTATTGTGTCAATTATTTTTCAGTACGCCTAAACGGAGACTGTCATCATTGAGTTTAGAAGTCTTTCCAACTTTTTCAAGTGCAGTTTCCAGAGGGTGCGTTACTAGGTGCAGATTAGGTTCTTTATTCAGACTGGCACTTTGTCATACTGGGTTGGCCAGCTAGTGTGGCTGGGTGTGGGGAGTGTCGGAGTGCTGGGCTGCAAATGTGTGTGTGTGTGTGTGTGTATGTGAGTTTGCACAGCAGTATGTTGTCCTTGTGGGGAATTGCGAGTTGCTTCTGGATGATGGGGAAGGATGAGAGTTTGCTGTGTGGTCTATTTCAGAATGTGAGGTGGGTGTCTGGGAACATTCTGTATGAGTGTTTTTGTTTGACAGGTTTTGTGTTGGAGTCTAGTCATCAAGGGAGTTTTGAGTTAAGGTGATGTATGGTTAAACTCTTTTTCTATTTTGTTTTCACCTTGAATGAGTGTACATAGGGATGATGACTGACCCTTTGTCAAAGGAAGCTAGTGGGTCTGTAACCTGGCTGTAGCATGACAGAACGTCTATGACCGCATGACCGCATGTCCGCATGCACAGCTGTTGTATGGTTTTATTGCGAGTGTGCAGACATAATGGTACAGTCTTGTGTCTGAGGTCACAAGACGTGTACGTCTTGGACCATTGTGCAAGGGTAATCAATCACAAACTAGTTTTGTCTTGTTTCTTTGTTGGGCAGGTCGTTTCATGGGTGGGAGGTGTGGGAGTCTCATGTAGTTGACAAGTTTCTGTGACTGCTATTTGTTGTCTTTGAGTGTCTGTGTGGGAATTGGAGAGTTTAAAAGGTTGTTGCGGGGTGAATGTGTAACCTAGACATCTTAGTATGCAAGAGAATGGCTGTTCTTTGAGTTGTAAGACAAGGACTGTGGCATCCTGTGTGTCCGCTTTACCTGTCTGTCTTAACTTGTGTCTGGAATGCGATGAGTGAATGAAGTAACAGAAAGTTAGTGTGTGGTGTGGAGTGGTCGCTAGGAGATAGACAGCTGCAAGGAGGACAGACATTACAGGGCCTACTTGCTGTTGCTGTAACCGAAGGGATTAACATCAAATAAATACCTTCTTCTATTTGAGTCACTCCCAACTCTTGCTTGAAGACCCTGTCCTCCAACTTTAAAAATGTTCTCTTATGGAACGATTGCTTGCAGCAAAACTCCCCCCTCTTTCCACCCGGAAGCAGAAGAGACAAAAAAAACAGTCAATAAAGCAATTAAGTATTAAAACAAATTATTATACGAGGAAGCTAGCTGGCTTTTGCTAAAGTTAGCTTTTGTTCAAAAAGACATGATGGTCTACTGAGACTTTCTATATAAGTTTTAAAGTTTTTATTGTAATCTTTCTGTGATTGTCGACTAATCAGTTAAAAAATATAACAACATATTTAAACTACAGAAAAGTAAAACATTGCATGAATGCCCCAATCAAACAACAAATGTCAATAAGCAATCCAAAATGATAAACATAATATTTTCTGCTGATCGCGAAAACGCATTAAAATAACACCTAGGCTCGGCTGTCATGTCTGCAACCAACCCCGATGAGGGTGTCCTTATTTTTAATGTGTAACTTTAAAAAAGTTTCTTTCATCCATAAATAATCTCCACTTAGACGTTGAGGCTAGACTAAAATCAAGGTACTTAAGAAGCCGTTCGTAAAATGCTCTTAGCCCAAAGTCCCGTGAAAACATGAGGCCATTTGTAAAGTGCTCTTAAGCAATAGTCACACTGCACTCAGTGGGTATTCTGTAAAAATGTTGCAAAACAAGTGGCGCATTTCATAACCACATGGAGCGCCGTTGCTACAAACTGAAGAGTTTTTGTTTACTGTGGTTTCCAGAACATTACTGGCTACCGGAAGACTTCAGTGCTGATATTCACAAGACACGTGGAGGAGGATGACCTTAAAGGTTTGACCTGACACACTTTGAAAGGGCTGCAGGATCATGCCGAACAGGCCAGCTCCGGGGTACAGTAAAACATCTTGAAAAGCTCTCAGACACCCGAAAAGTATATTCTGCGCTATAAAAAACAAGCATTTGCAATGCAATAGGTCTCGCATTAGGAAAGTTTGAGCTGTTGGTATTGTAAATGACAAATTTTTATTTATGTGTTGGTTTTGAAAATAGCGAAATTAATAGCTTTGTCATTTACAAAGACAGTACTTTTAACTTTCGCAAATGTGACACCTATAGCATTTGTAATGCAATATGTGTTGTATTACGTGTCTTAGATGTATTGATATTACAAATAACACTTGCTTTTAATTTTTTTAAATAATTAATACTTAAATAAAAGATATTGTAATTTATAATGGCAATAGCTTAAAATTTTGTAAATAACTTTTGTGAAGATTATGTTAAGTGTATTTTATTGTGACGAAAATCCAAGAACAGAAGTGAAATATTAACATTTTTTTGTGACATTTGTAATAAAGCTCAAAACATTGAGAGAACATATTTGAACCAGTTGTTGTTGAATGGTTGCACAGATTGAAGCTGTAGTGGCGCTGAATGATGTTGTGGTGGTGACGAGTGATGCTGTGGCATTCAGTGATGCTGTGGTAGCGTATAGTGATGTTGTGGTGCCCGAGTGTTGCTGTGGTGGTGCTGTGGTGATGCAATAAGAGTGTAATTATGTGGCGTGTAACTATGTGGCACTGAGTGGTGTTTGGAGTGTATGTTGCGTTGAGCACACTGTTATTATGTAGCATATAATTATGTGGCACTGAATGGTATTGTGTAGAGTGTATGTTGAATTCAGTAGAGTAATTGTGTGGCATGTAATTATGTGGCACTGAGTGGTATTGTTTGGCGTGTTTGTAGCATTGAGTGCATTGTAATTATGTAGCATATAATTATGTGGCACTGAGTGGTATTGTGTGGTGTGTGTGTTGCATTCAGTAGTGTAATTATGTGGCATGTAATTATGTGGCACTGAGTCGTATTTGGAATGTTGCATGGAGAGCAGTGTAATTATGTGGCGTGTAATTATGTGGCACTGAGTGGTATTTGGAGTGTATGTTGCATTGAGCGCGCTGACATTTTGTATCATAATTATGTGGCACTGAGTGTTATTATGAGGAGTGTATGTTATGAGTGTAATTGTGTGGCGTGTAATTATGTGGCATTGAGTGGTATTGTTTGGAGTGTATGTTGCATTGAGTGTAGTGTAATTATGTAGCATATAATTATGTGGCACTGAATGGTATTTGGAGTGTATGTTGCATTGAGTGCAGTGTAATTATGTGGTGTGTAATTATGTGGCACTGAGTGGTATTTGGAGTGTATGTCGCATTGAGTGCAGTGTAATTATGTGGCGTGTAATTATGTGGCAGTGAGTGGTATTTGGAGTGTATGTTGTGTTGAGCGCAGTGTAAGTATGTAGCATATAATTATGTGGTATTGTCTGGAGTGTATGTTGTATTCAGTAGAGTGTAATTATGTGGCACTGAGTGGTATTGTGTGGAGTGTGTGTTGCATTCAGTGGGAGCATTTCTGAGAGCCCCTACTTATTATCTCGGCCAAAGCATTGCTAACACAATGCCTTAGACGAGACCTAAAAATTAAGGACTGGTTATAATAACTACAAGCACTTGAATATATACAAAATATAGGTGTTAAAATAGTGAATCCTGCACCATTAATGCACATAAACATGGCAACCAGAGAATGAAAACCCGAGCAGTGAATAAAGAAGCGTGCCTCGGAAATAATCCAAAGAGACAACACTCAACACCACCAAAAGTGAGCCAACAACAAAAGAACGCTCAGATTGCATCTCAAGGTAAACACTCAATAATATGAACTCCTGCACCACTGTATTGCAGACCAACCAAGTGAAACACAAATGCATGTTAACTGGTAGCTTACGTGCTGAACACCAAGATCTAATGTTGAAGATGTGAACTGAATGTTGCTATCTGAACAGAAGGGGAAATGAAGTATGATTGTTCAAACAGACATAAATGAACAAACGCTGGTACCCATAATACCAAATTAATGAAATACCCTACCTTTCTGAGCATGTACGCAAAGACGCACCACTGAAGTCTCAATACCCCGCGTACAAGGAAACGTCTGATGTCGTGAGGTAAAATGGGAATGGATCCTATTACAACAAGACCTACTGCATTGCAAATGCTTTTTCTTACTTGAAGAGAGCTGCAGGCAGCAAAGCGTGCTTCCAGGAGCTGTCCTCGTCTCCATTGTGACACTCTCACCCATCCATTCATACCAAGGTGCAGCTTCCTGATAGGTCCTGGGGACAGGGCCATCCACATAAGAATGTAAATCCAACTTAGATTTGTCTCTCTTTCTGTTCACCTACTGTATTGTGTAAAATTAACTAACACTCGGGTCAGTCGTGAAATATGTAGGTGTAATTCAGTTCACAACACTGCACTCCCTCAGTCTCTATTCCTATTTTGCTTTTTAATCCCCCTCTTCTTGGTCTTCCAGAGTCACTCAAATGAAAGAGAAGACAGCCTGACTCTTATCTTATTGACTCCATAGGTCCGCCCGGCTTATCAAGGCAACAGGTCATTCAGTAAATGTTTTCAGTTCTCTAAAATCCTTTCTTCCTCTAAGTGCTCACCCGTGTTCTGTGATTGTGTGCAAATGCGGTTGTATATGTTTGTGGCCATGTGTGTGTGCTGCATGAGCAGATGCATCTATAGCGCCACGGAGATAGCTCCTGGTGATGCCCGCATTGATTTCCTATGCAAGGACAGGATGGCGCTCGCAGATCCCAAGTATAATTAAAGCAAAATTCTGGGTTGCTGCTTCTACATACTCAAAATGTGTCTATAATTTCTGCATCTTGCATTCTGCGAGCTAATGTAGAAACAATTGCCTGTCTATCTTTTCTATAAGTATTCGGAGACAAACAGCTTCGTAAGGAGTCGGTTTTGGTCTGTCATTTGAGTATTTTTCACATGCTCGATGGTTGCAACGTTTGAGTCACTGCCTTCTTGGAACAAATCTGTAAAAACAGATTAAAACGAGGCACCCGAGAAGGGCACCGCAGGTAAGACTGCTCCCGGAGGAGGAAGGCAAAGCACTTTCTCTTCTGACGTCCGCTTTCACCAGGCCGTGCACTGCTCGGAGTCCGGGCGTCGCTGGGAGGCCTTGGTCAGCTTGCGACAGGTGTATCTGGAGCGAAGTTGACTACGAGGTGAGTAGACACAGGTGTGAAGGAGTAGAAGAGAGTCCAGGGCTAAAGGGAACCCCAGTAGGGAGCGCGCTCAATTCTGTCCATACATTTGGACTCGTTAGGATTGGATAATACCGTCAGCACAGCTACCACATTTTCAGTTTGTTTACCAATAATATTTCCAGGTTTTTAGTGCACATTAGGGAACATTTCAATGCATTACGCCTGCCCAGGACTTTAAATAGGACAAAAACACCAAGTTCATATTGTAGAGTGCCGCCGCGCTGCCCGCGGCGACCCGGAAGCTCTTGGCCGGCCAATCCGCTCGCGGCCGACCGGAAGTCCCGCCTCCCGAGGTCCGCGAGCTTCCGGCGCATGGAGCGCCCTGCCGGTCCGGGGTAGCCCGGGTCCCCAGGAGGGGGCCGGGGAGAAGGAAGAGTGTGGCGCCTGTTGCGGGGCTCCTCTGACCTGAGGGAGCCCCGATTTAGAAGAGGAGACGCGCTGTGAGGAGCGGAGCGCGAGAGGAGCCCCGCCGGAAGAGCGCAGTCGGTGAGTGGGGCCCAGGGCTGATGTTAAGTGCGTGCGTGCCTGTGTGTATGCCTGTGGGGGAGGGGAGGGGAGGAAAGGGGGGGGGGGGAGTGTGTGCGCGCGTGTGTGCGCGAGGGAATGTGTGTGCGCGCATGCGTGACTGTGTGTGATTGAGAGAGAATGCGAGGCGGGGGATAGTGTGCCTGTATGTGTGCCTGTATGTGTGCCGTATGCCTGCGTGTGCATGCGCGCGCCTGTGTGTGTGTGTGTGCGTGCATGCAGAGGGGTGGGGGCTGCCTGTGTCTGTGTGTGAGCAAGGGATTTGCTTCGCGCATGCTCAGCTACCAGACGCTCGCTCCCGAGGTGAAATCTGACCTCGTCAAAGCGCGCGTCTGGTAGCTGTCCACATTCCTAAATACGGGCCACAATAGGTCTGAAGCAGACACCTTCAATGCTCACGCATTGAGGGTAGGTCTGCTCGACCTAAAAATCACTACAACATGATGTAACAGTAAACAGTGAAACAATTTCCAAGAGGATGTCGGACTGAAACTCGAAAAGATGTTGCTCAAATTTCATAAAACGGGGGCCAAAATCTGCATTTTGACTTCCTGGCCCGTTACAATACTTGTAACACTATGCAGCTGATCATTGCAGGGGAAACGAGGGACATCTCTTAGCTTCACTTGCCGGCCGGCTTCACATGTACATTCCATCATTTTTAAACTGAAAGGACCAAAAGTGGACGAAGAAATAATGAATTGGAGCTCCAAAATATTATAAGATTATACACCAGAGTTTTACCTGTGTCATACGTATACATAGTAAAAACAATAGGATAACTTTTCAGACACTCACCCCACCCCCCCCCCCCCCCCCCGTCACATCTGGGCATACCCTGCCAATTTAGGGCGAACAAAGCAAACACAAGGAGAGGATGGGCGGAGCGCCGAAACTTTTCAGACACTTTATCCCCCCTTATTCAATCCATCATCGGTCTTTAGCACCCCTCATCAGCCAGGCATTCAGCCTTCCTGGAAACTTACAATACGAACACATTGCAGTTGGTCATTGCGGCAGCAAAGTAGGAAGTCTCTTAGCTTCACTTCGGCTCCAGGCAGGCCGGGCTTGAAATGTACATTCCATCATTTTGAAAGTGAAAGGAGCAAAACAGGACGAAGAAATACGATTTTGAGCTACAAAATATGACGAGAAGATAAACCAGCGTTTTAGCTGTGTCATATGTATTCATAGTAACATTTCTTAGATTTTGTGTTTAAATCTATGCACTTTTTAAAATGTCTGCAAGGCTGCATGAAGACTTTTAATAGTAAAAATCATCTATATTTAATTTAAAAAAAATTCTACCGCGTGAAATAGTCTGCAAGAGTCACAGAGGATGGTACAAGATTTTTGTACAGATAGGAAGGCATATTGCTTACAGACATCTAAATATCAGCGAGGCACCTTTAAAACACTCAAGGAGATAATTGAAAAGTAGAGTTTATTTTGTTTGGATGGTATTGAAACAGCATTAAAGCATATGAGACACAAATAGTTTTTTTTTTTGTTGGCTGGTCTTTGAAGATATTGATAGATGTAGAGGTTCCAACATCTAGACCCTTGATTCACTGACGATTACTTGGTTGCACAAGTGCCACTGTGAAAGAGATTATTAAAGAGAGGTGTTTTTGAGGCATGTGTTCTTTCATTCTTTTTATAAAAATAAAATGATCAGTTAAAGTATACAATTAATATTTTGTGGCCTTCATCTGTCTGCTGATAGAATGGCCAGGGTTTCAAATAAGTGAAGTATCAAATACATCTATTCCCTAAAATCATACCAGTCCAGAGGAAAGGAAACTCGAGGATGAGGGGCAGATTCTCGTATGTCTACACCCTACTGCCATGCTCAGACCAGATACCAGCAATAAATTATGATAACTTTCCTGGAACCTGAGAAAATCAAGGATTTTTTTCCATGACGTGTGCCTGTATGCTTACCATTCATGTATGTATTAAATGGTTTAGTAAAGTGCCGACTTGCTTGGAGCCTCACAGCCACTTTGCAGTGCCACCATGCTACAAAGAGGACTAGTTGGAAGTAATGGCCTCCCCTAGAGAGGTGGCTATATGCCCACGTTTCAGGTTGGTGCAGCTCAAGATTTTACACAGAGCCTAGTTCGCATGCACCACACTGGTGAAGATGGGGATAACAGACTCACCGCTCTGCCCAAGGGTGTGCGGTCAGGATGGCACTTACTTCCATATGTTATGTGGCTGCCCGCATCTCCAAGCAGGGGCGGCCTTAGGCATGTGCAAGCTGTGCACCTGCACAAGGCCACCAAACCCCAGGGGCCACCACACAATATATATCCTTAAGAAAATAATCCTCTGAGGATGGATACATATTTGCGTGGCGGCCCCTGGCAGGGATTTCGCGGCCTCAGGCTCTGTTCCACTTCCAAACACCCTGACCACCCCCTCTTCACTGGCCTTCTCGCTCCTCCCTGCCCAGACCCCCTCTTCCGGGGCCCCCTACTTACGCTCCTTGCCCAGGGCCACCATGAGCCTAGAGCCGCCCCTGCTCCAAGAGTATTGGGAGACAATACTGGCAGATATGAGAGAAGTATAGGAGGTCAAGGAGGCCAAATCTCTGAGGTGGTGTCTGCTGAATGTGTGGGGGGACTCTGACCTCACTAGCAGAGAATGTCTCTGGGTAACACTGGGTTATATGGTTGCAAAGCGCAATATGGCGCGAAAGTGGAGAACAGTGTTGACTCCAACTTTGAGTGATTGGAAGGTTGATCTGGACTGGTGTATGCTTGCAGAGAGAATGATCTATGATCGTAGAGGATGCCCGGAGAAATGGAACAAAATATGGAGGAAGTGGGATGAATACAGAGGGATGATATGCAGGCCGGTTGAGAGATTAAGACAAGAAAGAGAAGTAACATGACTGGATGAATGAGATGGATGAGTGGAGAGGGGATGGACTGGGGCAAATATGCAGCTGTATGAGAATGGTACGTTGCCTTCTATTATACTGAATTGTCATCGTATTATTGTGATGTTAAATATCTTATCATGATTGGCAAAGTTGTGGTTTTAATAAAAAGAGTTTTTAAATAAAATTTAAACAACACCATGCTACAAAGAGGCAAGCACCACCTGCATGAATGGATCACTCCTGCCTCACTCCAATAAATTCAAAAGCGTAAGTTGGAAGCCAGAGACCACCACTTGCTAGGCACTTTAGTACACTGAATGCACAGGGAAGCGTAACAGAAGCATAAAAGTGGACAAATAGCTTAAGAAATGTGAAATACATTTAAACTGTGGAATACCCAGAAATACAAGCAAACAGATTAAGGGCCATATGTATCAAGCCTTTTGCGATTCGTTAAGGCCGAAATTTGCAGAAACGGCCTTTTTACCGATTTTGAAAAATTAGCAAAATAAGGAATCGCAAAAAAATGAGATTCCTTCTTTTGCTTAAGCATTTAAGGAATCGCAATTTTGCGATTCCTTAAATGCTATGTATCAAGCATTTTAAAAATTGCGAATTCAGGTTTAGAAATCGCAAATTACCACCAACTTGTAGATGGTGGTAATTTGCGATTTCTCGTAAATATGCACAATTGTGCATTTGTGAGGGTGGCATATGACGCACATATGCGCCATATGCACACACATGTAATTTACAGGGGTGCAGCAGGGTGTCCTTGAGACACCCCTGCACCCTTGGAATCAATCTCATTTTGCGATTAGCAAATTGCGAATCGCAAAATGAAATGCATTTCACAATCATTCCTATGGGCCTCCTGGCCCATAGGTATGAATGGGAAAAAATTCCTTATTTGGGAATTCGCAACTTGCGAATTCGCAAATAAGGAAGATTAAGGAGTCACAATAAATATGCGATTTTTTTCATACATACCGTTTTGCGATTTCTAAATAGTGATTCCTTAAAAATCGCTATTTAGAATTCGCAAAACTGAACTATGATACATATGGCCCTAAATGCCCAAAAATGCTCACAGCATGAAGAATACAATAACTATGTTTAATAGTATTAATAAAGCAGAAAAGCAATTACTTAATGCTGATACTGTCCCAATTAGTCAAAGCCCCTCTTGGAACACAACTATTTTGGACCCTCAAAGCATCAACCAACAAGCATTTGCAATGCAATAGGTCTCGCATTAGGAAAGTTTGAGCTATTGATATTGTAAATGACAAATTTGTTATTTATGTGTTGGTTTTGAAAATAGCGAAATTAATAGCTTTGTCATTTACAATGCCAATGGTTATAACGTTCGCAAATGTGACACCTATAGCATTTGTAATGCAATATGTGTTGTATTTATGTGACTTAGATGTATTGATATTACAAATAACAATGGATTTTTAATTTTTTTAAATAATTAATACTTTAATAAAAGTTATTGTAATTTATAATGGCAATAGCTTAAACTTTGGTAAATAACTTTTGAGAAGATTATGTTCAGTGTATTTTATTGTGACGAAAATCGAAGAACAGAAGTGAAATATTAACATGTTTTTGTGACATTTGTAATAAAGCTTGAAACATTGAGAGAACATATTTGAACCAGTTGTTGTTGAATGGTTGCACAGATTGATATTGTGGTGGCGCCGAGTGATGCTGTGGCGTTCAGTAGTGCCCCTCACAGATGATCGGTGCGAGCATCGTAGAGCAATTATTTGCAAATTTACTGAATTACATTTTTCTCTCTAAAGTCAGCGTAGAAATGTAACTCTGCTCCACTGCTCGTGGCATACCAGAGCAGCGAAGTACATGGGGTTTGCAATACGAGCAGTGGATGTTTCTCTCCCCTTTCAAGTATGTGATTTCTCTGAGCCAGCCTACACTAGGCAGGCGCACAGGTGGTGGTTGTGTGGCAGGCCAAATCTTGCTAGGTTCCTTTGTAAAACAAGCATTGGAAATGCAATAGGTCTTGGATTTATTTGAGTATGAGCTAATGGCATTGTAAATGGCAATGTCTTTTAGCCATGTGTTATGGAGTGTATGCATGTGGTGTGTAGTGGAATTATGTGGGTAGGATTGGAATTGTAGCAATAGTGGCATGCTGCGCTTTAGATTAATATGTTTAAAAGTAAAGTGCACCATACTGCGATTGCTACAATAGTTAATTGTGGATGCGTTAACAATTGATGTGTGCACTGATTGCTGGTGGTGTGTGTGCCTGGTGGAAGCGTGCACTGCCGGCTGGAGGTGTGTGTGCCTGGTGGAAGCGTGCATTGACGGCTGGTGGTGTGTGTACCTGGTAAAAGCGTGCACTGACGGCTGGTGGTGTGTGTGCCTGGTGAAAGTGTGCCTGGCGAAAGTGTGCACTGACGGCTGGTGATGTGTGTGCCTGGTGAAAGCGTGCACTGGTGGTGTGTGTGCCTGGTGAAAGCGTGCACTGACGTCTGGTGGTGTGTGTGCCTGGTGGAAGCCTTATGGTGTCTGGTGAAAGTTTGCACTGACGGTGTGGTTGTGTGTGTGTGTGCTTGCGTGTATGGTTGTGAGTGTGTGGTGGTGAGTGTGTGTAAGTTTGCACTGAGTGTGTGGTGGGAAGTGTGTGGTGGTGAGTGTGTGGGGTCTTATGTGTGTGTGTGTGGTGGACTTACTTCGAGTTTTCGTACCCTGCACACTCACACACTGTTCACCCTACACACTCACCCAATGTTCACCCTGCACACTCACACACTGTTCACCCTACACACTCACACTGCTCACTGCACACTCTCACACTGCTCACCCTGCACACACTGATCACCCTGCACACTCACACACTTCTCACTCTACACACTCACACACTACACACTCACACACTGCTCACCCTACACACTCACAATCCTCACCCTACACACTCACACACTTTTAACCCTGCACGCTCACACACTGCTCACCCTGCATACTCACACACTGTTCACCCTGCATGCTCACACACTGCTCAGCCTGAACGCTCACACACTGTTCACCCTGCACGCTCACACACTGCTCACCCTACGCAATGCGAAAAGACCTAGCTCTGCCCTTTGGCCTGTGTTGTAATCGTACAGTAGGTTGTGAGTAGTTGCGCTTGATTAGTTGGGACGTCCCCTCCTTTCTGCTCTCCTCACAGAGGGCCAGCTGCCTCCATGAAGTTCCCAAGACACGTGTTCAGATGTTCTTTGTTTTAGCTCCTGTAGGTCACTGCACCGTGTAAGCGCACAAGCATACCCTGCTCTCTCTGCTCTGCACTCACTCTAACTCTGCACTCAATCTCACTCTGCACTCACTCTGCACTCACTCTCACTCTCGCACTCACTCTCACTCTCGCACTCACTCTCACTCTCGCACTCACAGTCACTCTCGCACTCACTCTCACTCTCGCACTCACAGTCACTCTCGCACTCACTCTGCACTCACAGTCACTCTCGCACTCACTCTGCACTCACAGTCACTCTCGCACTCAATCTGCACTCACTGTCACTCTGCACTCAATCTCACTCTGCACTCACTCTCACTCTGCACTCACTCTCACTCTGCACTCACTCTCACTCTGCACTCACTCTCACTCTCGCACTCACTCTCACTCTCGCACTCACTCTCACTCTCGCACTCACAGTCACTCTCGCACTCACTCTGCACTCACAGTCACTCTCGCACTCACTCTGCACTCACAGTCACTCTCGCACTCACTCTGCACTCACTGTCACTCTGCACTCACTGTCACTCTGCACTCAATCTCACTCTGCACTCACTCTCGCACTCACTCTCACTCTCACACTCACACTCACTCTGCACTCACAGTCACTCTCGCACTCACTCTGCACTCACAGTCACTCTCGCACTCACTCTGCACTCACAGTCACTCTCGCACTCACTCTGCACTCACAGTCACTCTCGCACTCACTCTGCACTCACAGTCACTCTCGCACTCACTCTGCACTCACAGTCACTCTCGCACTCACTCTGCACTCACTGTCACTCTGCACTCAATCTCACTCTGCACTCACTCTCACTCTGCACTCACTCTCACTCTGCACTCACTCTCACTCTGCACTCACTCTCACTCTCGCACTCACTCTCACTCTCGCACTCACTCTCACTCTCGCACTCACTCTGCACTCACAGTCACTCTCGCACTCACTCTGCACTCACTGTCACTCTGCACTCACTGTCACTCTGGCACTCACTGTCACTCTGGCACTCACTCTGCACTCACTGTCACTCGCACTCACCCTACTCTGCACTCACCGTCGCTCTCGCACTCACTCTGCACTCACTGTTGCTCTCGCACACACTCTACACGAGCCCTAAATAAGTGACTAGTCAGTGAACGCTGCACTACTCCAAAACGCGAACATGACATATCACTGTATGACATCTGCTGGAGGGGAAGCAGCCATCTTAGTAAACTGCACCGCTAGGCCACATATCTTTTGACTGCATGCAAGATTTAGGCACCGCCGCAGGCATACACCGAGGGGAAAAAAATCCACACCGAGCCCAAGTAAAATCATTAACAGCCCCCCACAAACAGGCTAATAATTTTGAGAACGTGGTAGGGAGTGGATGGGCCAACAATTGTGTGGTGTCCTCCGTTCTGATCTGGAACCTGGAGCACTCGGAGTGAAGAGTGGTTCCAGGGTTCCAGATGAATCGGTTGGCTCAAGCTTGTACGGATTAACTTAACTCTCTCTCTTCAATAAACAATTTTATCTACAATACCTTGACCCCGCTCCATTCTTCGAGGAGAACACTTCACTGGCGGCGATTGGGTGAACCTACGCGATTTACAAGCTTGAAGCCCTGCTTACCAAAGATCAAGATTACCGTTGACAATCCCTGACTGCCGATATCCTTCTGTGCGTCATCGGAAACAGACCTGGCCACGCTCTGCATGTTAGCGAAAATCGCGCATTTCCAGAGGCTGCGGTGAGCCTTTTATTAATTTCTGCTGCTTTTCTTCGTTTCAAGCGTTCACGCATTGCCTCATTCAGCGCTTTCGAACGAATACACAGCCAAGTTCCGACTGCTCACGCATGCGCATCGAGATATAAGTTACAAGATTTTCATTTTCAGGTGGAATATATTCCTGGTGCTAAAAATGTGCTAGCAGATTGTCTTTCGAGACTACCTATAGTTGATGACAACATGGTTGTTTCCGATGAAGATCCGGATAGAGTTGCATCTATTTGTGAAGTCTCTAATGGGTGCATAAAAGAAGAACATTGGAGAGATGCTTGTAATAGTGATGAGGTCTACAAGCGTGTGATGTCATTTGTAAAAGACAGGTGGCCTAAGAAAGCTGAACTCTCTTAAGATTTATTACCTTTCTTTCAAATTGCTCAAGAGTTATCCATTCAGAATGACATATTATTAAGAGGATTCTAACTAGTTGTACCTTGTGATTTCAGGGAAATTGTTCTTGACATGGCTCATGAGGGACATCCTGGCATGACTGCAATGAAAAGGAGAATCAGGTGTGTATTTTGGTTGCCTGGTATCGATCGATCCATAGAAAGAAAGGTTAGATCATGCATTGAGTGTACGGTTAGCGACAAGTCTATGAAAACCGTAAAATGCCAGCACAATTTTATTTCTAGACCTTCAAGAGCTTGGGAATGTGTTTCGGTGGACATTGCTGGCCCTATGAGTTTTGGTCTAAATGCGGTCTACGCTATTGTATTGATCGATCAGTTTTCTCAGTGGCCTGAAATAAAATTTGTGCCGCATGTTACATCCAAGATAATCATTGATTTCTTGAATTGCATTTTTGAAAAGGAGGGTTTTCCCATTGCTGTCGTGTCCGATAATGGGACGCTTCCTCGTGTGAAATGAAATAATTTTTTGACAATCATAGTATTGTTCACAAACGTTCCTCTGTGTATTACCCACAGGGGAATGGTATAGTGGAACGATGGATTAAAGTGCTAAAGGAAGGGTTGCAACTCGCTTTATGTATTGGTCAAAATTGTTATGAAGCTGTGAGAAAATTACTATGGAACTATAGGAATACTCCCAGAAGTGAAGGTGATTTATCCCCTTTTGAGAAAATGCGTGGTAGAAGGGGTATATGTAATATGAGTCAACAGTGTATGAGAGATTTGAGTTGTAGTGGTGTTACGAAGTTTTTGCCTATTGAATCTCAGTGTCGGACCAAAGGGTCTCAGTCCAAAGAGTCACACTCGGAGGTCTGTAGTCCATGTATCATAGGCGATTGGGTACGGGTTAGGAAGTCTGGTTTCATCAGATTCAGTGAGTCCCGGTTTTCTAATCCCATGCAAGTTGTTAGAGTTGGAAAACAAGTTGTGGAATTGAACAATGGGAATGTCTGGAGTCTTTCAAAAGGTGGTAAAGGTCTCCAAGCCTACTGGTACTTATGTTTCACGCAGGGTTGACAGGGGAACTGTTTGTGGGAACTTAAATTGGCATAAGTGTGTACAGAATTATAGTGCAAACCGTTAGAATTATCGAAGATCGAGTCTAAGACAAAAATGTACGCTCATTTTGTGCAAAGAAAATGTTATGAAAAGATCGGTTGTGCAATTATATTTATTAAAAAAGAAAATGTAATGTTTTCTTATTTTTTTTTGTTTCTTTCTGTATTTCATTTTCTTTTCCTTCTGAGTGTTCATGCTTTCTTTTCTTTTAAGGAGGGAGATGGGTGGTGTTCTCCGTTCTGATCTGGAACCTGGAGCACTCGGAGTGAAGAGTGGTTCCAGGGTTCCAGATGAATCGGTTGGCTCAAGCTTGTATGGATTAACTTAACTCTCTCTCTTCAATAAACAATTTTATCTACAATACCTTGACCCCGCTCCATTCTTCGAGGAGAACACTTCACATACGAGACACTAGGAGACCTACCCACCCCCAACGACAAGCAGACTGTAAAAGACCTCTCTGTCTGCATTGTCCCCATTAAGAGCGAGACAAAGGATCGGCACTAATTAACATAACAGACACACTAATTAATGTGCGCCCATCATCCCTAGGCGAGTTAAGTTTGACAAACTACAAATAAAACGAAAATACCCTTATTCTTTTTCGTCTTCGTCTCCTGTAATACGTTATGGCTAAAGTGTCTCATTTGGCAATTGTGCACCAAAGTAACCCCCTCATGTACTTTTGATATTGGAGTGGTACATACAGCATGCAACAGTTTTTCAGGCACCTTTTTAAGGTGAACTGATACAGCTAACTCGCAACGTTCGTCTTTAAACCTGTGGATGTAAAATGTCAGTGTTTCCAGAGATTTTTTTCCCCGAAACACTTAAGCTATATTTCTCCTCATAATACTCACAAATCCTAGTGATTATATTTAAAGACAACTTCATTTTATTTTTTTATTTTTTTATTTATTGCGATTTTATATAGCACAAACTTTTTTTTTTTAAAACCTTTATTAGGAACAAGAAACCATTCAGTGGCACATACATGGATTGATCACAAGAGACGCAGGCAAAATGTCAAATGTACAATAAAGCCATTAAAGCATTTGGAATGCAAGTAAGCCCAGATCACATGATACATATTGCAAAAGGGGGCACAGGTCAGCATGAAAACGAAGGCGGAATGTACAGTAGGAACATGGCACACCAGGTATGGGGACCAACCCACAGAGAGCAGGGCAGGAGCATGCAATAACCATCCTCAGCCGATAACAGATGTCAAGTGTACATATGGGCAGACCACAACAAGTAGAACAGTGGTGAAAAGCGCCGCACCAGCCACACTAGGCACTAAGCACGCCATGTCCACTCCAACCCATACGAGCATACGGCACACATAGCAGTGTCGGTGGACTCGAAAGAGTAGGGCCGTAATAGCAGCAGGGACTATTTTAAGCCGGCTTGATTATTGTAATGGTCTTCTCCTGGGGGCCCCAAAAAACTTGAGAGGGAAGCTGCAGAGGGTGCAGAATATGGCTGCTAAACTGGCCCTCTCTCGACCCAGATCTAGCTCTTCTACTCTGGCGCTTCGCGATCTGCATTGGCTCCCGGTAGATCTACGGGTCCAATTTAAAGCGGCCTGTTTGGTGTTCAGAGCGGTACACCTCCTAGGCCCTATCCCGTTACAAAACATGTTTGCATGGTATTCTGCCCCACGGCTTTTGCGGTCGTCATCGGCTCACCTTCTGGTGGTGCCTAGGTTTCAAAGAGTGAGGATGGGTGGCCGCTCATTTAGAGTGGCGGCAGCCAAATTGTGGAATTCTCTCCCACACACTCTTAGGAGCTACCAGGACTATCTTCCATTCAGGAAGGCTTTAAAGACCTATCTCTTTCCCAAGTAATGGTTGTGCGTCTGTGCTTGTCTAGTGCGGGGGTTCTCTGATCAAAGCGCCAGGATGCCCTCTGGGTGACAGGTTTGCGCTCTATAAGTATACTAAATAAATAAATAAATAAATAAATACTCCCTACGGTAGTTCCTCCCGACCAGCATCATCAGAGTCCTCACTGCGAGCGTGCCTGGTCAGCAGGTACATTTGCAGTGGGCTCCAGAAGTCCTTGGGTGTGCACCGTACAGGCATCAAGTCAGCGTAAATATTATATTGGTCCTGACAATACATCAAGTCATCCAGCCATTCCTTGAACTTCGGAGCCCTGCCCCTACCCCACCTACAGGCTATCCGGCGCTTGGCCAGTAACACGGCCACATCCGTAAACCTGCGATAGGTAAGAGGTATGTCCTTTGTGTAGCCCAGCAGCATAACTAATGGAGCAAACGGTATAGCCATTTCAGTCATAGCACCCAGCGCCTCGTGGACTTGAAGCCAGTAGGACTGGATCGCATCGCATTCCCAGGCCAAGTGTAGAAAACCAGCCCCTTCCGCCTGACAGCGGGCACATTTATCATCATCCGCCAGGCGGAACCTGTATTTTCTAACCGGAGTATAGTAAAACCTCTGCACAAACTTATAATGTAGTATCTTCAATCTACAACTCGATGAAATATTAGCAGTAACGCCACAGCAGTACACCTATTGTTCCTCAGTGACATCGACCCCCAACTCAAGAGCCCACTGTCCCCTCGCATGACTAGGGAGAGTATCACGCTGCTTTCTAATGGTGTTGTACAATTTGGAGACCAGATGCCTACCCTCAGATACCAGCAGCGCATGTAGTGGCATAGCAACCCCAGGCTCATTCGGAAACTGTGGAAGTATAGCACGTAGCCCCTGCCGAAGCCGCACATAGTAGAAGACCTCGAGGGGGGAGCGTGGCTCTCCACGGAAGAAATGATCCCTAGTACGGAGAGCGCCCTCCAGAAAGAGGTCGCCCCATGTGAGCACCCCCAGGCGCCTGCACATAGTCCGAAATCCAGTCTCCTGTAGTAGGGACAGTTTCGGGTGGTATGCAAGCGGCAATGCCGGGGAATAGAGCAGTTCGATTCCCAGAGTAGTCGCAATACGAGACCACGCATCCATAGTGCAATGCACCGTGGTGGACCGGGTATCCACATCACGCGATCTTCCCAATACCATGCCCTCTAGTGGAAGGGGATGCACTATCCATTCTTCTGTTGCTATCTGCGGCATAAAGGGGGTGGGACGCATCCAATGATAGGCATAATGCGCCTGGGCGATAAGATAGTAGATCTCAAAATCTGGGACATCAAACCCTCCCTTCTCGTAAGGCAGTGTCAAGGTGGACCACTTCACTCTCGGCTGTTGCCCCCCCCAGAACAGTCTAAGTAGCTCCGAACGGAGGCGTTTAAAAAAATAGGCCCCGGGGTAATATGGAATATTCTGAAACAGGTAAAGGAAGCGTGGAAGCACTACCATCTTCACCAAGGAAGCCCTGCCTGCCATAGAAAGTGGCAGAGACATCCACTGTGTAACGTTATCAGCCAACTTAGAAATAGCAACCCCATAATTAAGCCGGAGTGTCTCATCCCTATCCAGAGAGATCATTATGCCCAAGTAACGCAGGTCCGCATCACACCATTCTAGTGGATAATCCAGTGGGAACCTCTCGACAGCCGGAGTCAGCGGAAAGAATTGAGACTTCTTCCAATTTATATGAATACCTGAAATGCCACCGAAGACCATGAACTCCCGTAGGATCGGATTAAGATTCAATTGTGGATCCTTCACATATAACGTAATATCGTCTGCGTATAGTGACACCCCAATCTGGCGCTGGAAACAGTTAAATGCACTATGTCGATGGAGTTGCCGGATACGGCACGCCAGCGGTTCAATGGCGATGGCAAACAACAGCGGGGAAAGGGGACATCCCTGCCTCGTGCCCCTCGCGATAGGCAGGCGAGAGGAGAGAACTCCATTCACCACCACCCTGGCCACGGGTTGGGTGTACAGCAATTTCACCCATGCAATAAACATTCTGGGAAATCCCATCCTACACAAAACATCGATGAGGTAATTCCATTCAACCGAATCAAATGCTTTGGTAGCATCTAGGAAAACCGCGGCAACAGGGAGTTCAGGAGCAATAGTTGGAAGTAAAGAGAACAATGTACGAAGATTGTGAGACGTAGCACGCCCGGGCACAAAGCCAGACTGGTCTGGAAGCACTATAGTAGGTATAAGCAGGGACAGACACGCCGCTAGCACCTTTGCCAAAATCTTCGCGTCGCAGTTAAGTAATGACAGGGGACGATACGAGTCCACGTCTAACGGATCCTTGCCAGGTTTCAATAGGGAAGTAATGGCCACCTCTCTCATCGATCCGGGCAGAACGCCCACCTCCAGCGACTCCTCAAAAACCTCCTTAAGAACCGGGGCCATGATATCAACGTAACACTTATAGAACTCGGCGGGGAGTCCATCCAACCCCGGCTCTTTCCCATTACTGAGTGACATTATAGCATCTCGAATTTCTTCCACTTCCAGTGGGCCTCCAAGAAATGCTCTATGACCATCCGAAAGCCAACACAAAGCAAGATCGTCGAGAAACCCACCATAGCGGATCTCCCCCGGCTGTTGTGTAGTATATAATTGTTCGTAGTGGTGCATGAAGGCCCTCTGGATCCCTAACGCATCCGTACAGCGGGTGCCATCTCTCAACACTAGTTCCAATACCCCAGTGCTAAAACGTGGATGCCTGGTGATTGTAGCTAGCACCTTACCAGGTCTCTCCCCCTCACAGTACCTCCTAGCTGTCCAATGCTTCCCCCTGTACTTAACCTCACGAGCAGCTTCCTTTTCATATTCCGATAATTTCCCCCTAAACGCGTGGCGAAGTTCGATGTCCGAGTCAGTAGTCATCCTGTCCTCTAATTCCTTACGGTCTGCCTCCAGTGCCATTATGGAATTAACAATAGCTTTAAGCACCCCACAACTCTTGGCCATCGCAATCCCACGAATTGTTACCTTAAAGGCTTCCCAGATCAACTCCACACTATCCACCGTCCCCTTATTCCGTGGAAAAAAAGCCTCTATCTCCTCACCAAGTTCCGCCTTGAAGATGGGATCTAGTAGCGCCGAGGGAAACAGCCTCCATGGTGGACGCGGTTTGTGAAGTCCCGGCATTGACATAACTACTCTAACCGGACAGTGATCGGAATAGGTCCTGGGGAGATGTTGTGCCTTGTGTAAGCCCACGCTAATCCCTCGTGACACAAAACAATAATCCAAGCGTGCCCAGGTGCGGGAATGCGTAGTAAAGTGAGTACCCTCCCTGCCATCCGGATGTGTAAGCCTCCAGCTATCTATCAGTCCAGCCTCGTCTAGGACACCCCGTAGAACATCTCTCGCCTGTGTGTTATATTGGCTGCTCCCATCAGAGCTGTCTGCCCCCGGCCACATCCCAATGTTAAAATCCCCACACCAGATAGTATGTGTAGCGTCAACGGCTGCAATAAGACCCCAAAGGGTGAGAAAACAGTCAGGGGAATCAATATTCGGGGCATAACAATTCACAAGTGCAACAGTGTCCGAACCCAGTCTGCCCCACACGATCACATAGCGCCCTTCTGAATCCAGCCTCACCCCCAGCTCCTGAAAAGCAAGCGTTTTCTTAACCAAAACAGCAACCCCACGAGCATAGGACGAATAAGATGAAAATTTTCGAGTGGAGGCCCAGCGAGCAGCAAACTTAGCCTCAATCTTTGGTCGCAGATGTGTCTCTTGTAAGAAGGCAATCTGCACCCGGTGTCTGTCCAAATATGCCAGCACATTCCTACATTTTCTTGCGTCATTAAGGCCCCGCACATTCCAGGAGAGGATCGTTAAGGTATCTGACGTGCTATCAGCCATTCTCCATACAGTCGATCATCTCCACTGAACCACCCACACCCCAACGCCAAACATCAGACAAATAGCAGTAAAACCAATACACACCACGCCGTCCCATCCGCAATCCATCCACGCCACTAACACACCCCAACAACCCCCCAACCCCAGTCCAGCCCCCCGCGCCTAGCACCACACAAGCCCACCCTAATACACAACCAAGGGCTAGTCCCAGAGATATAGTCCCAAGCACAGCAGAAAAATCAGCAGTAAATGGCACGAGAGCGTCTCTAGGAGGCCAGCGCTCCGGAGTGCAAGCATACCCACCCACCACCCACCTAAGCAACCCCAACCTGCCAGGAAACCATCCCCACCCCCCTCCCACAACAACCACTCCCAAACACAACAGTAGCAACAGAAAAAGCAAAGTCAATGGAGAATACCCTTCAGGGTGCAGTCTAGAGGCGCACATAACCACCGCCCACACCTCACCATTGACCAGCATAGTTCAAGTAGGCACGTCCCAGGTGTCGGGGTGGTGCCTGGAGTACATGACCACCATAATCTGGCGCTCAGCCAGTGTCCTCAAGCAGAACGTGGTAAAATCCAATACACAGTGTGACACCAAGAGGAGGAAGCGACGTAGAGGACGAGAGGACCGTAGGCCACCTCCCGCGAGACCCCCATGAATATTCGACTTACATCACAACCAATCAGAACCCAATATCACTCATCCTCGTTGGCGGAGTGGAATCCCTCCTGTCCATCATCTCCACCGCGTCGGTCAGCAGCGCGCTCCCTCTTAAGCCGCTTCACGAAGTCCTCTACCTGCTGAGGAGTGGTAAAGAAATGTTGTTTCGCCTGATGCGTCACTCGCAATTTGGCAGGGTACAAGAGTGCATAATCCACCTGAAGGTCTCTGAGTTTTTTCTTCACATCTAGACACTTACGTCTCTGCTCTTGCACCACTGGCGTGAAGTCCGGGAAAATGGTAAAGTTGAATCCGTCGTAAGAGAGTGTACGGGCGGTGCGGGCCACCCGTAAGGCCGCGTCTCGATCACGATAATTAAGGAGGCGAGCAATTATCGGCCACGGCTGTGTGCCAGGGGCCGGGCGCGGGCCAAGGGATCGATGTGCCCTCTCCACGATGAACTGCTTAGAGAAGGCCTCCGCACCAATCGTGCTGAGCAGTATCTTTTCAACATAAGTCTCCATCTTACCCACATTGGTCGTCTCCGGCACGCCAATCACACGTATGTTATTGCGCCTACTCCTGGCCTCCAACTCCTCATTCTTCGCAGCAATAACCCGGAGGACATTGTCCATACGTGCCAGTTGAGTAGTGTGGGTAGCGGCCGTATCGTCGTGGTCAGAAACGCGTTGCTCTACCGCAGTGATCCGTTCCTCATGAACGTCTAGTTTTTGTACCACAGCATCCATTCGTGATGAGAGCTTGTCAACTTTATCCACTATGGTGGCGAACCCCTGTCGCATCTCCTGCATCATTTGCTGAAAGTCCGGGGCTGCAGATTGAGGAACAGCGTCCGGTACAGTAGAGGGGGAGCGGGAGCCCCCCGCCTCCTGCGCGCCCCGGGAACTCCTCTTAGCCGCGAGAGAGTCGAAACACAGCTTTGTTTGTTTGTTATCGGGCTTCCCCATGACCAGAGAACGGAAGTAACCCAACACCAGGAGTAACGTGACGTAGTAGTCCAATGGCGGTCACAGCCTCCACACCAACCAGGGCGAGATTGCCCCTTCCAGCTACGCACTGCACACTCCCTGCGGGATGGGCGACAGGAGGAGGCGGCGGGATCACACCCCCACAGCAGGGCTCCGACCCACAGGTCACCCAAAGAGGCCGGGGTGGTGAAAGAAATGACAAGAAGAAGTTAGAGCAGTAGCATCGCACTGGGAACCTTCCCCAGTTCCAGCAAGCAATCCTCCATAGGCACTGGGGTGCAGCTAAATCAAGAAGCGTGGGGCGCAGATGCAGGTCCTACATCAATAAGACGGCAGGCAATCCAATGCAGCATGAGAGACAACTGACAGGTAGCAGTATTCCAGACAGTGGGCACACCCCCCGCGACAGGGACTCGCAGCCCCCCCACTCCGTGACAATCCAGACAATGAGAGGGTCAGTGCAGTGCTCTCGTGAATATCAGAGGCCCCCTGCGACAGCTGCACGCGGAGCAAGTGTGAGCTTCCCACCACCAAGGTCTCCACAGTTCAATCCAAGCTACACAGGGCGCTGCGGTATAGCAGGTGAGGGCCCGAGTTCGAGGCCAGGTAAAATCGGCAGCACAGAGGAGTCGGGAGCGGAGGAATCAACCCCCCAAAGATCAGGCAGGCAGCTGGAAAAGGCGTCCACATATAGCGCAATCAGGGGCACGAGCGAGCGGTGAATACCACCCCGCCTCACCTGGAGTGTCCTCCGGTCTCAGCCTCCACCACCTCCGCATCCGTCCGCACACAGGGGCCGGCTCCCGCAGGGCAACCCGATCCCAAAGCTGCCGCAGGGAACGTCCAGCAGGCACTTCGCCGGTCCGCCCGCCTCCGCCCAGCACCAGAGAAAGCCGAGGCGTCCGACTCAGCAGGGCGCCCGGCAACTCCGCAGGCAAAAGAAGACACTTAGGGGCCCACACGCCTCGTGGAGCACCACGGCCCACAGCAGTTCCACAAGCCGGCCAGCAGGACCGGCCCGTCCCAGTCCGCTACTCGGGCGGATCTTCAAGCTCCCACAACTCCGGGCAGCAGCATCGGATTCGTACCAAATTGAAGACGAGTGCGCTCGAAACCCTCCTCGATCACCTCACTCGGACACTGGCGGCGTAGGCGACCATTATGAAGGATAAACGAAGGATTATCGTTCCAGGCAGCAAGAGCCTCACATATGTGTGGCCATTTTGCAAGTGCACCCTCTAGCGCCCCCTATATATAGCGCAAACTTTACCCAAAGGTGTCAGAGCGCTTTACATGAGCATGCGATTCTGTTATTTGGAAACGGAAATTTGCTGTTTCATATTTCGTAGGACTGAAAGATTGTTGGATAAAGTGCCTTTTCCCTCTTCCATGCGCGTGCAGGCCTTGAAGTGAGCTCTGGGTTTACAGGCTTTCCTCGGAGTGCAGAAAGCAACTGCTCCAGACACAGGCCTGTGTTTTCCCTTATATGACTCTAAATGATTTCACTGATTGGCTGCGCTGGACAAAATGGCGTTTCAATCAGTATGTGTCTTACACTACCAATAACGCAGACGTTTGGAAATCAGCTATTCAGAACTGAGTCCGTCTGATCAGAGTCTTATAGAATGAATGCATGCCTGGTAGCTCTCTTTGACACTTGTAGTCCTATAACCTCAAAGCTTTGCACTAGTGCTATAAAGCAGGGCAAATTAATTTACACTTCGTGCTGCTAGTGCAATAAGGACTAAAGCAAGCAGTTTTTGCACAAGGGTAAAAACATGGCACAAACTATTAACGCGTTTATGCTGTGTTTACGCCACAATATGTAAATGGTGCGACTATGTTTGACGCAGGATCAGTTTCTACCATTTTGTGCTAAATATTTATGCCCCTGTCCGTTTTTCAAAAAGTAATTCATACCAGTGCAAATATGAGGAAATAGTGGTAAATGTGCTTAAAATCTCGGAGCCAAATTTCTGTTTGGCATAATCAAGCTAATATGGAATTAATTAATTCTGCTCCCCTCGAACATCTGTTCTCCGAGGGTCCCCCGCTAGCTCGGCTCATTTTCTGCGCCTGGTAATGGGAGGCTGCTGGTCTCGGCCATTAATGCTGCGACGGGGAGAACGCCTCTCCCGCTCCTCGAGGAGAGATTACACCATCAGCTGCCCCCTGCCTCAAAGCCTCGGATGACCGTGCGCCCTGGAATGGTAGCTGCCAAGGTCTGCATAGCGCCAACCAGGAGGCGTGCAGGGGGTGGCGCTTTTGGTGTATTTGTTAAGAGACATGATCGACCCAAAGGGTTTCGTGCCGCAGAAACCGCGGATGATTATTGTTATCGACCTTGCAAGGATGGACGACTGAGTTGATTTGCTTGCGTTCGATCTCATGATGTGTCAAACACAGATGCTTTCTGTACGTGTTTTAAGTCACTGAGCCATCACTCCCTCTTTCCCCTCCCAACCCCGTGCCGAAAGGGTTGCGATGCTTTAATTTGAGATATTAAACACGTGCACATTCAACCAGATGACACGGGCAGGTACCCGTTCAAATCCATTCATCCATTTCCTTGTTAGCCATGCACACTCGATGGAAACAAACATTTTGAAATGCCCTTTGCTGCAAGGAAAAATATGACAATCCGGCATGAAAAATTCAATTTGAGTTTTCTATGGCGAACTAAGCAGGAGGTCCCAGAAGAGAAAAGGCGCCAGAAGCAACGAGAGAAACAAGCATTGGCCAGGTATGATGATATTATAATAAGTACCAGCCCTTATTCCTTCAGTGGCAAACGTGTGTGGTTGAGCAAGAAAGCGAAAGGGAACAGACAAGAACAGCGAAAAAGAGAGAACAAGCTCATTGGAAACGCAATATCTGAATTAGACCACATTCTTCTGTAAAACATAAAACAAAAATACAGAACAGCCAAGCTCATAGGAAACGCAATATCTTAATTAGACCGCGTTCTCCCAGGCACCAGCATGTGTAACAAGCAGCACATCAACTGATCGCAAAAGCGATCGTATTGTAAAACGAGCAGTGGTGCGGGCCCGTAGCCCCGAGCCCTAAAAACTCGAGACTGGTGCACGCGCGCCCAGCATCTGTCTTCAATTACCGCAGCCCCTGACAGCCGCGATAATTGAAGAAATATGACCTTCTCCTGCGCGTGTCCGCACGGAATATGCAATAGGCGGAGCTACTCTACCGCCTATGGCCTATTGCGTGCTCTCTTCCGAAAACACACGCAGGAGAAGGCCAATCGGAATGAAGCTGGCATAAAGAAGCCAAAAAAATCACGAGCAGCCAGGAATTTTTAGGTAGCTTCTCGGATACGCTAACTACAGGACTCTTGGGCTCTGCCCACACTGCTGACGCAGTGTGACGTAGGCCAGAGCCCTAAAAAGGAATGCAGCAAGATGTGCACCAGCCACACTGCTTGACATGCATCTGAGCTCACATTTCACACCAGGGTCTTAAATACGTTAACAATGCAAACGGCACTCACACTGCTTGTTTTGCGAATAAACTGATTTGGTTTGGGTATCTATGCTGGACACAATATGCACATTTAGACACCATCTGTTATGGCACAGGAGGAGAAAATATTTTTGAGAATATATTATAGGCCACACTTTGTAAGTGCTGTGCAAAAAGTGCTTTTCTTTAGGTTGTAGGTAAAGTTGCCAAATATGGATAGAAAATGGTTCGGCATTAATTGTCTTGAGAATTAAAAATCCCAGTGACAGAATGACCACCAATGTGAGGAAGGCCCCTGTTGCAATGGATTTTCTGTTGTGGTGTGACTTAAAACAACTGAATGGGGCATTTAATGTTTTCTCAAGGAAGCCTTTCGCTCAACATAGCTCTTTTATATGTAAGCTGGACAAGTCACCAGGTTTTTTCCCCACATAGTGGAAATTATAACTTTAAGGCTGGCGTTATTACCATACCAAACATGGCAGTGAAATTAAGGGGTGGTTCACTTTACATCTGTTCTTCCGTGTGTTTACTTTTCCACACTGCTGTAACCTCACTGTATATTCTAAGAATAAACATCTGAATTTAAAGGCACGTGCCTGTTAGGTCACTGTGTTTTTCACTTCAGTGCTGTTATGTTACTGGTTGCAGTAATGCGCTGCTCTTACATGGAATATGCTACTTACCAGTATGCATCTGTTCTTGGCATGTAGGGCTGCTGACATTTATATCTTGTGCATAGATCGCCCCCTAGTGTTGGGTCCGGATGATTGCACTTGTTGTCTTGGAAGAGTCTTCGAAGTATCACGAGATAGGTGACTCCTCCCCTGGACTACAGTGCACATGGGCATCTTCTCCATCCTCAGATTGTTTTTTGCCATTGAGGCAAAGAAGGAGATAGTAAAGTAAGAGAGGGCCATGCCAGAGATAATGCTGCAGCTGCTACAGGCACCGGGGAGGATGGCGGGCGATATGAATGTCAGCAGCCCTGCATGCCAAGAACAGATGCATACTGGTAAGAAGCATATTCCGTTCGAGGCATGTGGGCTGCTGAAAACATATCTTGTGCATAGACTGTATAGCAGTATCTCCTCTAGCGGTGTCTACCTGTGCCAGCTGCAGCAGTTTGAAAAAGAGTTTTGAGGACAGCCTGGCCTACAGCAGCTTGCTGTTTTGTTTGCACATCTACACAGTAGTGTTTTGTGAAAGTGTGTATGGTGGTCCATGTGGCTGCCTTACAGATTTCTTCAAGAGGAATATTTCCTAGGAAAGCCATGGATGCCCCCATTTTCCTTGTGGAGTGAGCTATTGGGGGGACGGTTAAAGTGCGTTTGCCTTTTGATAGCATATTTGAATGTATTTAACTATCCATCTGGCTATTCCTGATTTTGAAATTGGATTACCTTTGTGTTGTGGTGCAAAGGCAACAAACAGTTGTTTTATTTTCCTAAAGGATTTAGATCGGTCTACATAATTAAGTAGAGCTCTCTTTACGTCTAGTGTGTGCAGGGCTCTCTCAGCTACTGACTGTGGATTTTGAAAGAACACTGGCAGTTCTATTGATTGGTTGATATGGAAATTGGATACAACCTTAGGCATGAATTTAGGGTTTGTTCTAAAAACCACCCTGTTGGCATGTACCTGCATGAAAGGTTCTTGAATTGTCAGCGCTTGTAATTCGCTCACTCATCTGAGTGAGGTTATGGCCACCAAGATTGCAACTTTCCACGTTAAGAATTGTAGTTTGCATGAATGTAAAGGTTCGAAATGAGGGCCCATGAGTCTGGTAAGTACTATATTGAGATTCCAGACTGGGGAAGGGGGGTGCCTAGGAGGAATCACCCTTTTCAAACCCTCCATGAAGGCTTTGATTGCTGGTATTCTAAACAGTGAAAGGTGTTGCCTGTTTTGAAGGTATGCTGCTATAGCAGCGAGATGTAGTCGTATTGAAGAGTATGCTAAGTTACATCTTTGTAGATGCAGCAGGTAACATATAATGTTTTGTATTGAAGCGTCTAAGGGGTTGATTTGGTTACTGTTGCAGTAAATAACAAATCTTTTCTATTTAGCTGCATAGCACGCTCATGTGGTTGGTCTTCTTGCCTCCCTAATGATGTTCATGCAGTCTGGGGGCAAGTTAAGGTATCCAAACTCTGAGACCTCAGGAGCCAGATCGCTAGGTTCATTTGATTGGGATCTGGGTGTCTGATTTCACCATGGTTCGGGGTTAGAAGAGGAGGTGCAAGGCGCAGTCTTTGATGGGGAACCACTGAGAGTTCCAGGAACGTTGTGTACCTCGGTTGTCTCGCCCATGTGGGAGCAACTAGGATTAGTGTGAGGGAGTGTTGCCGCAGTTTGCATGCCACCAGCTGGATCAGTGGTGCTGGGGGAAAAGCGTACGCAAATCTGCCTGACCAGTTCATCCATATTGCATTGCCCTGTGACACTGGATGTGGGAACCTGGCGGCAAAAGTATTGGCATTTCGAGTTTTCTTTTGTGACAAACAGGTCTATTTCTGGGCAACCCCACTCCTCGAAGAATGGCTGGAGAACCTGGGGGTGAATCTCCCATACGTGTAGTTGTTGGCTGTGCCTGCTGAGCAGGTCGGCAACCTGATTGTCCTTCCTTGTAAGGTGTTCTGCTAGGAGAAAAATGTTTTTGAGAATCGCCCACTTCCATATGCTTTGTGCCAGATGGGACAGCTGTGGAGAGTGTGTTCCTCCCTGTTTCTGGATATAGTACATCGCGGTCATGTTGTCCGTCCGGAACAACACCGTCTTGTTGTACAAGTATTTCTGAAATGCTTTTAGGGCTAGGAATATTGCTAGCAATTCCAGTTGGTTGATATGCAGATTTTTCTGTTTGTTTGTCCAGAGCCCTTGTACTGTGTACTGAAGGAGATGAGCTCCCCAGCCGGTCAGTGATGCGTCCGCTGTTAGTACTAGTTGTGGAACCGGCTCTTGGAACAGTCGCCCCTTGGAAAGGTTTTGTGGGTTCCACCACTGCAGAGAATTGTGAGTGCGACTGTCTACCAACACTAGCTCTTTTAGTTGTCCTTGAGCCTGGCTCCATTGCCGTGCTAGGCATTCCTGTAATGGGCGCATTTGAAGTCTGGCATGGGGGACAATGAATATGCAGGAGGCCATCATGCCTATGAGCTGCATGAAGACTTGAGCTGGCAAAGAGTGTTTTGGCAGGAATTTGCGAATGAGTGTCTGCATACTGGCTATCCTCGCTGAGTTTGGATATGTCTTTGCCACTGAGGTGTTTATGGTGGCTCCCAGGTACTGCTGTGTGTGGGACGCTTGCAGAAGTGATTTTGTGTAGTTGATTGAAAAGCCTAAGCTGTGTAACAACTGGATTGTCTGAGATGTGTGTGCTGCACATTGTTGGTACGATTTTGCTTGTATTAGCCAATCGTCCAGGTAAGGGTACACATGGACATGCTGTCTCCTGAGATGTGCTGCCACTGTTGCTAAGCATATTGTAAACACTCTCTGAGCCGTGGTAACCCCGAAGGGCAAAACCTTGAATTGGTAGTGCTGACCCTCTATTGTGAACCTGAGGTATTTTCTGTGGGCTGGATGGATGGGTATGTGGAAATACGCATCTTTGAGGTCCAGTGTGGCTAGGAAATCTCCTTGTTGTAGCAACGGGAGCATTTGTTGTAGTGTTATCATATGAAAGTACTCCGACAGTATGTATTGATTTAGGGGTCTGAGGTCCAATATTGGTCTGAGAGAACCGTCCTTCTTGGGAATAAGGAAATATAGGGAGTACACTCCAGTCCCTTGCTGTTGGAAAGGGACTTGCTCTATGGCCCCCTTTTTAGGTCGAGCAGACCTACCCTCAATGCGTGAGCATTGAAGGTGTCTGCTTCAGACCTATTGTGGCCCGTATTTAGGAATGTGGACAGCTATCAGACGCGCGCTTTGACAATGTCAGATTTCACCTCGGGAGCGCGCGTCTGAAAGCTGCGCATGCGCGGTGCAAAGCCCTTGCTCTCACACAGACACAGGCAGCCCCCACCCCTCTGCATGCACGCACGCACACACACACACACACAGGCGCGCGCATGCACACGCAGGCACACGGCACACATACAGGCACACGGCACACTATCCCCCGCCTCGCATTCTCTCTCAATCACACACAGTCACGCATGCGCACACACATTCCCTCGCACGCACACACGCGCGTACACACTCCCCCCCCCTTCCCTCCCCTCCCCCACAGGCATACACACAGGCACGCACTTCACATCAGCCCTGGGCCCCACTCACCGACTGCGCTCTTCCGGCGGGGCTCCTCTCGCGCTCCGCTCCTCACAGCGCGGCGAGTCTCCTCTTCTAAATCGGGGCTCCCTCAGGTCAGAGGAGCCCCGCAACAGGCGCCACACTCCTCCTTCTCCCCGGCCCCCTCCTGGGGACCCGGGCTACCCCGGACCGGCAGGGCGCTCCATGCGCCGGCAGCTCGCGGACCTCGGGAGGCGGGACTTCCGGTCGGCCGCGAGCGGATTGGCCGGCCAAGAGCTTCCGGGTCGCCGCGGGTAGCTCGGCGGCACCCTATAATATGAACTTGTTATTGTAAGAGACTAGAGAATTAGATTAAGGAGTAAAGTCCTGCCCGTACTGGTTATCAATTTACAGCGCGATGGCACTATCTTTGAATGACAAGTACTCCATTTGTCAATGCTATCCAAACTTTTATTATTCCTGTTCTTTTTGTAAAAATTCTGTAGCATGGAGTTTGCTTTTTTAGACTTTATACGCATCAGAAAGTAATTCGTATTAGATTTAAAAATATAAATGTATCATTATTTTTGATATTGTACAGACGTTTTTATTTGTGTTTGAAGGAAAATATCAGATCTTCAAGTTAGAAATCCATGCTGGTTTAATAATCTAAAAGGTTTCTGAAAACTTTCATAACATTTAGGAAACGAGGACATTTCAAGATGGCCGAGTTATTCGGGCATATAGAAGGGACCTGTTTTTTTCTCGTTCACTGTTTGCCTTTATGGCTGGCAGCCCGATGTCTGTGAGGATTATTGCGGGTGAATACGATTGTGCACAGTGTGATCTGAAGAAGTACTGGGGAACAGAGCGTTAGCGGTTTGCTTCGAGTTGATGACCTACCTGAAGACCAAGCAGGCGCCGTAAGAGGAGTCGTTAAATAGTTTTGCTGTGAGTACTGAGCATTGAGCTCTTGGCACGACACTAGACTTGTATTTAACAGATGCACCAGAAAGATTAGGTACTTTTACGTAAAAAAAAAAAAAAGTATGTCGGGATATCGCCCTGGCATGTTCCATGGCGCTTTACGTTTTGTATTTTTGAGTGAATGAGGCGCGATTTAAAGGAAGGGGGTTATCTGAAAAATATATATGAGAACACTCAATCTGATCTAGAGCAAAGCATCCCACATCATCCGTGAGGTCATTTGAAAGGTCAGGCTTTTTATTTACCAGTACATTGCATTTTAGAACTTGTAGATTCATAATACATTGTAAGCATGGGGATAAAAATAATATGCAAAGTTCTAGTCATTAGAAAGCAAGGACTGATTGAAGATGCCCCAAACAACAACTGGTTCAAATATGTTCTCTCAATGTTTCAAGCTTTATTACAAATGTAACAACAAGATGTTAATATTCCACTTCTGTTCTTGGATTTTCGTCACAAGAAAATACACTGAACATAATCTTCACTAAAGTTATTTACCAAACTTTAAGCTATTGCCATTATAAATTACAATAACTTTTATTTAAGTATTAATTATTTAAAAAACATTAAAAGCCATTGTTATTTGTAATATCAATACATTTAAGTCACGTAAATACAACACATATTGCATTACAAATGCTATAGGTGTCACATTTGCGAAAGTTCTAACTATTGGCATAGTAAATGACAAAGCTATTAATTTCGCTATTTTCAAAAACAAAACATAAATAACAAAATTGTCATTTACAATACCAATAGCTCAAACTTTCCTAATGCGAGACCTATTGCATTGCAAATGCTTGTTTAGCATGCAGTTCACCTCTTGTTCAAGCAGGGTGATGTGTTCTCTTGACATTGGACGATGTCTGGGTGGTATGTTTGGTGGTGTAGAAGTCAGTTCTAGGCAGTAGCCAGACTGGATAATTTCTCTCACCCACCTGTCTGTGGTAATTGCGTTCCAGACAGGTAGGAACTGTTGGAGTCTGCCTAAGACCGGTGTTAAGTGGTCTGGGGTAGCGTAATGGAGTCACTGCTTTGAGGCAGTGGAGGCTTTGGTGTTATTGCCTCCACGTCCTCTCCCCTTGTTATTGTTACCTCTGTAACCTCCTCTGGTTGCGTTCTTGTTAAAGGAACCTTGCGTGTCACTTTTGTATGAGGCCGTTGTTTGTGAGGTATTTCCTTGTGTAGTCGCTCTGTATGAGGAGCGATAAAAGGAGCCTCTATGTTGCTGAAATTGCAATGCCCCCATTGATTTCGCCGTCTCTGTGTCCTTTTTCATTTTATCCAAAATGGTGTCGACAGCGGGCCAAATAGAAAATCCTGATTAACAGGCTGGTTAAGAATGGTGGACTGCAACTCATTTTTAAAACCAGAACATGCATGGCTGCGGAGTAGGACGCTAGTGCTGATTGACCTAGCTGCAGAGTCTGCTGCGTCAAGCGCGCATTTGATGGAGGCGTTTGTTATGAATTTTCCCTCATGTATGAGATCTTGGGCTTGTGCTTTGAAAGGCTCAGGTAGGTGTTACATTAGGGTTTCCAGCTGGTCGTAATGCGCCCTGTCGTAACGAGCCAGTAGGGCTTGTGTATTAGCGATCCTCCACGAGTTGGAGGCTTGTGCTGCTACCCTTTTCCCTGATGCCTCTAGTATTTTTGACTCCTTGTCGGGGGGAGGTGCTTCCCCAGTGGTTTGGGAGTTGGCTCTTTTACGTGTGTTGGCCACTACCAGGGAATCAAGTGGTAACTGCCCTCTGATGTAAGTAGGGTCTGTAGGAGCTGCCCTATACTTTTTTTTCTATTCTGGGGTTGAATACCAGTGCCCTGGCTGTATCCTTAAATATGTCAGGGCATGTTTCAGAACTCCCTTTAACATGGGAAGTGCTTTGACACATTTTTCTGATGTAGGGAAGGTGTCAAACGAGAAGTCTTCCTCAACAGGGTCTTTATGCATATTTACGTGGTGGAACTGTGCAGCCCTGTCTATGAGTTGATTAAAAACTACGGTGTCATCAGTAGGTGACGGCTTAGTAGGATAAGAGGATATATCAGGGATGGGATGGGTGTTGTAAGGGTCAGTTGGCCTTCCCATGGTTCCTCTTGTGGTTCAGGATCCTGTGGGAAGTCATAATGAGGCTGTGGCTCATTCCCTGTGTTACCGTCATTGTCCCCGTGTTGAGAAGGAGAATAAGGAGAGTAGGGATTAAAAGGAGTAGTAGGCATGAAAGGGTGAAAAGGACTGAAGGGTCTAGATGGAAAAGTCCCAAAGTCCTTTTTCTTCAATGGAATAGGGGACTGAGGTTCAAAGTCCAAAGGCCTCTTTTTCCTATGCAGGATGGTAACTTTACCAGTCTCTGGATTGATGTATATTTTTGCTTGGTCGTCAGAGGGATCTGGGTGGAAGAGTTCTTCCTCTACAGTCCTGGGTTGAGTTTTCGACTTTGGTTTTTCGACAACTTTTGGCTTAATAGCCGTTTTTTTCGGCTCAGGGCCTTTTTTCGGGTCGGGGCCTTTTTTCGGGTCGACCGTGGCTTTCGGTTCGACGAGTTTTTTGTGCTCCGTAGGCTTCTTTGGAGGAGTGTCCTTTTCCGAGTCGATGTTCCTTTTCGGATCGACTGGTGACTTCGGCTATTTTGGATGAGTGTCCTTTCCCGAGTCGATTGTATTCTTTGGATCGACTGGTATTTTTGGAGTCGGTGTCTTCGGGTCGATAGGTTTTTCTGGCCTCGACGCGGGTTTAGGTACGGTGCCTTTTGCCGGGTCGACGGATTTTGGTTGTGTGCCCTTGTTCGGTTCGGCAACCACTCTTGGCTCGACAAGTTTGGGCTGTGCGGCCTTCTTGGGGTCGACAGTCTTTTCGGCTCGATGCTCATTGGCTGTGAGGCCATTTTCAGATCGACGCCGTTCGGGTCGACGACCTTCTTTGGCTCTGGAACCTTCTTTGGGACGATATTACTGGGCCCTGGTGTTTCGGAAGGTTTCGGTTTCGGAGCCGTGCCTGATGGCGGGGCAAGCAAAACTTTTTTCTGATCTTGGCTAAGGCCCTTTGGCGATGCCTTGACCGGAGCCATTGGTAACGGGGTAGATGGTGTCGGGGGTAGGGTACTCACAGTTTGCCCCGTTGGGATGTCATCATCGGAGTCCGAGTAGTCCTCGACGGTGACGATCTCTAGGTCCGAGTCTGGAGCTTCTGTAGATCCTGGTCATCATCGAAGATGTTGTCTGGGTCCGGTGCCTGTCACTGCATTTCTTGCCTGGCGGCACGTCGGTTTCGAATCGTTTTCTTTGATCGAAACTGTGCGCAGGCTAGACAGCTTTCCTCCTTATGGTCTGGGGAAAGGCACTTGTTGCATACTGAGTGCTTATCAGTATGTGGGAACTTGGATTGGCATTGTGGGCACCTTTTAAACGGGCTTCTTTTCATCGACGGTCGGCTCACGTGGCGTCGAAAAGGCCCAACGGCCCGCGTCGACGACCGCTTTGAGATGGAAGGCTGGATCGAAAAGAGGTACAGAGCGAGAACAATACCGTCAATTCGAAGGCCTTTTGGCCTTTAGAAAAGTTTTGTTTTTGATTCCAAAGTTGGAGTATAGGAGTTTGCATCCAAACCCAATGGCGGAAAAAAACAATCTGAGGATGGAGAAGATGCCCGTGCGCACTGTAGTCCAGGGGAGGAGTCACCTATCTCGTGATAATTCGAAGACTCTTCCAAGACAACAAGTGCAATCATCCGGACCCAACACTAGGGCGCGATCTATGCACAAGATATGTATTCAGCAGCACACATGCCTCGAACATATAGTTAGGCCAGTATTTCCAGAAGTGCACGCTCCACCAGGAGGCTGAACCTACGTCAGCGGACCAGCATGCATTTTGCAAAATTGAGCACGGACAGAAGTGGCCCCTAGTCCACCCTCACACCTCAACTCGCCTATGCATGCCTGGCCTGCCGCTGACGTAAGCCCCACCCAAGTTCAGCTCCGCGTGCAGTGTCCGATATCCCCCTCCAATGCTGGCCGGACCTGCTTCTGGAGGTACCGCTGAGGATGCGGATGAAGACATATATGTGGACCACCCCCCTCCGTCACATCTCCTGCCAAGACAGACGTTGAGGGCTGGGGTTGCAAAGCCACACCCACACCCCTTCAGGGGCTAATTCCACCCCTCTACATTAAAACATGCAGTGCTTGGAACACTGCAATTATTCACCTCCTACCCATCCAAACATGTAATGCTCGGTATGCTCCAATAGTTATGCGCAACTACCCCACACAAACATCTAGTGCTCAGAATGGTAATGCAGTTATGCACCCTAACCCCACCCCCTCACCCCCTCCTCCCCCCAATCCAAACATGCTGTGTTGGACTTGCTTCTGCAGATATATACACAACGATCAGCCTACTGCTGTAGATATGCACCCCCACCACAACATGTAATGCTCGGTATTGTACTGCCGCTTTCAACATGTAAATCACAGTGCTGCTGCTGCACATATGCCCAACGCTCTAACCTGTAAAACTCAGCTTTCTACAGGCGCTACGCACCCCGCCCCTCAGCTGATAAGAGAACATGCAATGCTGGGTCTCAAAAGATATGCGCCTGGGCGGATTCTACGGATGGAAACTGTCCTGTCGCCTTACTGAGTTTCTTGAGTGTGCAGGATGCAAATGTGCACTGACACCTCCCACCCTTCCAGCTGTAGTGTGTGCCGGCCTGCTGTCGCAGATGCCCCCGGTCCCCAACCCCAACCCCAACTTGCTCCTCCAAGCATCGCTGAGCCTGCTGCAGAGCTGCCCGACTGGGCCTGTGGTCACAGACGTGCACAGTCTCACCACTTTAGCCCCCATTCAGTTCACCCCATGACAATGCGCCCCCGTCTTCGAACAATGACGTACCCATGGCTACCTCCCACATCCGGGTACCGGGGGCGGGGAGCCGGCTGGAGCGTCTCCGGGTCAATAGAGGCGGCTGCTACAGGCAAGGGGTGCGCCGGGGAAGCGGCGTCCGCTTCCACTCGGTCTTGGCGCACGGCTGTTGGGTGCCATTTGAATTATGCAATCCAGGAACGATGGCTACAGCGCTGTGCCAGGTGATGCAGTGGAGATACCAGGGGAGTTGCGACAAAAGGTGTGTGTGTGTGTGTGTGTGTGTGTGTGTGTGTGTGTGTGTGTGTGTGTGTGTGTGTGTGTGTGTGTGTGTGTGTGTGTGTGTGTGTGTGTGTGTGTGTGTGTGTGTGTGTGTGTGTGTGTGTGTGTGTGTGTGTGTGTGTGTGTGTGTGTGTGTGTGTGTGTGTGTGTGTGTGTGTGTGTGTGTGTCTGTCTGTCTGTCTGTCTGTCTGTCTGTCTGTCTGTCTGTCTGTCTGTCTGTCTGTCTGTCTGTCTGTCTGTCTGTCTGTCTGTCTGTCTGTCTGTCTGTCTGTCTGTCTGTCTGTCTGTCTGTCTGTCTCTGGGTATGCACGCGCAATTGCGAGAAGCTGACTTGCGGTGAATGTTGAACAGGAGATTTGCACGGCGCCGGGCTGGGCGTGCGCGCCCACGAGGTGAAATCAAAGCGTGTGCCCATTCCCTGTCCAACATTCCCGGCAAGTTGGCAACAGTAGGTCTTTCGCTAGACGCGAGACCTAAAAAGGAAAATGATCTTCAAAATAATCAGTTTACATTTTCAAGATGATACCGGTTTAGATGCCCCTCATTATGCCATGACACTGTATTGTCAAGAATAAGGAACGTGGCGTTCTGTGAATCTTTAGGCAAAATGAGCAATGTTGTTCTAGGAAATAGAGTCCAAGGACTAATAGTAACAAAAAATATATAAAAATGCCCATAAGGCTGCTCTAAAGGTTTTCAAGAATTGCACTTGATTCCCGAAGACCAAGATTGCTGCCAAGAGGCTTGAAGGATGGCAGGTACAATACCCTAGACAAACCGGTAACTGTCATGAACAGGACTAGTCCACCTGAAGTGGTTAATTTAGCCGAAGAACTATCAGAGGGAAGGTCAACATAAGTGAAGAAAACGTGCTATAAAACTAGGTTCCCTTAAAAAGAAATTTGACGTTTCTATATAGTGTGTAGTAGCATCGGTAGAAGAAGAGTGAGCTTAAGTTGACACATACAAGCGGCATATTTGCTGCAAGTGGTGAAAGCACAATAATACTCTTAGCATAAAAGCAGAAGAATCTGCATATACACCAACATTGTATCAGTGAAAAATAGCAGAAAGGTAAATAAAGATGTAAGAAAATGAATTATTAATTGGGGTAGATGGCAGTTCACCACAAGTAATATAGTCAAAAACCTTTTAGGTCGAGCCTATGGTTTCAGTATTTTAAACCTGAGCTCAAACCCTGGTAGCTATGACGCAGAGCAAACAGGCTTACCTTAGAGAAAATAAGTAAATCATTTAGAAGAACCAGAACTGTTACAAAGGTTGAAAACACAACAATTATGGTATATCTCCCTGTAATAAAGTACAAGGAAAAGTAAAAACATTTACTAAACTTCTGAAAATTTGCAAAAAGATTTGTATGTTAAATGTGAATACAAATTAATTTTATACATTTATTTTAGATATTGAACAAATTACATAAAATGCTCAAGCACTAAGTGAATTTTACTTTAAAGTTTTATTATTTTAAACATATCAAATTAAAATTATTTTAAAGTTTAAATTATAAAAATAAAGAAGATTTATTTTTACAATGTATTAATCAGTATTAACATTGATTTATAGAATTAAAAGTAATGTAACATCTTTTCAATCAAAATAATCCTTACATTAAATTTTACATTGAAAAAGGTGCATTAAAATGTTTAAAAAACAATAAATGTTTTCTTTTTAAACATTAAATTAAATATATTTATATTTTTACCTAGTTGAATTAATGTAAATGTACTTAACATTATTTCCTCGTGGGTTTTATTTTAAGTCTATACCGCCATTAGTTTCTATGGTAGACTGTTGCAGTAATAGTGGGCGGTCATTTGTTGTGCTGGACTTACTCCAGCTCTGTGCTGGTGTACATTTACTAGTGTTTTATGTTTTATTTGGCTGTCGTATCTTTAGAAGTGCAGTTTGTGAATAGCAATGGGCTACTCTTTAATGGGTATGTTCATGTCGTCTCTAAACACCTCACAAGCCCCCCCTTAAACGTCACTTTACTCCTCCCTTAACGCCCTCTCCCACTTAAAAGTATGCCCCTTTTTCCAGCCACTCCCCCTGCTCCCTTCCACATTTACTACTAAGCCTTAAACATACATGTGTGAGGATTGCCCCATTAAAAAGATAGGATAGGTGGAGGTGGAGATGGACACTCGAAGATATGTGTAGTAAGTAATTAGTACTACTGTAGTACTACTTTGCACACTACAGAATGCAGTATGAGAATTGGGAACATTGTTTCCACCCTAATTAATTTTGCGTGCTATGGGGTTGATCAGTTGTTCAACAAAAACAGAGTTGTCGCTTGGTGCGAGGTAGATAATGTGAAAGATGGAGGGTTTATTTTCAGAAATGTTCACCTCAACTGAGAAATAGTGGTAGAAGGGTCACTGGTAATTTCCAGGGATTTGCAGTGAACAGAGGCCCTTTGCAGGACTACTCCAGTATTGCCTTCCCGATACTAGAAAATAGCCTGTTAATAGGAGATCTGGTGAGGTTTAAATAAAGCAAAAAGAATGTATAGGGGAAGGCAAGGGAAGTTCTTGGTAACTGTTTCAGTTCTTTAAAGAAATTGCAAGTATATCACTAGTACCAGCGAGAAGTCAGCAGATTATCTTCTTCAGCCCTGTTGAAATTGTCTAAACTGGTTGAATGTGCACTCTTTCTGGCTGGGAACTCAAACTTATTAATGAAACCATTTTAGAGGAAGCAACATTCCATCATCAAGATACTTTCCAAATGTTTCATACCAATGAGGTTGCCTTCATTTGGACACTTCCATCCGCTCTGCATTCCTATTTTAGATTTAAAAAACGTCTGGTTTCCTTTTCTGATACTCCAACATTCTCATCAACTCCGATGCATTTCAAAGAAAATCCGATTTGGACCAGTAACCTTATTCACTACAACTTTGAATGTTTGAAAGTTATTAATTTAAAACTGTATCTTGCGCCTTTTCTGATCAGAGCCGGACTGGCTACTGGGCGTTTTGGCATGCTGCAGAGCTGGGGCCTGAAGTCACTGTGGTGGGGGCTAATTTCTTTGGTGAGACCTGCGTGTGCTTCGAAATAAACAAAGCAAAACGAATTTTGTTGAGCGCGTGAAGGTCCCTATCAACTAAATCAGCCCCCAACTCGGCAGCATGCCAAAACGCCCGGCAGCCAGTCCGGCCCTGCCTCTGATCTTTGAAGAACAAGTTTCTTACCTTTGGTAACGCATTATCTAGTAGAGACCGGATCTTGCCGCAGATACCTTAATGTTGTAATTTGGCAACGATCAGGGTTAGCATTGACTGAAGCCATCTTGTTTTCCGGCAGCCATCTTGTCTGCCATGTGCTGCCACGTGCTCACCATATGCTCTGTACTACCTTTCTTTTGTCTGCTCTTGTACTCTGCCTAGAGACAGGTTATATTTAGCCTCTTCCACTTTGCACATGCTCAGTTGAGCTTGCAGATGTCCATGCAGCTGTTACTAGTCTGTAAATGTCAGGATGTGTTTGCTAGAATTAGCCACTGCTAACTCCTCCCACATATTGACTGTGCATTTTCTGTAAGACCTTATATGTACCTAAAACCTGCATTTTGTACTTGTACCGCCTGAGGAAAATTAAATTTTGGTCATGATGTGTTCCCTAGCGCGTACCCCACCGACTCCATGTACCATCTTAAAGTGCATGTAACTTCCCTCCTGTGCCAGCTATGAAGACGCAAATACATTTGCGTCCACCGTCAACTTGTCCTCTTTCAGATCCGCCATGAATGGATTATATAGTCCGTTCCTAAGTATGCTATGCCACCGTCTTTTTGTAGTGCACTTTTCGTATTTTTCCTGCTCTAGCAAGAGTAGGCCCTGAATTCCTGCCATCTGAACCTCTTTTGTGGCTCCTGACTCTGCCCAGGCTACCTCTGTACTCGTGAACTCTGTCCTACATTCAGCGCGGCCCCTCGCGCTCAGCTCAAGCCTGCTTTCTGCCAAGACTGACTATAACCTTCGAGTTATCTGTTCCGCTCCTCGAGAATACATTCCTGCCTACTAGATCCTGTAAACATCCTCTCCAGCTGCAGAGCCAAAGGGCCGACCTGTCTTAATGCAAGTAAATCACAGCCTCTGTTGCCATGCTTCCATGGAAGGCCCCGTGCCCCCACGCTTCACATGTAGACACTTAGGCGCTCATACACGCATCCACAGTTAGCATAGAACAACCTCTACCCTAGAGACCTTTCCGCCCAGATAGTATAGTTCCTAAACATCAGATATCAGATATGATAGAAGTACAAGTTGATCTGACATGCCAGACTTCTGTCTCTCTCCGTCAGTGTAAATGTCAAGACCCCTGCACCCCGTCAATCACACGTCAAGCAGCTGCGCGCGCATCCAAGCTTCCGATTTCTGCTGACATTGCAACATTCTGTTAGCACCACCCCTTGGTGCCACCCACTTGCGTCACCTATCAGTGACGTTTCTAGCACACACCTCTAGTTCACGCCTAGTTTACGCCTCTTGATGATGTATTGGTACCACGTGTATACTGTTATCTTGTCTCCTCTCAGCTGTTACGCCTCTTACATTGAACCTTATGATGTAAATCAAGTATATAAGCTATGTATTGTCAATAAACGAGAGCGCGCTCATCTATCCCTTCTGACACCCCTGTGGTGGTCAGAACATGATATCCTGATTCCTTTATGAGGAATAAAACCCTTAGAAACTCTAACACCACGGACTCTGTTTTCTTTCCTTCTGATTGAGTTATCATTGATTAAGTACTTACCTGCATAGAAATTAAGAGAGTAAATTAATTATTTACGTCATTTTGGCGCCCGAATAGGGACCCCTCCCCCACCTCACGCGCCGGAAGGTGCGTTGCAATCCGTGTCCCCTGCCATCAGTTAGACGGACCACACGTGTACTGGCAGGATTTCCTGCATCCCCCTCTGACCCACGGAGGTGACGAAGACTGCGATCAGTGCCCAGACGAGGCGGTGAGGAGTGCGGAGGATCCCGACCAGAGCCCAGCCGAAAGAAGCAAGGTCCGAGGTGTGAAGAGGCCCACCAGTTTTCCGAAGTTTTCCGAAGTTTTCCGAAGTTCCGAGTCGAGTCCAGTCGAGTTTTCCGAGGCCTTCTGTTTCCGTGCTTCCCGGTGAGTACCATTGCTGGGTCGTATCTAGACGGGTTTGGGTACGCAAGTCCGGTCTGCACTGTTTCTAGGCAGTGTATCTGTACTGTTTAGCAGTATATCAAGTCTTCCGAATTTCTGCACTGTTACACCAGTGTATCCGTACTGTAGAGCGGTACATTCAGTATAGGGTGTAGTTAGCTATGTCTTCAATGTTTTCATGTGATTAATGTCGTGGTATGAATGTGACTGTTTAAACGTGTATTATTGTGTTTTTATATAATATAGCTGTTAAAGAGTATCAAGGAATAAAGATCTAGCATTCAGTAACAAGTAAGCAGGATGCCGTTCCTCAGCAAGTTAAAACAGATCGGAACTAGGAAAGGGTTACTAGAGGAAGAAATTCCTATCCCCCCTAGGGACACTCCAGGCAATTTTATGTATCAAAAACACGGCATAGACGCCATATTATATCTAGATTTATGGGCCGATTACACCAAGCACCTAGATGAGAGACACAGATGGCCTGTTACCGGAACGTGGGATGCCGAGTGCATCATGAGGGTAGAAGAAGCATTATGGAAAAAGAAAGCTAGACAATCTCAGAAGGACGCCATAGAGTTTTGGCGTAAGGAATCACGTAAGCGTGCTGACAAAGCACTCCGTAGAGAAGACAGACTTAAAGAATCAGATAAAGAACAAGAAAACGAATTAGTTACCGAAGGGATCCGAGTAAAAACAGAACAAATAGACCGTGCCCGAAATAATCTTGTAAACGGTATGTATCTTGCAGCAGATGGCCCATCCGAAACTGAATCAGAGATACCGAAAAACTTACCGACACCATTAGTTCCAACTAAAGTAATGCATAAAACTACTAAAGACATATTCCTGAATTCGTATCTAGAGGATGTAGCACCAGCTTACACCAATCTGCCTGTTCGTGCCCTGCCTACTGACAGGGATGGGGGTGGCACTGCACCCCCAGATAATGTTCCGACGGTACCGCGACAGACCTCCCCTGTTCCGCCACCTCCGCCACTTCCTCCACTCAAGATGGATCTACCGAAACCAGTACTACCTGATCTTACTAAAAGACAGATTCAAGTCCAGATACAGACTCCGCGGAGAGATAATGCCCAAGCATCCGCCTCAGGAGGTGCGACAGCGGGTCTACAGACCCCGCCACCGACACACAGATTGCATTTAAAGGACAAACAGAATCCTTTCCAGTCTCCCTACTCACCCCGGCTTGAGGCATTCAAAGATAGGATGTCATTTTGCAGATATGATCCAGTACCCGGAAAAGACGATTTAATGGTATTAGCATCACTGCGCTTAAGATCTGCCACCGATAACTTGCTATGCTGTGTAGGAATGCAGGAAGCTCTCGACAGACTATACAAATTCATACAGACAGGGAAAGACCCCGACAGTGTCAAAGCTGCCATGTATAAACAGAAAGTTGACATTCAAAAACAGATATTACGATTCTTCATTAATTGTGTGATAAGAGAACGAGATAGGCCCGGGACAGATCAAAGTGAGTTAGACGCATTGAACAAGTGGGGCCAAAATATAGCAGACGCAAAACATGACAAGGGGACTTGCATAGCCACTATGTCCCAGAAAATTAGAAAGGCAGTATTAACTGCACATCAGGAAGAAAATGATAAAACTTCCTCCGAGGAGGAAGATGAAGATGAAACATCAGGAAAGTCTACAGACATTATAGCATATGTAGGTAGGGGAAACTACCTTAGGAAAGGCGTCCGTCCGGAGAGCAAGAGAGTCCTTTTCTCTGCTTTAACAAATCCGAATTCTTCTGAGCATCAGTTCCAGGAAACTGATAAAAGGCTTCGAGATCGAGTAGGGTACCATGTACTCAATTCTATGGATGAACAGGAACTAGCCCGGTCAGCCGTGTTGTGGGCCGAAAACGCAGACATATATAATGATGACACGTTAGTGCAGACATTCTTGAACCTTTCCCCGGAAGAACAGAAAATAGCAGGTGTATACATGATTCAGCACCTCCTCATCAAGTTCAGAAACCATCATTCTGATCCAGGTCCCTTACACGAAACATTGGAAGCACTACTCATGGATAGATGGAGAGGTTTTAGTACCAAATTAATACAAATAATTCTAGAACAACGACGTAAGTATAACACCTTCCTGAGCTCTGAATATATTCCCGCCCCGCCTCCGGAAAGAAAAATGTACCACATGCAATGCGGTGGTGGCATTGAAAGTCAGAATCCCTTACGAGAAGTACATCCAGTTATGGGTGAGGATCATACCCTGAAACGTGTGTATGTTCACACACCACTGACTAAGTTAGAACTATTAGAAATGAAGAAATTAGTTCCGTGCCATGATAAAGACCCTGCGGGTTTTCACAGAGAGCTTAAAGACATGTTACTGATGGGAGATTACACGTATGATGATATTATGAAAATGTTAAAAGTACTGTTGCCCACGGGCATTTACGAGAAATTAAAGGAGAAGGATTGGGAAGTGGGAGAGTCAAAGATAGCATGGGCAGAAATAGAAGACGAAGAAAAGAAACGAGTCCCAGGGTTAGGCCTTGGGGATCTGACTAAAGCATTACCAGGTTTAATAGTACAGGTTCTGCCAAGATTATTGACAACTCGAAAGGAAGATTGGGACGCAATCTCGTCCTGTAAACAGAAACAAGATGAAGATACTAGTGACTTTTATTCAAGATTCGAGAAATGTTTCATTATCAATAGTGGTCTAAAAACTAGTAGCGAGTCATATCCACACCTTTTTGTAACAAAATTAGTAGAGAACGCCCTACCACTAGTTAAAAATAGAGTGTACAAGGTTGAAAGTACTTGGCAGGCAAATACGCCATCACAGATGTTGCAAATGTTACAATATCACCAGAACAGAATAAGGGAAGAACAAGATCAGGAACAGAAACGTATGAAAGACACGAAAATGAAAATGTTAGTAGCTCAGACAATTCCAGCCGAGGGTCATAGAAAAGGTGGGGCCCAGACCAATCATTCTGCCGCTCCCGTTAAAGGGACATGTAATTACTGCAAGCAGCCAGGTCACTACGTACATGAATGCCCAGTCCTGAAACATAACATCGAGACAGGTAAAACTAAAGAAAGACCGCGTCCGCCTAGACATGAACAGGGTCATCAACAAACTTCACAGAACGAACAGCCAATGCAGAATACACAGCCTATGCATGATCAGTCCCATACAGTACAGACAGTAGCAGTACCGCAGCCACAGCATGCTCAGACACAGCCCGCTGCCGCGACTAGACAAGTATCACAACAGATGTACCAGTATGCCCAGTCGGCATACCCAGATTATCAGCGTTATACATGAAACAGCCTAGGGAGGGAAAGTGATTTGCCTCTTATTGAAATTCCTGTAGATCAAGAAGGTCCTTATGTACATAGTCACGTATTAGGAAAAGACAGAAAGTTTTTAATTGACACAGGGGCAAGTCGCACTACTATAAGTCATAATGAAGTCCCAGGGGCACCCCTCTCAGGCTCACAGAATGTTTCCCTTGGTTTTTCAGGACAGCCTATTGTAAATGAAGTATCAGAACCATTACCACTAGCTGTGGGTCCATTATCTCGAGTTACAGATTTGTTACTTACGAAATCATGTCCCGAAAATCTGTTAGGAATTAAAACACTGAAGGCTCTAGGAGCTATAATTTGCTGTTCCCCGGAGGGAGTCAGACTCTTTCTACGGGATTTCAAGGGTCATTATGTTCTACGTGACTTTGATGTCAGATTGAAAAATGTACCAGATCACTTATGGGCAAAAGGCCCAGCAGATGTAGGTTGTATGCATATTACTCCATACCGTGTAACACTCAAGACAGGAGTTGTTTTACCCAGAATCAGACAATACAAGTTACCACCCGATGCTGTAGTGGCTTTACTGAAAATTATTGAAGAGCTTATTGTCCAGGGAGTGGTCGTAGAGACCGACTCCAATATCTGTAATTCACCCATCATTCCAATTCTTAAACGTACGGACCGCAATGCACCGCCAGTATACCGGCTGGTGATTGATCTTCGAGAACTGAACAAATGCATTGTACCACAGTATCCTGTGGTCCCCGATATCTCCTCCCTGTTAACTGCCATTGATTCAGAAGCAACGTTCTTTACTGTAATCGATCTCAAGAACGCCTTCTTCAGTGTACCCATTGACCCGGAGAGCCAATATCTCTTCGGATTCAGTTTAAATGGACGAAGTTTCAAATTTTCCCGCGCACCTCAAGGATTTACAGAAAGCCCCAGCATCTATAGTCAAGCACTGAAAAGACAACTAGATTGTATCCAAATGCCAGTTAATACCGCTTTACTGCAATACGTCGATGATCTACTGATCACCGCACGAAGTGAGCCCGAATGTGAACAAGCATCACTGACAGTTTTGCATTTCCTGGCCGACAAGGGACACAAGGTGTCCCCTTCGAAGCTACAATTCTGTGTTCAGCAAGTTGTGTACTTGGGTCACTTGCTGTCCAAAGTGGGGAGACAGCTCACTCCCGATCGCATTCAGTTAATTGTAAACATGCCCCGACCCCAGACACAAAAGGAAGTGCGGGCCTTCATAGGCCTCACCTCGTACTGCAGACAATGGATTCCTCAATATGCATTTCTAGCTAAACCACTCATCCAGTTAACGACACAGGAGGCAGCAACTTCGACTGTCCTCCCTTGGACTCAGGAACACACACAAGCCTTTGAGGAATTAAAGAAAGCTTTATGCCAAGCACCAGTTTTAGCGACACCATGTTACAGCAAACCGTTTACACTTTTTGTTACAGAACGTGACGGTACAGCATTGTCTGTCCTCACTCAAGATCAAGCAGGTTCACATAAGCCTTGCGCTTATTTTTCAAGCACATTGGATTCAGTAGCACAGGCACTCCCTGCATGCTTAAAGTCAGTAGCAGCAACAGCGTTAGCAATCAGACAAAGCAACTCAATTGTTTTAGGTCATCAGTTAACAGTACAAGTTCCACATTCTGTAGAGGTTCTGTTAAACAGAACCCAGACTCAACACTTGACTATAGCACGACTGACAGGTTACGAATTGACATTATTCCAGCCACACATAGAAATCAGACGCTGCAGTATCTTGAACCCAGCAACACTGTTACCTACAGTTATGATAGATCCAGCTCCACATGATTGTATAGAGATTATTAATGCAGTAACAAAGCCCAGACGAGATTTAACAGATGTTCCATTGACAAATCCAGACCTGACACTTTATGTGGATGGTTCATGCATGAAAACAAGTACAGGAGAGTTAGTGGCCGCGTATGCCGTGACCACTGAAACTGAAGTTAAAGAAACACATCGTATTGATACATTGTCTGCCCAAGCAGCAGAGCTCATCGCTCTGACCCAAGCCTGTATTCTAGCAAAGAACAGAAATGTTAACATATACACAGATTCCCGTTATGCGTTCGGAGTCGTACACGACTTCGGCATGCTCTGGCAAGAACGAGGTTTTCTGACCTCTCATGGTACAAAGATACAGCATGGTCCTCTCATTCAAGCACTGCTAGAAGCAATACATCTGCCTTCAGCCATATCAGTCATGAAGTGTAAAGCACATACTAAAGCCACAGATTCTGTTTCCCAGGGTAATGACCTGGCAGATCAGACAGCAAAACATACAGCACTGACTCACACTCAGGCAACTGACACGACAAAGATAACAGATCCGACAAACTGTATGACAGTCAGGGATCCCACACTAGATGTTATTGACATTCAGACACATGCTACTGCAGACGAAATAAAGAAATGGACCGAACTAGGAGGGATCCAGACAGATCAAGGTTGGATGACGAAGGGAAAATCTACATGGTTTCTCCCTGACTCTATGGTTCAAGTCATGATAAATACAGCACATAGTCCTGCCCACCTAGGAGAGAAAGCAATGCTAGACAGTTTGCAAAATCTCTGGAACAATAAACACTTACGAGCAGCCGCAAAACAGAAAGTGCGTACTTGCATGATCTGTTGTCAGTTCAATCCAGGTAAAAGCGTCCCTGTAGAGCAAGGTGGATTTCATCCTCCCGATCACCCTTTTGAAGTCCTCCAGATGGATTATATCCAGATGGACCGTTGTCGAGGATTTAAATATGTTCTCGTAGTTGTCTGTGCTCTGTCCCGCTGGACCGAAGCATACCCAGTCCCAGATTACACTGCTCCGACCACTGCCAAACAGTTGGTTCGTGAATTTTTCCCACGGTACGGCTTGCCCCGTGTCGTGTACTCAGATAACGGTCAGCCATTCTCGTCTGCCCTAATGAAAGAAGTTTCCTTGTTATTGGGATACCAGTGGAAGTTCCATTGTGTCCGACATCCAGAAGCCGCAGGCCTTGTTGAGAGGCATAATCAGACATTAAAGATTCGCCTTGCCAAAATATGTCAGGACAAAGGGGTCGACTGGATAGTCGCCCTGCCGGTGGCACTATTCTATATGAGAATGGTCGCCCATTCGAGATCAGGGCTATCTCCGTACGAAGTGGTCTTTGGCAGACCACCGAATATGTGGGGGACGCCCATTCCTAAAAAGATAACCGATGTTGATTCTAATATGTTGACAGATTACCTTGCCTCCTTGATGTCTGCACTCCAATCATGTCGTTCACAGGTTGCCGCAGCCTTCCCTGACAACACCGATGTGAAGGAGCATGACGTCCGTCCCGGAGATGTTGTTTTAGTCCGAAACTTCGACAGGAAAAGTCCGTTGGAGCCCCGCTGGAAATCTCCAAAGACCGTTCTTCTTACAACAAAGACCGCAGTCAAATTGGAAGGCAGAAAGGGGTGGGTCCACCTAAGCCATATCAAAACATTCCCAGGACTGAAACCGGAACAAGACACACCCACCCCCACCAGAGACTGTGATCCCAAAGACTTTACCGAAGTCAAAAGAGAAAAGACTCCTCAAGAACAATACCGTATGAAATTACGATCTAGCAAGTCAGACAGTTTAATTGTTTAAGTCCTCCCCTAGGTGAATCGGTTAAATAGTTTCTGACATGTATCCCCTAGATCGAGTTAGAGAGAGAGAGGAAAAGAAAAGAACATACTGCAAATCACTTCGTAGTCACTGTATAGTGACACTAATAATCATGTTTATTATCAGTATATTAATTATTATTACTAGCATCTTGTTACCTATATACTATCCTATCTTCAAGCGTGAACAATCTGCTTACAATGTCTCTGCTGAACACACTTTTAGTGAGTTACCTCCTCATGAGCTTTCCTACAGACTCGCGCTGCGCAACAATACATTCATTAGTATGTTACATCACTCTCATCAAACTAACAATGCTACAAATTGCTGGATATGTGGCCGACTCCCTCCCTACCAGAATTACAAGGGAACACTGCCTCTCTTTCCGTATCCGTTCTCTCACAATGGCTCCTGTGGAGCATGGTTTAAGATAATTAATTCTTTAGATCCCGACATTGCTGTTTTCGATGGGGGTTGGGTTTGGGGAAACCTGAACTTGGTCCTATTAGACGTCTGTTACCCGGATAAGGAGGGACTCCCCATTAGAATAGGAACTGATCTAGAAAATGAAGTATATGGATTAGGTAATTATACAATTAGCTTTATGATTCTTACTGTCGAATCCGAAGCCACACCAGTTCTACCTATTATGTCAGTACTGCCAGTCACTGGTGAATTATGTATCAAGAAGAAAGGTTCAGTACACTTAGGTCATAGTAAATGCACTACTGTGGTCGAATTCAGTGATGATGGAAAATCATCTTTCAAAGCTATCAGTCATTCTTACTTTGTTTGTGGTCATACCGCATACATTCGCCTACCTCCAGATTGGGATGGTACCTGTTACATTGCATTCCTTCTGCCACCTGTTTTTCTAGCCCCTTCTGATTACCATAGAAATAGCAATCTAGTAAAGAATAGACCCAGAAGAGATGCCCCCCTTGTCGACTACACAGAAACGGCATGGGAACAGTACACTGATTTTAATAAAGGATTCTTTTTCTTCTTAGGCCCTGTCCAGAATAGTAAATTAATACGCAGATTAACTAGAACACTTGAAGCCGTAGTAAATGAAACTACCTCCGCCTTAGGTAACTTAACAGAAGAGCAGTCCGCTATGCGGGTTGTTGTCCTTCAGAATCGTCTTGTAATTGACGTCATCTTGGCAGATAGAGGTGGAGCCTGTAAGGTCATCGGGTCAAGCTGCTGTGTTTTCATTCCACAGAATGCACCATCTGTATATCAAGCTATCACCCGTCTTCATAAAATTGCAAATCAGATACATCAGAATCCAGGCACCTGGACTTGGTCCGGTTGGTTCTGGACAACGTTAACAGCTTGGGGATGGAAGATCCTATCCTTCCTAGGCATTGGCCTAGTCCTAGTATTCAGTTGCTGCCTGTGCCTGCAGTGTGGGCCAGCGATCTGTGGACTGTGTGCCACTTCTTGTATTGAACATTCTAGTTTCCACTCAAAACGTAACCGAAAGAAAGAAGAACAAATGATGTTACAAGAACAGACTGATCGATTCATGAGGATCGATATTTCATGAAGGGTCCGTAGGGAACAAGGAGGGAATGAGGAAAATTAAATTTTGGTCATGATGTGTTCCCTAGCGCGTACCCCACCGACTCCATGTACCATCTTAAAGTGCATGTAACTTCCCTCCTGTGCCAGCTATGAAGACGCAAATACATTTGCGTCCACCGTCAACTTGTCCTCTTTCAGATCCGCCATGAATGGATTATATAGTCCGTTCCTAAGTATGCTATGCCACCGTCTTTTTGTAGTGCACTTTTCGTATTTTTCCTGCTCTAGCAAGAGTAGGCCCTGAATTCCTGCCATCTGAACCTCTTTTGTGGCTCCTGACTCTGCCCAGGCTACCTCTGTACTCGTGAACTCTGTCCTACATTCAGCGCGGCCCCTCGCGCTCAGCTCAAGCCTGCTTTCTGCCAAGACTGACTATAATCTTCGAGTTATCTGTTCCGCTCCTCGAGAATACATTCCTGCCTACTAGATCCTGTAAACATCCTCTCCAGCTGCAGAGCCAAAGGGCCGACCTGTCTTAATGCAAGTAAATCACAGCCTCTGTTGCCATGCTTCCATGGAAGGCCCCGTGCCCCCACGCTTCACATGTAGACACTTAGGCGCTCATACACGCATCCACAGTTAGCATAGAACAACCTCTACCCTAGAGACCTTTCCGCCCAGATAGTATAGTTCCTAAACATCAGATATCAGATATGATAGAAGTACAAGTTGATCTGACATGCCAGACTTCTGTCTCTCTCCGTCAGTGTAAATGTCAAGACCCCTGCACCCCGTCAATCACACGTCAAGCAGCTGCGCGCGCATCCAAGCTTCCGATTTCTGCTGACATTGCAACATTCTGTTAGCACCACCCCTTGGTGCCACCCACTTGCGTCACCTATCAGTGACGTTTCTAGCACACACCTCTAGTTCACGCCTAGTTTACGCCTCTTGATGATGTATTGGTACCACGTGTATACTGTTATCTTGTCTCCTCTCAGCTGTTACGCCTCTTACATTGAACCTTATGATGTAAATCAAGTATATAAGCTATGTATTGTCAATAAACGAGAGCGCGCTCATCTATCCCTTCTGACACCCCTGTGGTGGTCAGAACATGATATCCTGATTCCTTTATGAGGAATAAAACCCTTAGAAACTCTAACACCACGGACTCTGTTTTCTTTCCTTCTGATTGAGTTATCATTGATTAAGTACTTACCTGCATAGAAATTAAGAGAGTAAATTAATTATTTACGTCACGCCTTCTTTTGAGCCCCTGTGTGGGTATAAAAGGACCATGTTCCTTCTGTTCAGTGTACTACTGCATATATTACCGAAGGATGTTGTGTGAATGTAGTTCCACCTCATGAGGTTTAATAAATTGTGTATTTTATATTCCATTTTCCGCACCAACTTCCATCCTATTGGTCTGAGGACTTTGTGCAGAGAAGGGCGAACCCCTAGCACTGGTAGGCCTTGCTGAGGCCCACCACCACATTACCTTTGAATTTCTCAGGCATCAGACTGGAGCCAGAAGATTTTTCTTTGAGCAAGTGCCCTGTGCGCCGATAGGTAGCGTCGGTTGGCTCCTTGTGGCGTCGTTCATGCCAGAAGTGACGCCCGTGTCACTTATATAAGGTGTGGAGAAGTGTGGCTCAAGTGGTTGGAGCGGCAGACCCTGATGCAGAGGTCTGGCCCGGACCAGGGTTCAATTCCCCGCCTAAGCGGGTCTTGGGCTCAAAATTTCCCCGGACCTGACAATTCTCGCCTCGGTGCCTATTCCAATCACGGAGTCCCACTCTGTAACTCTGGGCAATAGCTTGCTTAATCTCCACAAGGGCCCCTCGCAGCGGGATGCCTGGCTTTCACCTTGGGGATGCCCAGTAATGGGTTATCACGCAGGGGAATACCAGGACGGGTTCCCTAAGCAAGCGCCGGGAAACCCACTGCGGGTAGCTGTGCGCTATACAAGTACAAATACATTTACACATAAGCGCCACCTAGAAGCACTAACGTCAGTTACTTTTCATGACTTTCCACGCCAGGTGCGCAGAGCCATAAAGTGCACCAACACTGGTGCGTGAAACTAGGGCCCGGAAAGGGAGTAACCTTAACCCTGGAAATCCTGTTCGCAGAGCGAGGAGTATAGGTGAGTCGGTAAGGAATCTGCGGTAGATCTTGTCTCTAACAAATAATGCGTTACCGAAGGCAAGTAACTTGTTCACTTAATAGAGTCATCTAGCCGCAGATTCTTTACCCATACCATCCCTGGTGGTGAGCTGTAGACAAATTCTAAACTCAAAAGTCCTGCAGGATAGAAAGGGCAAAGTGCCCATCCAGCAGGCCTGACTGTTCAGGCAGTAGTGTTTGGTAAGCGTGTGCAGTTTTAGCCCTGGCGGAAGGAGCCTTTAAGCACTTAGGGGGCTGCCTCTTGCCCAGTGAATGGCAGATTTTTATACAGAGAACGACTCACCGCAAAATGGTTTGTTTCTGTACCGCCTGACCCTTCTGCACGCCAGAAGAGTTGGTCATCCACCTGGAATGCTTGTGTGGTCAAGGTAGAATGCAAACGCTCTTTTTGGGTCTAGACGGTGGAGTTGCTCTTTTTCTTTTATGGGATGTGGAGGAGCTTAGAAAGAGGGCAAGGTGACGGAATTGTGTTACTACTTTCCGCAGGAAAGAAGCCCTAGTACAAAGCATCAACTTGTCTGGAAATATAGACTGTAATGGTGGCTTGGATGATAAAGCCTGCAGCTCGCTCACACTCTGGGCAGATGTGATTGCCTCTAGAAAGGCTGTCTTGATGGTGAGCAGCCTTAGGGGACAGTTATGAAGAGGCTCAAAAGAAGCACACATCAGAAATGAGGAACCAGATTAAGATCTCATTAGAGGCATAACGGAAGGGGAAGGTGGGAGCATATGTGCAAGACCATTGAGAAATCTATTTCCAATGTGGGACTTAAATAAAGGGGGTGGTCAGGTAGCCACAAGCAGGTAAGAAGGCAGAATTATGCCCTTTTTAGAGTGCCCTGCTGGCAAAGGTTCAAAATAAAAAGTAAAATATCACAAAGGGAGGCAGAAAGAGGGTTAATAGGGTCAATAAACCTTCGGTTCGATTTAATACAAATTTGTTCCACCGGCAGGTGTACACCGTCTTGGTGGAGGGACGTTTGGCTGCAAGAATAACATTACAGCCTTTGGGAGGAAGGTCAAAAGCTATCAACTGTCGACACTATCTCCACGCAAAAAGGCAGAGACTTCACAGGTTTGGGTGGAGGACCCCTCCCTGCTGCTATGACAGAAGATCCTCCAGAAGGGGCAGCCTGATCAGAGGCTCATGTTCAGAAGCTCCATGTCCGGTGCGGGGCACAAGGATAACTTATGCCCGGTTGTTCCGGATTTTCTTCAGAACTCTGGGCAGGAGTAATATGGGCAGAAAGGCGTACAAGAGGCCTGAGCTCCACTTTAGACGGAAAGCACTGTAAAGCGGGAGCCGCCTTGGAAAATCCAGCGCACAAAACTGCTGACATTTCGCATTCTCAGTGGGGGCAACAGTTCTAATCAAGGCTCTCTATTCTGCTGAAAGAGACCTTGTGCCAACTCTAGATGGGGACACCATTTGTGATCAGATTCACATACGCGCACAGAGGTGGCAATGCCCACTTGCAAATTCACATCTACTAACTAAGTGAACTGGGACGTCGTATGGACATCTCTATAGTGTAGTGTGGTGCTCTCAAGACAATTAGTCTCCTGCCACCCAAAAAAAACAGAGAGACACACTCTAGAGAGAAACGTCTCTGTAGAGTTACAAAATTATACATATATGCTGAGGCCCACTAAGATTAGTGCCTTTGAAACAGGATGGACTGATCAACACAGTAATCACAGGAAGTCTGTTTCACGTATTCTTTTCTCTTCATTTTCTGATTCCTTGCTTTTAAATCTCATAATCAAAACACTGGCAGCCGACAAGTGTTTTGTCCTATGCACTTTTTCAAGGCCAAAGAGGTATAAGAGAAATGACCACCACTCCTGAACTCAATCACCGGTAAATATTGTGAGAAAGGAGATTCTGGATGTCCTTACCAGACATGTGATCATTTGATCTACCTGTGCGCAGCCACAAAAAAACATGTGCAAGGGCAAAATGTGCTCTATGCAGTAATGAGATCCAAAATAAGACCAGAAAGTGGCCTGCAGATCAAGAAATGGCTGGCTGCACCTGTGTATGCTACAGAGTACCGTAGAATTTCATCTTGATATCTAGTGGGCGAGCACTTCGTATATGTGTCACCCGGTAAACATGCATACACAAAGAGGCCCAAAGTAAACCTTGAGTGCCTGTTCCAACCGGCATGAAAATAATGCCAATGGTCCTTGGACGTTCAGGAAAGAGCAAAAGTAATGTTAGTACTAAACGTGAAGTACCAGGGCAACCGACCCTTTGATAGCCTTGATAAGCCTCAGAGTCAAGCGGACCACAGCATATGAGGTCTGGTTGGGGAAGGGCAAGAGTTCTGCCTCTGACCCAATCGAGGCTCGTTAGCCGCGACTGCAGGTTCTTTGCAGTTCCCGCTAAGACTTTGACCATGTCAGAGAAACTTCGCCGAAGCTGCGCCCACTGGAACTTTAGATTCCACTTCAGAGCCCGCATATACTATCTGCAATGTGTTACTAGTAGGATGCAGGAGGACATGAGGCTCTCAGCTTCAGAGTAATTATCACCAAAATCCAGCATAGAGGTTGAAACATTGGTAACTTTGCTGCATTATTCCAATCTTTCACTGCTTGGGAGAGTACGGTGCAGGCCTCCTCCGGGACCTGTGGCAGCACATGCGGAACCATGTACCAAAGAGTGGTGGAAGAAAACATCTCTTCCCCAAGCAGTCCAGCTTCTTGGACTCCTTCTCTGGTACTGTGGTAAGGAACACACCATGGAAAATAGAGGTTTTGACTACCAAGCTCTCAGGGGTGGGGCGTTGAGTAAGGAAACTTGAGTCCCCAGGTGTAGGGGGGTGGCGACGGGCAAACGTCCTGTTCACAGGAACCCCTCTACTAGGTTTGGGCAAGGTTCGCAGTAGAAGATCAGTAAATGCTTCATAAAAAGGGAGCAAGGGTTCTGAAGAGGAAACTCCCAAATGCAGCACTTCCGTCAAGATGTTAGTCTAGACTGCCACCAAGGGCAACTTGAGATCCAGTACCTAAGTTGTCTTCTTCATTGCCATAGAATAAGATGCTCCCTTCTCCGTAGCCATGGCAGGGGGAGAAAGCATACCAGTGTCAGGGGATGGGTCTAGACCACTAGCATCCCTGAGTTCCTCACAACAGTCCATTTTCTGGCCTTCCAACTGTTATTCTAAAGGGTCCAGTGACCTCTCCCATTCATCCCTGAAGTCTAGCCCTTCAGCATAGGGCTCAGACACAAACCTAGTACCCATGAGTCCTGCCGACGCCTAAATCAGTGTCGGTCGACGTTGTTCCGGCTCCGTGTCAGAATCATGAATGCATATGGGGCAAGCGCCAGTTGCGTCAGGAGCATCAAGTCAGGGCCGGCTTCGGACGAGGTCTTTGTGGAATGATCAGCGCCAGTCCAGATCAGTTATCGGATCCATGTGGGCCCGTCGCAGCTAAGTACAGAGCCTTTGGCGTTAAACCCGATGGGGCCCCCCTCAGACCCCTCAGGACTCAAAGGCGAACCGGAGGGTTTGGTCTGCTCAAATAAGCGGTTCATGGCCTTGTGAAATTCTTTCATTTGAGGAGGGGTTGCTCTGGCTGCCAGAAAGGGTGGGAGGCTCAGAGTTGACCCTGGCAATAATTCAGAGGCACCATGCCTCGAAAAAAGATGCTCCTTCATCGTATCAGCCGACGGATGAGGAAAGCCGAAGCACACTTCTACTTCTTGTGCTTATTCCCAGAGTGTCCTGATGACCTAGAGTGGGAGGAAGAAGACTTTGGGTTCTTGGAGCGGCTCCACAACCTCCTTCTTGATCCAGACCGGGATCGAGACCTCCTAGGTGTGGCCTGCCGAGCTACTACCAGCTTCAAGGACTGCTCCCTCAAAGCCTTCGGTGCCACAGCCCAGCAGTCCGAGAACGACTCAGTCGTGGTTGCGCTCGAGCCACCACAGACACACTAGGTGTGGGTTAATAACTGACAATGTGCGATGATATGAGCCACATGGTTTAAAACCTGCCATCCTCGAAAACATTACATCAACACAAGAGGAGGAAAAATTCCTAGAAAAAGAATTAAACAAAACATCGAAAAAAGCAAATGGGCTGGTAGGGTTCTATCACATGTGAGACACCCGTTATGGAGGAACCGACTACTGCCCTACCTGGCAGAACTCCAGGGTTTATGTGGGTGGGATCAGATAATTATTACCACTGTTGGGGATGTAATGCACAGCCTCATATCTATCAAAGGACTAAGAGAAGAATATTCAATGCCCCACTCCCAGTTTTATAGAAACCTACAATTCCACCACGCCAGACATAAACACGATCAAGTCGCACCCAGACTTTAATCCATTGGGAGGTAAGCTTTTAACGAGTGACTCGGGCAACCACAAGATATCAAAATTATATCAATCTATTATTACACATAGCAACACCACACTCGAGATCTCAAACACAGCACAGCAGACAGATATAGGCCCCCTTAATACAGATGATTGGACAGAAGCCCAGGAATCTCCCCAAGGAGCAGCCAATTCATCATGTCTAAGGCTGATTCAATTCAAGTACTTACACAGGGCCTACCACACACGATATAGGTCGTGAGAGCTGGAATGATAGAATCCCCTGTATGCCTGCATTGCCAGAAAGATAAGGGCACTTTCATACACACAGTGTGGACATGTACAGTTTTAGATGGGGTAATTGTGTGCCTCGCAGAGATCCTAGGTTAACACTCCTTCATATCACCAACGAGATTGGTGGTAATAGGTGTAAACGTTATCTCCTATGGCTAGGTCTAACACTCACTAAACGGGACACCACCCGCGGTAAGTGCATGGAAAAAGGGGATGGATTTATGTATGGGGTTGGAGGGATCGGTTTTCCAAGCACATATATGCACCCTTAACTTAAAGGGTAAAGAGTGACTTTATTGAGTAGTTAATTAAAACCATTACAAATTTTACATAAAATACATCAAGTGTGACAACATTCTTATTTACACGTTAATTGTGGAAGGTTGCAGGTTTGTTCGATCTTCTTAAAATCAAGCGTAAAACGTAATACATCTAAAACCAAGTCAAAGCATTTATGTCTAGAATGTGGAAGTGACCGTTGATTACACTTGTTGGGGTTGTAAGGAAGCTCTAATCAATTTTCTTTGTCTGCAACTAGGCTAGTCCAGAAATTTTAGCAATTTCCCTTACTATTTTCTAAAGGGTCCCTGCTAATAAGTAATTTCATTTTTTGGCACAAGATATACCTCTAAAAACAGGAGAAAAGTGAGCTATGTGTGAGTGGGTGCCTCCATTATAATTTTATATACATCTGCCTGTGCCTGCTACGTGACTGGAGTTCATGTGCAAAAATGTGGATCGATGTAGTCAACTTTTAGTAAATAGAGCAATCTAAACAATTGGGAATGGAGTAGGTTTCCATCTACTACAATGGGGTTGGATCTGTGTGCAAATTATGTTGAGTGGCCGCTGTACTCTTTTTCAATGATTAGGTGTTTGCAATTTGCTGTGTGTAATCCACGCTATGGGTTTGATATATTTAACAGTTTGCTGACTTATTGCAAGAACTTAGTAGCTCTGCATGAGAGCTGTAGCGACTCGCTGTTAAGTAATGCCAAAACGGCAGGTTGACATGATCGAATCCGGAGAGAACGGAAAGCTGGAAGTAGAAAATGCAGTCTCCAGTCGTTAACAGCTGGGCAAAGACACAAGAAGTGTAATGTATTGTAATGTATTGTAATGTAATGTAAAATCACACTTATATAGAGCTGCTACCGCTCCAAGGAGCATCTTGGCGCTCAACACCCAACCCCGCTGGAAAAGGTTGGTGGACAGAAGGCAACTTCAAACGCATTACAAGCTTTACACTAATGCTCTGCAGGCCGCATCGGAGAGTGAGAAGATCCATGTCTTCAGAGATTTCCTAAATTCACTCTCCTTAACTGTACGCCGAAGTTGAGCTGGCAATTTATTCCAGGCTCTTGCTCCTAATACAAAAAGAGATTTCCCCCCTTTGGTAGCCAATCTAAATCTAGGAGTTACCAAAAGATTTTGATTGGCAGACCTTAAACAGCGTGCTGGCAAATAGCGTTTGAAGCCATTAGACAGATATCTTGGTCCTTGTAACTGGAAGGCTCTAAAGGTGATAAGTGTGTCCTATTTAAGGTCCTTGTTATGGATGGGTAACCAATGTAGAGTCTTAAGCGCAGCCGAGGCAGATGACCTTCTCGGCCAGCGAAGTACCAGGCGGGCAGCAGCATGCTGGACTACCTGCAGCCTGTGAAGCACTGCTTTGTTGGTACCTGCATATAGGCTGTTGCAGTAGTCCAGTCTAGATGTTTCAATGCTACTGCCACTGTTTTCCTGGCTGCAAAAGGAAGAAGATCAAAGAACTTGCTCAATGATTTGATGATCTGGAAGCATGAGCTAGCCACACCTACCGCTCGCTGCTTGAATTATAATTGGTCATCAAATTTGATGCCCAGGTTTCGCGCAGAGGAGATAGTATTAGGGGGAGCTTCGGCATCTTCAGGCCCCCATTGTTTAGGGGAAAACAGATTTTGAGATCCAAAGGGTAGTATTTCTGTCTTCCCTGAGTTACATTTGAGGTGATCGTTATTCATCCACTCAAATGTAGCCATGAGACAGTTCTTCAGGTTTTCCTCAGCACCAGGCAGCTCCCTATCCAACACCAGGATCAGCTGAGTATCGTCAGCGTACGATATGGTATTAATCTGGTAAGAGGCGATTAGCTCAATCAGGGGTACCATATAAAGATTAAAAAGTACAGGACTCAAGCTAGAACCCTGCGGGACCCCTGAACTGATGAATTTTTCTTCAAATTTGAAGTCGCCTAATACTGTAACTTGACGTCTCTGGGTGAGGAAATTTGTAAGCCATGCCAGTACCACTCCTCCTATACCTGCGTTACCCAAACGGTCAACCAAGATAGAGTGTGAGACTGTATCGAAGGCCGCCGATAGATCGAGTAAAATCAAGACGGCCTTCTTCCCTTGGTCCAATGCCATTCGTAAGGTCTCTGCCGTAAACAAAAGGGCAGATTCAGTCGAATGTTTGGATCGAAAGCCTGATTGATTGGAGTGCAAGATGTTATTCTCCTCCAGAAAACTCGTAAGTTGTTTATTAACGAATTTCTCCGTCAGCTGAAACACCGCAGGGAGTAGTGAGATGGGACGCAGGTTGGACAGAGAGGTTGGATCTGGTGGGGCTTTTTTCTGAAGTGGCATGACCGCTGCACACTTCCAGTCACCTGGGATTTCTGCCGTGGCCAGTGAAGAATTAATAATACTGTTGAATTTATATCCTCAACCAAAGTCCGCAAAACCATAGGCGGACAGGGATCAAATGGAGATCCAGATTTCATTGATAAGATGGCGTGATGTGAGTCCTCCAGGGAAATGGGCGTGAATGAGTCAAAGCGAGGGATGTGAATTGTCTCAGAGCCTGTCCTCGTGGTTTCCACATTTGTCGGAGTAGGTGGCAAGGAAGGGAAATCCTTAACAAGATCGGAGATTTTCTTCTCAAAATAATTAGCTATGGCATTGCAAAGCGGGAGAGAGGGGGGAATTTTCTGAGAGAGTGCTGTGGATTGGTAAAGCTGTTGACTATCTTAAAGATCTCTTTCTGTCCCTAGTCAGAAGAAGAAATGACCTCTGAATAGTGTGTTTTTTTTGCCAGCTTGATTGCGGCATGTTAGTTCCTTCGTGCAGATTTATATATATCACAGGCCGCCGCCTCGTAATTTCTTCGCCACCTCCGCTCAAGTGACCTCACTTCACCTAACTCAATTTTTAAAGCTAATGAAAACCATGGAGCACTCTTTCTAGTTTTAGTGCAGCTTGAGTTTTTATACTTCTTCAATGTGTCCAAGGACGAACCAAATGTTGCCAGCCACTCACAGTATTGCTGATTATCTGTTAGAGTGTGACTCTTAGTTTCTCCAAAAGATCGGACCGTGTAAGGGCGTTTATCCAATCTGGTTTACGGCTGACAAAGCCAGTTTTCATACATTTCACAGAGGCCTTCTGTTTTACAAGGAGGTCAAATGGAATGAGTTTATGGTCTGACCACGTTAAAGTAAAGGGGGGTTTAACCATCAAACAGTCAGTCAGAGTTAGAACAAATGCAGTCTAAGACATGGCCTGCTGTATGAGTAGGTTCCAGCGTTAACAAAGTCAGGCCAAGTATATTAATAATGTCCATAAAACCAATAGTACCTAGTTCATTAGGGGAATCTAAATGGAGATTAAGATCTCCCACCACCGTGCAATGGGCAAACCTAAGTGTAGGTTCGCTCAGAGCATCTCCAATGCTTTCCAAGAAATCAGTGGGTGGGCCAGGTGGGCGATAAATTAAGGCCCCAGAGAAAGAGAAGGAGTCATGGATAGTAAGGCAGAAGGCCATAACCTCAGCTCCTTTAATGTCTGGCAACTCATACGTAGTGCATTTAATAGCACTACGATGAATGATTGCCAGACCACCTCCCCGTTGTAGAGGTCTATCTAATCGCTGAATTGAAAAGGTATGTGGGAGAGCCACTGCTAAGTCCGGGTTGCTCCATGGACGGAGCCAGGTTTCCGTGACAAGTAACCAGTCTAGGTTCATTTCTATAATCAGGTCGTGGATGTGCTGTGCATGTAAAAGGGTTTCTTCCGCATGTTCGCAGAGTCAGCACAGACTGGTCAGCCATGTTAGTTTCCATGTTGGAATCTGGTCTTTTGAGCAAAAAGTTCCCAGTTGAATCAAAAGCAGAGAGAGCTGTATAGTTGGAGATATAGGTTGTACAAGATACTGCTGCAGCAACCGGAACCTGTAGGAAGATAAAACCATCTGTGTATCTTCTTTGCAAGTGCTGCTTTATCCAATAGCCAGGCTTTGTGTTTGGCGGCATGGTTTACTATTCTTTTGAATGCAGGGAAGCTGTAGTTTGTGCCCCATGCTTCGTGCAAGTTGAGAGTGGTTAGCGCTTGTTTAAGCGCGGTGGCCCGGTCTTTCTTGCCATCTGGCTGGTTCTTCAGTTCCGTCCAGCAGAGACCTAGCAGGGATTCTTCTTCTTGGGCTGCTCTCATCTTCCAACACAATTTTAGTATTGCAGCTAACCTTTCCAGAATTTGGTTCAGTAGCCCAAATTCAAGGCCAACTTGTGCCTGGGATGTAAATTGCTGAATCTGGAATATTTGTTTGAAGGGACCAGATTGTTATAGATTCAAAAGGTTTGCATCTTTGCCTTCGAATAGTTAGGAGCCGCTTGTGAGATTTGGGAGAAACTTAGCGGCTATTATTTTTAGAAGATGAGTTAGATGGGCATATTAATTGCAGTCTTAGGGTGTTTAGTGCAAAACGTAATTTTTCGCCTGGGCTCGTATTTTGGTTAGGTGATCTTTGAGTGTAAATCTGGACTCTACTACCACTCCTAAGTATTTGTAAGAGCCACTCTACTCTATGCTGTTCCCTGCTGCAAACACTTTGTGTTTATTGATGTGGGGCCTGGCATTTGCAGAGAAACAGATTTATTTTAATTTTAGGATTTATAAAGAGCGTAGCTGCCACAGCGACGAGGCGTCCCAGCGCTATCAGATACCCAAGAACCAGTCGAGTAGAACTGGCGGACGGTGCATTATTTGCAGGGAAAGAGCCAAGTTTTTAAGGTTTTGCGAAATGCCAGATGATTCGACATTACTCTCATCGAAAAGGGTAGAGAGTTCCAGAGTTTAGCGGCCAAGAAGCCAAAAGAACGACCGCTGGCCCTTGCTCTCCGGATGCGTGGAACATGGAATAAGGCAAGATCAGCAGAGCGAAGCATACGGCCTGAGTTGTAGTACTCCAACAGATGGAATTGACCTAACGGGGCTTGTCGTGCCAAAATCTTATGGGAGTAGCACAGTGCCTTGAACTCGATCCGCTGTTCAACTAGCAGCCAATGGAGTCTGGGAAGCACAAGGGCAACTGAGTGCGATCTAGGCAGAGCGACCAAAAGCCGAGCCGCCGCATTTTGTGCCCTCTGAAGACGTTGAATGCTCGCTTTGTTGGCGCCCAAGTAGAGACAGCATAATCCAGTCTGGACACAACAGATGCCTGGATAATAGTCTGTCGCAGAACTGGGAAAGAACCGGAGCAAAGGTCTAAGGCCACGTAAAAGTCCGAAACAAGTCCCTGCGACGGCCTTTGACTGTTTGTCGAAAGACAGATTACTGTCAAACCATATGTCCAGATTTTTTTCTGCCTCTTTGGGGAGAGGGGCGGGCTTAAGGCGGTCTGGCCAGCACTGGTCGGACCACAGCTCGCGATCCCTGCCGAAGAGGAGAATCTCGGACTTGCTTGCGTTCAGCTTTAGATAGTTAGCCGCCATCCAGTCCGAGATTGCCAAGAGATCGTCCTTAAGCTTAATCAGGTTGTTGTCACACCTCTTCGAAAAGGCGAACACCAATTGGATGTCGTCAGCGTAGGACACCAGTGACAGCCCCCTGCACCTGGCCACTACGGCCAGAGGTCTGACATAAAAGTTGAACAACAAGGGACTCAGAACTGAGCCCTGCGGTACTCCCCGATGTAAAGCAGCCTCCCGGGAGTGGTAAGGAGGAATTGAGACCTGGAAAAGCCTGTCCTTAAGGAAGGACCGGAACCAGGCCAGTGTCCAGTCCCTCAATCCTACCTCCCTGAAACGGTTCAAGAGGATCTCATGGGAGACCGTATCAAAGGCGGCACTGAGGTCTAGAAGAACCAGTGCCGCAGAGTCCCCTGTGTCCAAACTCCCTCGGATGCACTCTGATACGGTAAGTAAGGCAGACTCGGTGCTGTGCCACGGCCGAAACTGGGTTATAGCAAGACTCGCATTATGCTCAAGGAATTCTGCCAGGATTGAGTTGACATGGGATTCCACCACCTTGGTCAGAAAAGAGAGCTGGGAAATTGGTCGATAATTCCCAGGGTCACTCGGGTCCAGAGAAGGCTTTTTTAATAATGGGATCACCTTGGCGTGCTTCCAGGCCCGGGGGACGGACGCTGAGCTCAAGGATAGATTGACCAGCTCAAGACATACCGGGGAGATTGAGGGACAGAGTTGACGAAGAAGGGCGGGTGGCAGTGGATCTGCCGGGGAGCCAGATCTGATTTTTTAGCACAAGGTCTCAAAACCTGACAAAGTCAGGAGAGGGTAAGAGGACAGACTGACTGCCCCAGAGAAGCCAGGCACGCCTGGTAGCCCAGCATCGGGGAGGGAATGCATCGTCCGTTAACCCCCTATAGATCAGCTCCACTTTATTTAGGAAGAACTGAGCTAGCTCATCGCATTTTTGGTTAGAATTAATGGAAGAGGTCCTCTTAATCCCTGCACTCTCCATATCATTAAGCAGCGAAAAGATTGTTTTAGCAGGATTAGCGCTGGATAAGATTTTACTGGCCACATAGTCAGCCCGGGCTCTGCGAATACTTTTGTGGTACTGTTTGATGGCTGCCCGATATACTGACGGCTAATAAGAGCGTCTCCATGCGCGTTCTAACTGCTTACAATGTTTTTTTGCCAATGTAAGAGATTCAGAGAATCAGGGATTAGTAGGCCCACGGCTCTTACCCCCTCTTTTGGCTGGGATACAGCTGTTAAGACCTGCTGTCAGCCATTCATGGAGGCACAAATTGGCCTCCTCCGCTTCGCTCGGAAGTTGCGCCCGGTGCTCAGTTAGCCAGCCGGAGAGATGGTCTGGGTCCAGTTTGTGCCAAAGACGTTTGAGCGGTCGATTTACGTGCAGCTCTTCTGGTTTGCCCTGAGATTCAGGAGAAAAAGAAACCAAGAAATGGTCGGTCCAGGCCTGAGGGGCCGGTGGGAAAACAGTCAGGGAGCTAAGGTTAGAAAGGATAGGGTCTTACAGATGACCAGCCACATGGGTGGCGTCGGTGACGTGCTGCACCAGCTGGAAGGCTTCTAAGTCCGCCACAAAACATGTCGCCTCAGCATTTCCCCCTCTCTCTAAGTGAAGATTAAGATCACCCAGAATGGTAAAGTTAGCTGACTTGCTAGCCAGTGACCCAATTGTATATAATAGATTGTCCCTGAACAAACTAGACGGGCCTGGAGGCCTATAGATCAGCAGGCCGGAGATAGTGAGATTGTGAGTCAAATGAATTTTAAATAAGGCATTTTCACAGCCTGCTATGGTTTCCTTACATAAGTTAAGAGAATAGGCCTATTTGGTGATTACTGCAATACCTCCCCCTCTGCCCCCTCTATATTAATTGCCGCAAGTACATATCCCGGTGGCAACGGCAGCCACAAAGTCGTGAGTGAGCCATGTTTCCGTGAGGAAAAGGGCATCAGGGCACTCGTCAGCCAGGAGATCAAAAACCTCCGCATGATGTTTAGCCAACGAGTGACAATTCAGGCTCAAAAACCTATAGGTCGTATGGCTAGCAACAAATCCAATCCTTTCAGAAGAGGGCAGCTGAAAAGGGCAAAGATGACACTGAAAGGAAGGCTCTTTGAAAGCCCAGGGCAAGGAGGGACAGTGAGAACTCAAGGAAACGAGTTCCTCCCGTGAATATCTAATGTGTTTTACTGCAGCAGATCCAGGGGTCATGGCGGCTGGCGGCAGCCCGGTGCGGACGGGCGCAGACTGGCTTGCATTTGTAGTCCCTGGGCCAGAAGAACTGCTGACCTCGCACTCCCCCTAAGATGGCGGACCTCACAGCCAATCCGGGTGAGCCTGCAGGAACAGCCCGACCCGCCACCCGCATTACAGGGCCGCCTACCGCTGATCCCTGCGATTCTGCTGGCACAGGTAAGGTAGGTGTGTGTTCAGCAAGTAAAAGCAGCAAATAGGTTTAAAAATCGCTGTCAGCTGTGACCTATGTTTTGTTGTAATTTAGAGATAGTCCAAGCTCCTCTGTATATTCCAACAGCTTTGTGATCAGGCACTATAGGACATTTGGGGTATGGCTGCACATGATAATATCATCAGTGTATTGCAGACTTCTGACTTGGCAGTTAGCTTGCTTTGGGGGGGATCGCTTCGGATGTCGGTCAGCCTTTTGTCAAGATCTGCTGTGAATATGTTAAATAAGCTGGAAGCTAACACACACCCTTGTTTTAGGTCTCTGTACGTTGGTATCCTTGCTGTTGTTCTTTCTCTGTTTCCTAGCTTTACCTGTACCCAGGTAGCAGAGTACAAATTCATTATGGCCCTTAGTAGGCCCAGCGTGATTCCGCATTTTTCCATCTTTTGCCACAGGAGTTCTCTAGATACCATGTCAAACGTTGCTTTCAAGTCGACGAAACACGTGTACAATTTGGTGGACTTTCGCTGAGCTTTTTCAACAAAGAGGTTCAAAGCCAAAAAATTGCACATTGTGCTTGTGCCTGGTCTGAAGCCTGTTTGTGAGATTAGGAAGAAGATCTAGCTGGAGGTGACCCATTCTTCAAGATCGACAAGAAGATTCGATGTGTACACTTTGGCTTCTACATCGATGAGCGTGATTAACCTGTAATTTGATGGGTCCAATCTACTGCCTGCTTTGAATATCGGGTGCAGTATACTGCCTCTCCATGATGTTGGTATACTGTTTGATTGAAGCGATTGATAGAACAGCGGCGTGAAGAGATCTGCCCAGAAACGTTGGTCTGACTTGAATAGCGCGTTTGGCAAGTCGTTTGGGCCTGGCGCTCCACTGGATCCGAGTTGGTTTATGACATTCTCAACTTGACTAGTTCGAATCCAATTACCTTCGGACAGGTTTTCTGCGCGTTCACTTTTCAATAGGTACGGGGCAAGGTGGCGTTCGTCCGTAGCCACGTATTTGTCCCTATGGATCAGATGGGCTATCTAATTTGCCCCAAGGATATTTGCGTTGTGATGCCGGAAGGAGCCATTTGCTATGCTGTTTAATTCTGCCCAGAACTTCTTGTTGTTATTTGATTTACATGTATGCAGCAGCTTGAGCCAGATATTTGTTTGATGGGATTTCTTTGCTGTCCATACTTCCTGTTTGTACTGCCGCCTTAGCTGGTTAATTTGGAGATTCAAATTTTCGTCTGTTAATAGAGCGTTACCCCAAGGTCTTATTATCTCCCTATGGAGCATCTTTTTTTCCCATAACTAGTTGACAAACTCTAGGGAGATAAATGCGGAGGTCAATTAACTGGGGACTATGGTCGCTCTCTAATCGAGGGATGATTTGATAGCTGGAGGTCATTTGAAGTAACTCTGTATCCACTGTTGTATAATCTAAAAGGGAGTTAGCATGCCTTGATATTCTGGTTGATGTAGCCGGTTGATCTTGCAGTAAACAACAATTTAGGGTTATCATCCCTATTTTGGATAAAAATGAAACACACAATTTACCATATCGGTCGATTTTTCAGTGGTTTGTACTTGCTGAGGGAATGTTTTTCTCATTAAGATGGTTTTGCTGTTTTCCTTGGAACTGGCCAGGTAGTAAAACGAACTTGATGAAATCACTTGACAGCAGAATACCAGCTTGCGGGTAAGTGAATTGATTTAAATACGGCTATTAAGGACTCAATTTTCTCTGATTTTTCCTTTGATGCCGGATGGATATACACATTACATATTAATAGTGAATCTTTCTCTTGTTTACGCGAAGATTCTGTGTGCGGATCTTGCGGTAAGGAAATTTTGATGCATTGAATCCAGGTTTGGCCTAGCTCGATCAATTCTGATTTCTGCCGTATATTGGTGGCGAGGTAGATTGATAGACCACCAGATGTTCTGCCCGATTTTTTTCCCTTGATGGCGTTTTGATGGTATTCTTTGAAGCCAGTGATCGGCGTTGGTGCAGTGGCCCATGTCTCCTGGAATAGCTGGATGTCAAATTTTTGAAGAAAGGTTAAGAGGTCGGCCTCCTCTGACTTGCTGCCAAAGCTGTTAATATTCCAAGAGCACAGTTTTAGATTGCTTAATCATTCCTTGTCTGTTTTGACTAGCTGCTACAGGTGTGACAAAATGGGTGATGCGTAGATTGAATAGGCACTCCAGGGTGCTATCTGTGGGCCCTGTGGCCACCCTGAATAACCTGCAGACAGTCGGCGTTCTAGCTTTTGCTGTTGGGCCTGGGTACCGTTCCGTTTCATTTATTTTTATTTCAATTCCCCATTTTACAAAGAGATCTCTGGGGCGCCAGACTTCCACAGTAATTTTTGGATCGCTCCAGGTTACCACAGTGATTTCTCTCCCTTTTGCGCCAGTGTCTGATTGGAATGTTACACTGTCAATGTGATTAGTGTTGAAAATTCTCAATGTTTCAATAGAACTTGCAAGTTTTAATATTGCGCTACGGTTGAGTATATTGTGGCTTCCTCTTAAATTATAGTGAGGAATCAATTCTAGTGTTAATAGACCTTCAGGTGATATATGTCCTTTGTTGTTTGAAAGCGTGTCTACACTGTGAAGATATGGGCCAGCAGTTTTTCCACTACATTTGTTTTCTTCTGTTGGAGGTTTCGTTTCAATTGAATTTTGGGCCAGAATTGTAACTGTCCGCTCTATTGTTATTGTCTTGCTTTTAGCTTGCTCACCGGGTATGGAACATGGGCTGTTTGAGCTGATGGGTAATAGAAAGTTTTGACTGGTGGCTGCGTATCATCCAAGCTTTCCTGTTGAGTGGATTTGGTAGTTTAAGAAAATATTGGGAAATAAATGGCTTTTCTAATCGGGGATTGTGCAATGCAGTTCTGTGCTCTTTTAAATCTGAGATAGTGAGAGATAATGGAGGGGTGGCTTTGTAGTCGCTAATCTTAGACGTTGTTTAAGCCAAAGGGATTGTGGACTTTCCAGAGTGATCTGGTTAATGTTTGAGATCAAGTGTGTTTTTTGGGGATTCATATTGACCTTGTTCCCGGAGACCCTGTTTCCGGGATCTGCAGAGATAAAAGATTTGTTTGATGACGTAGGTGATTGCACATGCTGACCACATGCATGGAACGGTCGGCGTTCGAGGTAATTCTTGTGCCTGATTTTGAGACATCTGGACTATTGCTTGCTGCCTTATCTGTTTGTTGTTCCTTGATTTGGATGCACCCAAAAACATACAAAGTTAGGGCGGCGATGGGCTGATTCCAAAGGTCTAGTCCTAGAACGTTCAATGTCGATTGATATGCCATAGATATCGAAGTGCAGACATGCATCCAGTAGGGTGATATGTGTAGCAAAATGCCATACTAGGACCATAGACATCACCTGGGAAAAACATAAAATGTTATTAAAAAAAAAAACATTGAAAAACCGACAGAGGGCTAGCTCTTTCTCCGGTTTATCGATTACTTGTGCAGAAAGAAAATAACTGGCGTCAGCGCACAGAGGTGGCACCAATAGAGGTGACGCGGACATCAGTTCCAGCGCAACGTTTCTGATGCCATGTTGAGCCAACCAATGCCACCTAACCGCAGTCGGGGGACATTGCTCGAAGAAACAGCTTCTGGATCCAATCTTACGCCTGGAAAATTTTAAGGTAAGGAATCTGCAGCTAGATGTCTTTATCAGATATATAAAGAATTGGAGATAAGGACTTTGGTTGTGTAAAAGAAGAAAACTGGACTCAAACAGCTTATCTAAGGGAAGCAGGTAAGAACTAGAAGTGTTTTTTTAAAGTGCTGAATTTTTCCCTAATGCCAAATTAATTTTAATAATATAATCATGTTTTAGAATATAATTACACAGATAAACCTTGTTCTCCCAGGCTCTTCTGAAACACAGTGGTCTTGGGAAACAATAGCCTTTGAGATTAATTAAGATCAGCAGAGCAGGAAGTTGAAAGCAAGACTCAACCACCTTCAAGAAATGCACGTAAGTCAGAGCCAGCATCTGTTAAATATTTGTAGTACTGCTATTCGTTGGCAAATTGTCCTCAAGTTTCATATTTCCAAAATCACCCCACTCAGATGTAAACAGAAGGACAAAGGGGCATATTACCAAGCAATAGCGTTAATTATCGCTATTGCTTGGTTAGAGAAAAAATTTTACCGCTGAGCTGCGGTGATTTTTACCGCAAATAAACCTTGATATTACCAAGGTTTATCGCAAATGCGATAAAAATCGCCGCAATTCATGAATATCGCTGAAAAGTCAGCGATATTCATTCATTAGCGAGCTAATGCTCTTAGCCATGTTATCCACTTCCCATTGGATAACATGGCTAAGAACTGCTCAAGGCAGGTGTTAGCTTTTGGAGATATTCGCGCTTAGCGCAAATATCTCAATAACTTGGTAATAGGAGATAGCGATGTTAGCAACTGTTTTCAGTCGCTAACATCTTGGCACGCCCACTTTGCATGTCATTAGTGATAAATATCACTGACATGCAAAGTGGGGCCCAAGATGGTCGCTATCTCCTACTAGCTGTCGCCAACTGGTGTTAGCGACAGCTAGGTAATAGGGAGATAATTCTATCTCCGCTTTCTTGGCTTTTAAAGCCAAAAAAGCTGAGATAAACCCCCTTGATAATATGCCCCAACATTTTTAAAAACCCCAATACCACTAATGAAAGTAAAGGAGTAGCTAGATTGAAAAAAAATCAATACTCATTCACCAAGCAAGTCTTCCTTAAGACAGATGGATAGCACACTGGCTAGCGCCATTAGGAAGGAGGAATGAGAAACACATTCCTATTCTTTGCCATGATACATGCAAATATAAACACATGCATGATGTGAGTCCCACCTACAGAGTCGTGGTTAATTCACGTGTTTGCTGCCGGGAGAAAACGCACAAACTTCCTTTGTGAAAGAAAGCACATGCTGTGTGCTCTGGTCATGTAGTAAGGTCCACACCTGGTTAACTTAGGTGTCAATACCTTTCCTAGTAACCAGTAGCAAATTCTCTTGTTATTTCAGGCCACAAACTGCTTGGCTAGTTAAACTATATGATCCTTTACCCTGTGAACACACAGTTACACACACACCATGACATGTGACATAACATAATATAATAAGTTATTAATATTTTCGTCATTTTTCTTATTAGTGACATAAGGTTGTGCTTTCTGTTTCGTGGTCTTTTAGTACTCCACAGAAAGGTGCTATACTGGTGCTTTCTTGTTATATTTTCTGTCTACTCTGCTCAGTCAAAGTGAGGAGGATTAACGTACACAAATGTCACTGTGTCACAACTGGGATTGGGAACGTTAGCTACACAAAAACAAGATGCTGAGCAGGAACAGAGCAAATTAATCTGTTCCAGGTGAGTCAATCTAGATCTTCTCCCACACCCACAATGTATGCATTAGCAACTTAATAATGAACAAACACTTTTGCACCAGATGAGTCATCTGGCGCCTGCACCTATGGGCTTTCTTTCGGATTCAACACGGACATACGCCATATTTAATGGACCAAAACCGGTTAATGTTGAAATACTAATTGACTTTGCTATGCTATGTCTATTTGTAAAGCGCACTATCACCCAAGAGGGTATACTGGTGTTGGGCAGGTGTGTGTGCCTAGCCCTGCCTATAATAGGTTGATTAATTGAAAAGCCAGGGTCTCGGCTTCCTGTGAAATTTGAGACGAGTGAAGGAGGCTGTAGTGTGGAGTGGGAGGTGGTTCCACGCTTTAGGTGCTTTGTAAGAGAAAGTCTGTCCTTGTGATCTAGTTCTCTGTATGTATGAGATGTGTGAGAGTAGGAGTCCTGCAGAGGTGTCGGAGTGGTTGGTGGAAGGAGATGCTACTATTCAGGTTTGTGGGGCCCGAGTACTGTAGTGCCTTAAATGTGTGTGTGAGGAATTTGAATTGACTGAAACTGTGTACCTCAGTTCTCTGAGGTGTGGTGTAATATGGAGTTCTGTGTGGGAGGTTGAGGAGGAGTATGGCTGGTGAGTTAGGATGGTCGGCAGTCATCTGGTGAGTTACTTGATGGTCCCTACATAGAGGATGCGCCCATAGTTTAATCTGCTACGGACTAGGGCATGAGTGACAATTTTTCTAGTGTTGCTTGGGACCCCTTTAAAGATCTTCCTCAGCATCTTCAGGTTGTGGAAGGTGAGTGCAGTGACTGTTGACTTGTGCGGTCAAGTTCAGTTTGCTGACCAATATTTGTTCCGAGGTTCTGGGTGTGTGTCCGAGTTCGGTAGGTCACCAGTTGGAGTCCCATGGCGAGGTGTTCTTGCCAAAGATCACTGCTTCCATCTTCTTGGTGTTGAGCCTGTGAGATCTGGCTTTTATCTAGTTACCGACTTTGGTCATGCAGGCAGTGAACTTGTTTCTTGTGTTGGGGTCTTGTCCGAGAGGGAGAATGTGAGTTGCGTATCATTTGCGTAGGACAGGGTGTTAATGTCCTGCGCACAGTAAATTTTGGCCAAAGGGATCAGGTATGGATTGAAGAGGGTGGGGCTTTGCAATGAGGCACTTTGCAGATGAGTTAATTGGCTTCTGAAGAGTAGGGTGTCAGGCTCACAGTTTATTTTCCATCCATTAAGAGCAAATCCAGAGCTGGTCCTTGGATGCAAATCGTGTGCAAGCACCTGATGAGGATGAGGTGCAAGAATGTATCAAATGCTACATAAAGGTCTAGGAAAATGAGGACTGGCATACCTCCTCTGTCAAGGATCAAGCGGATGTCATCTGTGGCAGCAATAAGTGCAGTTTCTGTTCTATGGTTGGGAGTGAATAAGGGTCGCATGGCATTGAGAAGGTGCTGGCCGCTGAGAAGGTCGATGATGCATCGGATGAATAGTTTCTCTATGACCGTTACTGGATATGGTAGAAGAGAAAGATGGGTCTGTAGTTGGAAAACGTGGCTGAGTCAGCAGATGGTTCCTTGAGCAGGGGCATGACAGTGGCATGTTTACAGGTGTCAGGGAATGTGTTGGAGTCTTAGGAGGCTTTGAGGATTGGGGTTAATGCACTGCTGATTAATTGGAGTCCTTTGTTGAAGGTCTGGTGGAAGCAAGGGTCAGATGGAGCCCCCAAGTAGATGGTCTTCATGGATGCAGCAATTTCGATATTGGTGATAGATGGCCACAAGGTCAGGGTTCGTTCATGGGCCATAATAGAAATTTGAGTTGCGCTGGTGACAGCGTCCAGTTGAGGTTCAAAGTAGCTGTATATGGAGGTGATTTTGTTACAGGAAAAACTCCAAGAGCTTGCTGCTAAGGTCTTGTGAGGGGTTGCGGCAGGAGGCACAGTGGCATTTTTTAAGATAGCGCAGATTTTCTTGCTGCCGTTAGTGCTATTGTCAATGCGATCTTCAAGATCTGTGAACTTGGTGTTGCCTATCCGTTGGTGGTAGTCTCTTAGGGCTGATTTGAAGATGTCTATCAGTAGTAACTTGACTTTTTCTTTATTTGCGCTTCAGTTGCCCGCAGTGGTGTTTCATCAGTCTGAGTTCCTCTGTTTATCAGGTGGCCTGTGGTCGGGGTTTTGTCATTGGGTTGTGCTTGAGAGGAGTCAGGGTGTTGGAGAATGCACTGATTCAGCTGTGGAGGTTTTCAATGGACTTCAGTAAGCTGCTGGTGTGCTCAGGCCAGTGCTTGGAGACAGCGGAAGCCCACATCCTGAGATTCTTTTGCAGCTGCAGCAAGCAGTTTCGGTGGTGGTAGGTCTGTGATGGCTTGGGATGGGTATACTGACACAGATGAGGACATGGTCTGTCCAACTCGTAGTTGCTGGCTTGCCAACTGTGATGTTATTGATAGGGGAAAAATTTGTGTCCAATCGGTTGCCGGTGGTGTGGGAGGATTTGGTCAAGTGCTGGATGAGGCTAAGGTTGCTGAGGTTTTCTTAGAGGGCTATAGAGTTTGGGTCGATGTAGTCTTATAGGTGAAAGTGAACGTCTCCAAGGAGGTTGAAAGCGCTGGTTTTGTTTATTAGGGGTGTGATGTAGTCAGTGATGTTGCTTGTCAAACGGGGTCCTAGCTGCCTTATTACGAGGGTACCACCCAGGAAGAAGTTGGATGTGATGTGTATCTTGAAGGTGAGGTTTTCCACATGTAGCTGGTGGGTGTGTCTCTATAGGTGGTGCAGCGGATGGTATCTTTAAATAGGATGGAAACTCCGCCTGCATGCTTGTGCTGCTGGTCTTGCCTAAAGGTCTTGTAGCAATGTCTGGTGCCAAGGCTGGGTTTAACACCATCAACGCTTATGGTTTTCCCCTCCTGCGCTGAAGAATGTGTAAATCCCATTATTCATGACGAGCTCAGCTCGTCATGAGTGTACGAGAGGTGTACCTCATGACGAGCTGAGCTCGTCATGAGCATCGAAGGGGTTATAGAACAGATAATGGATGGAATGCTAAACAATGCAAGCATTCACCCCAGTCAGAGGTCTGGGTATAATCCATTGTGTTTTTGCTCATGCCACACCAGTTTGTACCCTGCTAAAAGCAAATCAGTCTTGATCCTGCTACTCATGGGAACAGTCCAGCCCGAACTGCCCAGCAAGGTCCTCCCTGGACTGCAAACAAGCATCCTGCGACCGGTTTTAGGGTATCACCCCCTCATCAGCCAAGCTAGCTGGAATCCTGAGGTACAGTGAGCACAGGATCCACGTCTGGGCATACCCTTCCAACTTAGAGCGACAAAAGCAAAAATAACAGACGATGGACGGAATGCTGAACAATGCAAACATTCACCACCAGTTGCAGATCATGGTTTTGCTGAGACTAGGTTTTGCCATGTTTCCGTGAGAAAGAGCAGGTCGTAACTAGGTAGTGCAGTAGGTTACATATCTCCATGTCTTGCTGGGTAAGTGAACTGGAGTAGAGGAGCATGCATGTGAGTGTGGCGTGTTGTTTGGGTGGTGTTTGGTCTGTGCGAGTGGGTGTCTCATATGTATGAGTATGAGCGATTGGGGTGCTGGCTGCTGTTGTGGGAGTGGTGTGTGTGGCGCAGTGCAACAAGTGGTGTCCCAGGTTAAGGGCAGGGAGGAGCACAAAAGGGCATCAGAGGATAGGGGGTGTACCAGGGTTCCTGTAAATGGGAGCATTCCAGGCGCTGCCACACTGCAGCCACCATTAAATAGGCCCTGGGAAAAGGGAGGTGTGCAGTGAACCATGAGCAAGAAACTAGTTATGTCACTTTATTTGCAGAAGGATGATTGGAAATAAAGTCCCTTCCTTTGCAGATGGATGATGAAAAAATCCAGTGATGTCACTACCTGTGCAGATGGGCAATGAATTCCTCTAGCTTGGATTCTTCCTTCAAAGATGGTTTGGCGAGAAACAAGTGATGCCACTTCCTGTGCAGATGAATGATGGGAAATGCAGTGATGTTAATGCCAGTGCAGTTGGGCAATGGGAATTGAAGTCCTCTTGCTTGGGTTCTTTTCTTAAAACCAGTGATGTCACTTCCTGTGCAAATGGATGATGGGAAGTGCAGTGATTTCACTTTTTGTTCTTAACCGCTTCAGCGCGGCACGAATTTTCGAGCTGTGTTGAAGGTTCGAAAAACAGGCGTGGTCGTGACGGAATGGTCCAGTCATCAGCACAGCCCAACCGACGCTGATGACTGAACCGTTCCGTCATGAGCGTCGAAGGGGATAATAAAACAATTAAGCAAAAGTGCCCTGGACCATCTTGAATTGTTAGTATGTAATCACTAAACACCTTAAAGTTGGCTTTCAATTTCACATTGTACTCTCTTGTGGAATGCTAAATTATGACGCAAATTACAAACCATTCTGGCTTATGAGGGAATCATGACCCCAGTACTTGCAACCTAAACTCACACCAACCTGAATCCAATTGTGTAATCCCTACAGAAGCAAGTACAGAAAACGTCCCATAATGGAGTAAATCAACAGAATCATTGCACTATAGAATGCAGGATAGTACGTGGCTAAAACAATGCACTGCAGCATACACAGTCAAGCAAGATGGTGCTCCGTATTATTGCCGAGGGTAGAGATACAGAGCAAAGTCTTGAGAAAGTACTACTGCTTATGGTTCCAAAGCACTTGTCAACTATTTTGTTATAAGGGAGCACTCTCAGTGTGAGATTAAATGGAGGTAACTGAAGTATGGATGGAGTATGGAATATCACACTGGTATGACTGCTTAAGAAAAAGTAAACAGAAAATAGGGCAAATGATGTGAAATAAATAAAACATGCGTGCCGGTAATGGCAACGAGACAGTAATGATAGGTTGCCTTTCTGTTGGTGTGAATAGTGTAAAGAAAAATGGTACTGATTAAACTTATATTTAACATTCTATGAAAGAGACTGCACTCCTAACATAAGCTGGGACTTTGCCGAAGGAGATGTTGTCTGTCATTAAATTGTGAAATGTGCAGTCCACGTTTGCCACAATTAAAAAAATTCTTTATAAGAAACGAAATATTCATACAAACAAAGAAATCACCTATTATGGGAATTGGGGTGCTGTTCTGCCGATATTAAGAATATGTGTTATACCAGCGGTCCAATGAAAACAAGCATGGTCATAGCCAATAGGTCTCTCGCCTTTGGGACTTGTCAGTGTTTAGCCAGAGATATTGACTTTGCCTAGGTCTTTAAGCTGTGCTGTACAGAAGTCTGCAGCATGCTGAAAGTTAGAATAAAGAAGCGTGAGAAGCATTTTTTCGTTACCTTATATATGACCAAAGAAAGCATTATGTACAACTGAACGACCATATTAAAAAAGTATAAACAATAAATAAAGTTTTGAGGTTTTTTTTGTCCTTTAAATGCTGGCAACGTCTATCTGCCTGTTCCAATGGTTGCTTGTTTTGGGGTTTTCTTTGTTATGGGGGGGCATAAATAACAGGAGGGTGAAGGTTGGGAAATAGTACCTGTATAACAGTCAGTGAGAGAGTCAGTCAGTCAGTCAGTCAGTTAGTCAGTCAGTGAGAGTCAGTTAGTTAGATAATGAGAGTGAGAGAGTCAGTCAGTAAGTGAGAGCGTATATGTGTGAGAGGGACAGGGTACATGCATAACTGTTGACAGAAGCATAGCGCAACAGTGTGCACAATGACAGGGTGTTGTGTAATGTGCACAACTGCAATGGACAACAAAACATATATGACTCAGTGTGCACAACTGCACAATATAGGAAGCATGCAAGGGGTAACAGCAGTAATACTAGTAGAGTACTGTAGTTTATATAAAAGCATGCATGGCACAAACGTGTGAGTACAATTGTAATGTGAAAAAAGAAAGCATGGCTCAAAAGTATGCACAAATTGTTTTCACAGCAAGCATTTAAGGCCTGACACTATGTGCAACTGCACGGTAAACAAAGCATGCAATGTGCGAGAGAGAGAGGGTGTTGCACAGTTGTAGGAAGCATTTAGGGCACAGTTTTTTGTACACAATTGATCCATATAGGAAAATAAATTGCTCAGTAGTGTGCACAACTGCACAGTATCACACACATGCCTGGTTCAGAAATATGCATAACTGGTACCTGACGCAGGAAATGCACCGCAGAGGGTGTGCACGCGCCTGCAATTGTACCAGATTGAAGGTATTCGAGGCTCCGCAATATGGCCACAACTGAAATGAATATCAAGAATGGCTGGTTCAGCAGTGTGTATAACTACCCAGTCTTCGAAGCATGTTGGACTTAGCAGTGCTTGCCCAACTACAGTATGTAGAAGTATGCAAGACACAGCCATGAGTGCGCTTGCATCATTGTCCAACTGGAAGCATGCAATGCCCAGCAGTGTCGACACACTCGTGGCTTATAGAAAGAAAGAATGGTTCACCACGGTGATAATCTGCACTGAAGGAAACATGCATTGCCCAGTAGTGTGACTACAACCGTGGTTTATAGAAAGAATGTATGTCTGACTACGGCGCTCAAAGAAGCATGTGTTGCCCAGCAGTGTGCACTATAGCAAAGTACACGAAAGGCGCAGCAGCATGTGCACGAGCGTACAGTAAATTAAATGTGCTTGCTTTTGTAACAAAAACCAAACACATATTGGGACATACACGGTTCAGTAATGTGTGCACACATGATTTTGCAGCTCCTGCTGGTTACAGCAGGAATGCCACAGCCAATTGTGTAAGACTGCCCCGATCACAGATGTGTGGGAGGTATGCACTGCTTAGTGCCCTATTTCGTTCCTGTGTATGAGAGGACAAAGAATAGGTGTGGTGGATGCTGGCCTCTGTGTGTGGGGTGAGGCTGTACCGCTCAGCGGAGCACGGCATCGGTTTGGTTGTTAGAAAGCATACGCTGCTGTGCTGCCAGTTCGTAGACCCACGCGCAGGGCTCTACTCAGGACTCAGACGGCGGCTCTAACAGAGCAGAGAGGGCGCTGCACGCCCTAAAGGCAGCGAGCGCATTTTACCTTTAAAACATGACATTCAGACACACCACGAGCAAGACCTATCCCCTAAACACATGGTCTTTGAGAGTGTAAGTCCCAGTCCAGTGTCCGTGCTCTGCCATATGCACATGCAGACCCAGGTGCAGTAACCTGGCTGGCGTCTGTGTGGGGGCTCCCATAAAGCTCAGCATGTAGAGGGGGCCCAGTTGTTGCAGCAGGGCTGCTGCAGGCAGCTTAGAGCGCGCGCCTCCTCTCTCCGGCTCACTCATAAATGGAGAGAGCGGGGGATGCAAGCGCACAGCACGTGCCGTGGCCTACCCCAGCTTATTGTTTTGCACATTAGCGGATGCTCCCGTGGATCCAGTCACACAAGTGAGCGGGCGTACAAGCCGGGTGAGAATGGGAACAAGAAGCCTACCTGATAGACTACGACCACATTTAGTGATGTACAGCCACTCGTGTTCGGAAGAAAACGAACAGTAAACACACGCGTGCTTGCTTCTAGCCGAGGGGGCGTTACACAAAACAAGCGCGGCCGCAAAGGAATGTCAGGAATGCAGCTGGCATCCAGCCGCGTTGCTGCTCGCTCCAGAACTCCCTAGGCCAGGGGAGTTAACGTTTGGAGGGAAGGCGGGACATGCACCCACCTTTGGCCAATTGCCTGCTGTCAAAGACACATGCAAAGGTCATTAGCAGGTGCGCAAAAATGAAAGCACGCGCATGAGCTCCAAGTTAGAAGTGCTTACTAGAAGCCTCGCAGAGCCGCACATGCACGCTGGCTTAGGCGAGACCTAAAAAGGAATGCAAAGAAGCATTTTCACCTTTGGTTGCACGTAAGGTCATGCACACTTTCTTTCACAGCTGCCTGTCAAGAATGGCCCTGGGCTTGTACACTCCTGCAGTTCAGGCTGAATTCTGGAGACAAGCAGAACTGCTAGGGGGTGCTGACTGTGCCTAAAATTCCTAATAGCACAATAACAAGAATAACTTATTTCCCAAACACAGGAACACAGCAGAACACACTGAGCAAAGCAGCGTTGGCCTAATGCACATCCCAAAAAATCAACACAAGAGAGAGATCCAAACAATGATCCTCAAATCTGGCTAGTGGCCAGTCTGAAAGAAGCAAGTCATATTTTTCCTCAGTGAACACACTAACTGTATTGGGCAATAAAGTGGTTCTATCTTCTTCTACCACATCAACCTCAACCCAACCTTCCATGTTCTGTCCTACCAAGAGACCACTACTAAGGAAAATCCCCTGTCTATATAGAAGGGTATATATAAGCCCAGAAGCGGGTCAAAGCAATATAGGACAACTACTAGGGCTGACAGATGGACATAGTCAAAATGATCGCAAAAGTAAATTAATTGACCGATTTCTGTTTCTTTTATTATAATCATTTCAGTAGTTCATTAATTTGTATCAAACTTCATATCACATATAAATAGGTCCATAGTCCTTAATACGTAAATACATATAGGTCCCACACACAGCAATCAAAACCGTCAGTCATACCAACACTCACTCACGGTAACATGCTCATTCATTCAACAAATACAGTCCTAAGACATTTAACAGTCATATACATAATTTAAACCAATCAGAGATGATAAACTGCCAAGTGATGTAAGAATGGAGGGCTCTCATGTATCCGCCCAGTAATAGATGGAGGCAGGGTCCAAATGCACAAGGAAATTAAACGTCAATGCGCGTTTCGGTGTAAGGCACCTGGGGGGTACACCTTCATCAGGGCAGTAGATCAAAGAGTAGTGCAGGACACATAAACAAACCCTCAGTTTAATAGCGTCCACTTAGAACTTTTAGAGTAACATAACAAATAAAGGACAGCTCAACAAGTAGATATCCACGGGTCTATTTATGAGTCAAACTCCACCAGGGTCCAGAATGATTCAGGCTCGATGGGGAGCGATGAAGAAAGGTAAATAGTGTCCTCCGTGGTTATGTTAAAGGAGTAAGTGGATACATTTATCCAGAAGAGCTCAAAAATATCAGAAATTTGAGATGCGTCCTAAGTGGGGATTCCTTTGGCGGCCGACGAGGAGGGAAACTCCCAGCCGAACTTCTAGGGGGTGCTGACTGTGCCTAAAATTCCTAATAGCACAATAACTAGAATAACTTATTTCCCAAAGACACGAACCCAGCAGAACATACTAAGCAAAGCTGTGTTGGCCTAATGCACATACAAAAAATCAACAAGAGAGAGATCCAAACACTGATCCTCAAATATGGCTAGTGGCCAGTCTGAAAGAAGCAAGCCATATTTTTCCTCAGTGAACACACAAACTGTATCGGGCAATAAAGTTGTTCTATCTTCTTCTACCACGTCAACCCAACCTTCCATGTTCTGTCCTACCAGGAGAACACATTGAACATTCAACACACAAGCAGTCTCCAAGACACGACACAGGAGTAATCCAAGGGACATACATCCAAAACACACCAAAGTCACAAAGCATCAGCAGGATTTACCGGAAACTAAAGACCCGTGTTGAGTACATGAACGATCCGATCCCACTTATAAACTATCCAGTAGCAGCTGAAACTGACCATATAAAGGGGCTCCGCCTTCACTCCGATGAGCTCACTCTAAATCACATACCTTTCAGTCCTACAACATGGTGGAACCTTACAATGCATGTGAGGCAACATGCTGGCGCTTTACAACGCACTAAGTTTATGAGTGAATGCAACTGCTTCTGAACCTTAAAAATCAGGTTTTTAAGATTAGTACATTTTACCCTTAGGTCTAAAACCAAATTGTATAAACCAAATCGGTTCCTTTAATATGGAGCTATTTAAATGATGTGGATCGTACATAATCTGAACTACCCATTTTCTTACTTCTTAAAGCTTTATTACGATTATAAATAAAATTAAAATAATGTTTTTAGCAAATGTCAAATCATCAGGAGAGGATGTTGGATTTTTCCAACTTGCAGACACGTTCCCTCTAGAGCTAAATATATAGGTTCAATTGGCATAAATAACGTTTCCAGGGGCCAGATGTAGGTAGGCATTTACCGGTCGGTAACGGCCGAATTCGGCCGTTACCGACCGGTAAATGCAATTTGAGATGTAGGGCCCTGTATTTTACAGAATCGGTAAATTTACCGATCGGTAAATTTACCGATTCTGTAAAATACCGAATCGGTATTTTTTCCGATTCGGTAAAATTGATATGTAGGTGGGACTCTTCTGAGTCCCACAAGCATTACAGAATCGGTATTTTACCATCAAATACTATTTGATGGTAAAATACCGATTCTGGTGTGCATGCACATGTGTGCATGCACACCTGTGCCATATGACAGGCAGACCTGCCCTTAGGGCAGGTATGCCTGCCACATGGCCCCCAAACCTTTTTTGGGGGTGCTAGAGGGTGTCAAAGTGACACCCCCTGCACCCTTGTCAGAATCGGTATTTACCGATTCGGTAAATACCGACCGGTAATGCCCCATTCATTCCTAAAGCCCATAGGAATGAATGGGGCATTACCGGTCGGTATTTACCGAATCGGTAAATACAGATATTTACCGATTCGGTAAAAGGAACATCTGGATGTTCCTACATATCCACCCCTCAGATTTACCGATTTTTAATTACCGAATCGGTAAAATTCGGTAATTAAAAATCGGTAAATCTCATTTACCTACATCTGGCCCCAGATTCCTATAGTTATACATGACCAGGACACTTTAAAATAGCATAGATAATGGACTAATAAGGACTAATAAGTTAATGTTAGTAATTAAAACGGTAGCAGTCTCAGTATTAAGGACACAACATAACTCCTTGCTTCACCAATAAGGGCGAATAGTACAAATGATAAACGCCGGTCCAAACCATGAAGGGCATAGAGTGCTCATTTTTTTGATTAATATCTAAGCTATTTTACGATTTCATTTGACATTTATGGCTGAGAGGATCCTTCGGTAATGAAATCACATCTCTGAACAAGCTAACAGAGTCTAGAGACAGTTTTATACCGTGGGCATGGCTGAGTCAGGATCTCTCACTAATTTCACAGGAATTAAGTGTTTTTTAAAAAGATGCGAGTAAGGCTCAGCCCTCTGTGCCATAAACAACCGCAACAGTAATAACCCTCCTCTAGAGACAGCGGACATTTAATCCGTCAAACCGATGTATTCGCAGTGACGCTGAACATTACAGTGGAGTGAGGGAGGCAGGAGGTGCCTTAAAGTTGTTTAGGTGAAATGCTTCGACCATAGTCAGAGACAAAGTAGTCTTCACACCATTAATACAAGTTATTTGCAGTATGATTAATTTCGATTGAGTGATGTTGTTTATTGTAAATGAAATGTCCCCATTCATAAGGCCTACTTTTTTTAAACTCTGAAATCTACTCCGTCAGAATTGCTCCGACCTTTGACTTAGATTTTTGCTTGTAGGGATTCTAAAAGAACCCCGTTAGTACTTCTGGAAACAGTCATAGCCCGAGCACCCAATCCATTCATTTCCCTCACTGTGAATTTCCATTACTTGCAACACTATTTTTCATACTTTGTAAGGAATCCCCCTTCGCTACCACCCCAATAAATATGGGGTTTTCCTTACCCCTTTCCACGTTATAGACAGACAAAAGTGCAGGAATTATTTTTGTGTATTTTTCAAAGGTGTGAAAATTCCTGCAATTGTATTGTGAACACCTACAAAACCATGAGTTTGTGGCGGTACTCACTGCATTTGTTGTGCCACCCCACTTTGACAGAACGACGACATTCCTGGGCTCCCGCATAATATGCACAACGGTGGTGATTTTTTTCATTCGTAAACGTAGTAAACGAGAATATATTTCTGCCACACAAAGCTTTTGTGAATGAGATCGAAATATAAGCTAAAGCCGAAAAAAACGAAAATATTTTAAGTCCGTGCCTAATTTCTGGTGGAAATTTCACTATTCGTTAATGTCTACATACAGGGCTTGCTAGATGGTGACCAATGATAAGAACTTAAGTAGTTAAATCTGGTCATCGAAATAAAACAGCTACACACAAGTAGGAGTTGGCACCTGGAAGGACCGGTGAGCCACTTAGCAGTGGCAGTCTTTCTCTCTGTCTTGATCGAATCTGCTTTCAGTCCCTGCTTTAGGATTGACTGCAACATATTTGCTCAGGCTATTTGCAAACACCTTCTTTTATCCCTTTTGGAATGTCAAATGTTGCTCCCTTGACCACGATACATTGTAAAACTGACAGACAACTCTACTGTAAACTGCTAACCCACAATATTTTGGAGAGTAACTCACAGGAAATGTGTTTTTTACCACACAAGTATTGGATCAACCAAACACAGAAAAACTGCAGTGGGAATACAAGCATTGTCAATGCTAATAGGACTGTGCCTATGCAAGAGCTATTGACTTTGCCAATATGTGTTAGCCACGCTGTACACTAGCATAGCTGCTCTTCAAAATGGCAAAAAGTTTGTGGGGTAAAGGAAAGTGGAGTGGAGTGTTGTAAAGTGGAGTAGAGTGGAGTGTTATGGAGTGGTGTGAAGTGCTGTAGAGTTAAGTGAGTAGAGTGAAGTGGAGTGTTGCGGAGTGCCGTGGTGGAAGTAGAGTGCAGCAGAGCGAAAGGACAAAGAGTTGAGTAGAACAGAGTGGAGTGACAGACTGTCATATCGTAGAGTAGAGGGGCATAGAAGGTGCTGTGCAGAGTGGAGTAGATTGTTGTAGAGTGGAGTGGGATAGAGTGGAAGAGTATAGTGGAGTGGTATAGAGAGGAGTAGTATAGGAGAGTGGAATGGCAGAGTGGAGAGGAGTGGAGTAAGGAAGTGGAATAGAGTGGAGTAGTGCATCATAGAATAGAGTGAACTAAAATGGAGTGGTGTAGAGGAAGTTGCGTAGAGAGTTGTAGAGTGACATAAAGTGGACTAGTGGAGGAGAGTGGAATGACAGAGTACAGCTTAATGGAGTAGAGCATTATAGAGTGGAGTATCATGGAGTGGCGTATCGTAGAGGAGTGGAGTAGAGTAGCCTAGAGTAGAGTAGCGTAAAATACAGTGGTGCAGAGTAGATTGGTGGAGAGTGCAGCAGCATAGAGTGCACTGGTTTTGAATAAAGTGGTGTAGATTGCAGTGGTGTAGAGTGGTGCAGAGTAGATTACTGTGGCATAGAGTGCACTGGCATACAGTAGAGTGCATCAGAGTAGAGTGGAGTGGTTCAGGGTAGAGTGGAGTAGTTCAGGGTAGATTGAAGATCAGACTGGTGTACAGTGCAGTGGTGTGGAGAGTAGTGGTGTAGATTAGAGTGGCATGGAGTGATGCAGAGTGTATTGGCGTAGAGTGCAGTAGAGAGGCGTAGAGTTGAATGCTGCAGAGTAGAGTGATGTGTCAGAGTGTAGAATTGTAGAGTGCAGTGTCAGAGTAGAGTGGCGTAGTGTAGGGTGGTGCATAGTAGAGTGGTGAAAAGAGCAGAGGAGTAGAGTACAGTGGTGCAGAGTAGGGTATTGTAGAGTGCAGTGGTGCAAAATAGAGCGGTGTAGAGTAGAGCGGTGCAGAGAAGAGTGGTATAGAGTGCATTGGCATAGAGAGCAGTGGCGCAGAGTGTTGCAGAGTGGTGTAGAATGCAGTGGCACAGAGTGCTTTGGTTTTGTGTAAAAGCGGTGTTGAGTGCATTGGTGTAGAGCGTAGTGGTTTAGAGTAGAGCTGTATAGAGTACAGTGGTGCAGAGTAGAGTGGTGTGGCGCAGACTGGAGTAGAGTGGCATAGAGTGCAGTGGTGTAGAGTAGATTGTTTCAGAATAGAGTGAAATGACAGAGTGGAGTGGTGAGAGTGGAAGTCAGTGGCATAGAGTAGTGATGTAGACAGATTAGAGTGGCTCAAAGTACAGTGGTGGTAATGGGAGATGTGCAGAGTGGAATGGAGTAAAGTGCAGTGGCACAGAGAAGATTGTTACACTGTACAGTGAAGTGGCGTAGAGTAATGTGGTTCAGGGTAGAGTGGTGCAGAGTAGAGTAAAGTGACTAGAGTAGTGACGTAGAGCACTGTATCCGAGTAGAGTGGTGCAGAGTGGACAAGAGGCGTAGAGTGCAGTTATGTACACTAGATTGCTTCAGAGTAGAGTAAAGTGAAGTGGGGTAGAGAGCAGTGGCACAGAGTAGTGGTGTAGAGCGCAGTGGCATAGAGTGCAATCTTGCAGAGTAGAGTGGCATAGAGTGGAGTGGCGTAGAATGGAGTGACATAGAGTGGAGTGGCATAGAATGGAGTGGCATAGAGTGGAGTGATGTAGAGTGCAGAGGCGAAGAGTACAATGGTCCATAGCAGAGTGGGGTAGAGTGCACTGGCATAGAGGAGAACGATGCAGAGTAGAGTTAACTGGCGTTGATAGTAGTGGCATAGAGTCTAGTCTCGTAGAGAGCAGTGGCGCAGAGTGCAACTGGGGTAGAGTGCAATGGCGTAGAGTGCAGTAGAGTGGCATAGAGTGCAGTGGTGAGGAGTGTTGCAGAGTGCCATAGAGTTTAGAGGCGGAGAGTGCAGTGTTGTAGAGTGCACTGGTGTAGAATAGAGTGGCTACAGTGCATTGGTGTAGAGTGCTCTGGCATAGAGTAGTACAGAGTAAAGTGATGAAGAATGAAATGGTGTAGTGTAGAGTGGCGTAAAGTCTGTCTGAGAGTGAAGTGGTTTATAGCAGAGTGGTGCAGAGTGAATTGGTGTGGACTGCAGTGGAGTAGAATGGTGCAGAGTAAAGTTGGGTAGAGTAGAACAGAGTGGCATGGAAAGCAGTGACGTAGAGTACAATGGCGTAGACTGCAGTGGTACAAAGTACAGTGGTGCATAGCAGAGTAGTGTGGGGTAGAGTGCATTGGCACAGAGTGGTGAATAGTAGAGAGTCTTTGAGTGAAGTGGCATAGAGTGGAGTGGTGTAGAGCAGAGTGCAGCTGTGCAGTGTGGAGTGGCGTGATGTGGAGTGGCCCAGAGTAGAGTGGAATAGGGTGATAGTGAAGTATGTATGGTGTGGTAGCATACTGGTATTACAGACAACACGTCTTACATTGAAATGACAGTCATGGGCGTAGCTTGGTCAGTAAGATTGGAAGGGTGTGAGCGTCAGATTTTTCAACAACCAAGCTGGCATATAATGTTAAAATACATTATTGGACAAGAATGGCTCAAGAGAAGGGCTAAAGGGACAGTTGAAAAGGAGACAAATGCGGATTGGTAAGTAAGAGAAAACACAATATTTTGTAATATAACCACCATTTTTGAAGACTTTTAAAACAGCGTGACAGATTGTGTGCACTTTTGTCAGTGAGTATGTAATAATTTCTGGTGAAATCCGGCAGACACCTCACCATACCAGACTCAAAGCAACTGTACCCATCTATTTGCCAGACTATGCATGTATTCGGGGAATGTAACACACCAAACACCCCCCTTGAAGCCTCGCTCCAGATGACAGTTACATTTGCACAGACATAGTTTTACTGACAAAAGTATACAATGCACAAACTTTAATGTGCGGAAATGTCATCACCTTGGGTATTGATTTGTTAGAATCATATTAAAATATTTGTTGTTGTAACCAGATAAAAAAGCGGTCACCATATTACAGGCTCCGTCTGATAAATTTTAAATATTTGCATATGTTATATCGCACCCCTGCCCAGTTCCACAAGCTCGGGCTCATTCCAAAGGACACTTGTATGCGTTGCGCTGACCCTTCTGCGGGCTTCGCACACTTAGCGTGGCCATGCCCTAAGGTCTCTGAATTCTGGCGGGTGGTGTGTTCCGCTATTTCTGACTTTACTGGCTCCGCAGTGCGCCCTGCCCCTCCCCTGTGCCTCCTTGGTTTCGTAAAGTTCTGTCCCGATGCTTCCCATCGCCTGTTTGAGATGCTGCTGGTCCTGGTTAGGCGCAGGGTGGCCACATGTTGGGGTCGTAGACCTGCTTCTAGAGCTGAGAGCTGGCTGGAAGACGCCTCTCGGTGCCAGACTCTGTTGTCGGAGTTCTGAAACTTGCTGCCCGCCAGGTCCAGACCTGTTGACATTTGGGGCCCTCTGGTTACCTATCTCAATGCCTGTTCCCATTCCAATGGTGCCGCCTCTCCCGCGCTCCCTGCCGGCCCTGCGCCCGAGGCAGCCGCCGGAGCTGGTCAGTGACTGCCTCCTCCCTCCCTGTTGGCCCCCCTGCCTTCTGACATTCCCCGTTGATGTCATTACTGTATGTGTGACCCCCTATGAGGTGAGGAACCCTGTGAAGTGGCGCTGTGAGCTCAACCTTAACGTATTCATGCTTGTTGTACGATGTAGTCTACCTGTTTCCACATGCATGGCTTGATCTATATTTTGTCGATTTGAAATGCTATACTGCACAGTGTAATGTGTCTGACTTGAATTTCTTCAATAAAGGTTTTGGAAAAATTAAAAAAAAAAATTTGTTTCCATCACACTTCAAAAATGTGCTTAATTTTACTGTTTTCTTTTTCTGATAGATTCGGAATTATCTGCACAGTTCATTTACAGAAATGTAAATGTTGTGTGCTAGAAAATAAATAACACTGCAAGGCATTCCCCAAGCACACCCGCAGTAGCCAGCATGACTGTCACACAAATCCTACTTTGACGTCATAGAAAGAAAAGTAAACACCATTCTACCTGCAAAACAGAGCCTGACATTTGACCTCTGTCTTTGAATGCTCAGCAAATGTGATAAGATAAGAAAAAGATTTAAAGGCCAGTTTACAGAAATACAGTACTGGTGGAAAAATACAGTAAATAACTTTTGGACAAAGGACGGGAGGAACTCAAGCTGGACAACCTAAAACAAATTACAGCCAGAAAACAGATAGCCAGCAAATGTGAGTTACAACCCCCAAAACCAATGGTAGGCAATCGGCAGAATGCACACCAAGGGAAGCTTTCCAAATAGTCCCAAGATGTGGTTCGCAAACCAGACAGCTCTGCTGTCTGGGAGGCTTTGACCTATTAAACAGAGCTTGCCGGGTTCATACTCACAAAACTAATTTTCTTTGAGGACAACCTCTAAAGAAAAGCAGAGCTTAGGAACGGTCGGAGAATAACTACAAATAATGATGTGAGTTGTCTGCGGTAATACCTGTTCACTTTTGGTGGCCTTAGATTAGCGACTGTTTCCTTTTTAATCGACAGGGTGAAGGGCCCTCTAAGCTGGATTCCACCCATCTCTGTTGCTTTGTGGTCCTCATGAACCCAGTGCTCTCTCCTCCAATCATTTATTCACATCAGAGCCCTCTTTATATCTCCCTCCTTTTACTCATACTCCCTCTGCTCTTTTTCCCAAGCCTCACAACCTTTTTTTCCAATCACAACCTGTCATATCAAATTCCATTTTATCTACACAGCCTATTTTGGCAACTGACTAGTTCTGCTGCTAAAATATCTCCCTTTACTTTAAAACTCTGGGACTGGTTTACAATTGTCGACATTGACAGTGGTCATAGGGCATCACAAAATTCAAGAAATATACAAAATTTAAGAAACGTAAGTTGAGAAGGTCTATGTTCGGAAATCTGTTTAACACGAACAATGTGTGCTTTCCAGTGCACTGTAGCCATCCGTTAAACGTGTAACTTCGATGCAGGGGCAGCTTTAGGGCAGTGCGACTGGTGCCGCCACATTGGGCGCTGACCTGTGGAGGGGGCGATGTGACCTCAGGGGGTGCTGTGTTTAGCAGTATCTTTTGATAGGAGAGACGAGGAGCACATTTGCAGGTGGTAGGGAGAGAATCCTATGAGGCGGTCATGTGACGTGAGGGCACCAAAAGGTGAGTGTCGCACCAGGCGCCACCAACACTAAAGCCGGCCCTGCTTAGAGGCAGACAAATCAAGGTTGGCTTCCTAACAGGGTACTTCCATCTCAAATTGGGGCTCACGCATAGTAAGTTCCAAGACAGTCAGTTTAGAAGTTAGATCAGCAAACTTTGCAGTGCAAACAGTCAAGCGCTGTGCAATTATTAAGCATTCACTTCATGACATCACACTAATCATTCCAGCCATTAATCATCCCACCATTTGTCCCACATGTTCTTGTGTTAGTGGGGTCAGCTGCGTGCCTTATGGGTTCCTCTATTTTCGTACACCAGTCCATCGCCCCATGCCAAGCCATCAGTAAGCGCGGATTTTCAAAGTTTCAAGCATGGGCAATGTCCTTTTTGGGGATCAGAGTGCCCAGTTCCCCCTTCCCCAAATCCACCAGAAGTTCTAGAATAGCAATACACAGTGAAGGATCATTAGGTCTGTCCAAAATATGCGAAAGATGGCAGCTCATAATTCGCAGTCACAGAACCATCCCAAACTACATGGAAAAAACGGCGCTCACGTCACACACTAGAAGGAATCAGGGTGTAACGGGGTGTCCCCGACCGGACTCCCCGTTCCAGGATCTGGGCACGTACCCTTGCTAGAGACTACGCCAAGTACTGCCATTAATTCCTCTTCTGTCCCGCAGCAGACGGACTATCGTGGGTCAGGTGACGAGGTGACAGCAATCCAGGAGAGTGAATGTGACTGGCCCTTTAATTTCCAAGGAACTGACGAGTGGGCGGAGCTACGGAGTGACGGAACACCGACAAAAGCGGAAGTCAGGGATGAGGAGGCGTGCTTGTACACCTGGAGCGGAGAGGAGATAAACGAATGGCGAAGGAGTGAACAGAGCGAGACGGAGGAAACCTATCGTGGTGGACGAGGAGCCCCGACTGCCGCGGATACGCCTGGAGGCCAACGATTCCACGAGCCGCCCAGCCACTCACCCGGGGGAGGTGCGTGGCTTGCTCAGGTGCGTAATCGTTTCAGGGGCTGGGTGGGACAGAAGGGCGGTCCTGTAGCAAAGTAACGGACCCCATAGTTCCACGCTATCCCTATCCCGAGCACAAACGCCCCCCCCCCCCTCACAACCCTCTCACTGAGATAGGAGGACAGGAGCACGTGTGGGTTTGTTTCCTCACTCCCTTTTCCCGGAGACCACTGTCCGAGTAGGACATCCCTCTCACGAGTGCCTTTTGTTTGTTTTCCCTCCGGTACAGGGGACGAGCTGGTGGCAAGACGGACCCCGACGACAGCACAGCCCGACGGAGCCAGTCCGGCTATCGGAGGACTCAATACTTAGATCGTCGGAGAAGAAGGTCCCGGAGCCGATCTCCCCGTAGAACCCCTGTATTTAGACAGACCTGTTCAGACCACTTGTTACGGTCAATAAAACCGGTTGTGACTAAAACCCGCTTGTTGCCCTTCAGTGGTAGCACGAGGAGCCTGGAAAAGGTTACAGTGGTGGAGAATGCGGGCATAAAACCCATCTGCTCGCAGAAGATGGAAACAGTTATCGAACAGTTAGCAAAAGGTCAAGAACGACTCGAATGGGTGGCTGAGCAGCAGCTCAACGCAGCACAAGCCAATAGGGATTTACTGAAGGAGGCACTAGCCACCCGGGACCCAGCACCGTGGGTGGATCCTGTACAAACCGGAAGTGGACCTGAGAGACTGATCCCCCATGGTTCAGCAGCCATAGCTCTGCAGAAATACCAGCCGGGAGAGGATCCAGACGCATTCCTCCTGAATTTTGAACGCGCCGCCCGGGCTTGTGGATGGCCGGTGGTGAAATGGGCATTTTTCCTGGCCCCCCTCCTGGTGGGTGAAGCCCAGGCCGCTTATCAGGTGGCAAACCCCAATGGAGATACCCCATATCAGGACGTGAAGAAGGTCATTTTGGATCATCTCGGGCTGGACGCAGAGGCGTATCGGCTAAGATTTCGAAAGGAAAGGGGAGCCCCTGGGGAGAATCCTAAAACACTATTCATGCGGCTACGAATGGCGGCAGATAAATGGTTAACCCCTTCCGTGAGCACAAAAGTGGAGATAATGGACCGCATCTATCTAGAGCAATACTTAGAAGCGCTCCCCTATCCTACTCAAAGGTGGTTAAGGCAGCATCACAATCTCACTGCCGCTCAGGCCATCGAAATGGCCTCCTCATTTGCAAGAGCACAGCCTCGGAATCCGGGATGGGAACACGAGATGACACCCCGGCCTACTCTCAAACCCGAGAAGAAAGCCCTCCGTCCAGGAGACCCCCCTAAACCCCGGTCCTGGCAACCCATGAGTACGGGGATAGCCGGTCCTCAATGCTTCGGCTGTGGGAATTGGGGGCACATCGCTAGACACTGCCCAAAGAGACGACCCCAGGATGAACCAATGGAAGTTGGATATCTTCCAAAATCCGTACTGTTCTCGGCTGAGATGGGAGGCTCATACAGGGTAAGTGTCAGGGTAAACGGTACCTCTATTCCTGCCCTGTTAGACTCAGGGTGCAGACAGTCCGTGATACAGACCAAACATGTCACCCTGTCCCAATACATTCCACGACAAATGGTGAGCATTCGCTGTGTACATGGGGATGTACGTCCCTACCCGTAGCCAATATTCCCATTCAACTCAGAAAAGGGGACACACAGACCGTGAGGGTGGGAGTATTAGCATCCTTGCCCGAGGACCTTATCATAGGTACAGACAACCCCCGGTTTCTTTCCATGTTTAAAACCAGTGCTGAAGGCCCAGATAGGACACCAACCCCGGTTAAGGGTACCTGTGCCCCCTGTCCCGCCATGCTCACCCCTGAACCTTGGCTATTAGACAGGAGCTTCCGTTATGCCCAGTCCAACGACCCCACTCTTTTTAATGCCTGGGAACAGGCTCATCAAGGTCAGGGACAGAACCCGGACAGGTTTCCCCGATTTATCATTAAACAGGAGTTATTATACCGGGAAGGGAACCTCAATGACGAAGCCCAACTATTAGTACCAGTGTCTTTCAGGAGTCAGGTACTCTTTTTCGCCCATAGTCACTTGTTAGCGGGCCACACGGGCGGTGAGAAGACTACTCAAAACATACTACGACACTTTTACTGGCCAGGGATTTATAAAGACACAGACGTGTACTGCAAGGAGTGTTGCATTTGTCAGAAAAAGAATATGACAAAACTCCCTCAAATCCCTCTACAGCCTCTTCCCATCATAGGGAAACCTTTCGAAAGAGTCGGCATGGACATTATAGGCCCCCTCCCGAAGACTCGAAAAGGGTTCCAACATGTGTTGGTGATGGTCGATTACGCGACCCGATTCCCGGAGGCCTTTCCCCTGACAGCGGCCACTACTAAACAAGTTGCAGAACGGATGATTGAGGTATTCAGCCGAGTGGGGTTCCCAAAAGAAATCCTTACGGACCAAGGCACCCCTTTCGTATCCAAACTAATGGGGGAAGTATGTAAAAACCTAGACATACATCAGATCCGTACTTCTGTGTACCATCCGCAAACGGACGGCCTCGTGGAGAGGTACAACAGGACCCTCAAAACGACTCTTCGTAAGATGTTGGAGGTCAGCGGAGCTGAATGGGATCACCTCCTGCCGCTGGCTCTTTACGTGATCAGAGGTCAACGACAGAGCAGTTTAGGCATGTCCTCATTTGAACTTCTATATGGGAGACAACCTCGGTCACTGATGGAGATGACGAAGGACGCATGGGAGAATGAGTTACCCGAAGAGACGGCTTCCACCCTCGAGTATGCCCAAAGTCTAAAGTCCAGATTGGGAAAGCTGCAAGATCTAGCCTATACCCACCTGGAAACGCGCCAAACCCGGCAAAAGACCTCCTATGATAAAGGGAAAAGATGGAGACGGCTGAAAGTAAATGATTGGGCTTTGGTTCTTCTTCCTTCCTCCACTCAGAAATTTTGTGCCGAATGGGTGGGACCCCACAAGGTAGTTGGTACCATCGGTAACACCAGTTACAGAATACAGACAGGGCCCCATAAAACTCAAGTGTACCATATTAATCTGCTGAAGAAGTGGTTGGGTCCAGCACCTTCAGATGCCCATTTAGCTGCCCCAGAGTCCACGCCTTCTACTCGAGAAGAGCTGCAGATTAATGAAGAACTTACGTCAAACCAGAAAGAGGAACTAACCCGCCTCTTAATGCAGCATGACAGCCTCTTCTCTAACCTACCAGGAAAAACCTCTATGGCTGAACATTGCATCGAGACAGCCCCAGGGAAGACGGTAAAAATCAAACCATACCGAGTACCGGAGTCCAGGAGAAGGGCGATACAGCTAGAAGTCGAGGACATGTTAAAACTGGGAGTTATTAGGCCCTCAAAAAGTAATTGGTCCAGTCCGATTGTCATGATCCCCAAACCCGACGGATCACGCAGATTTTGTATGGACTTCCGGGCGCTCAATGAGATCTCCTGCTTCGACGCCTATCCCTTCCCGAGAGTGGACGAACTAATTGAGAGGTTAGGTGATGCCCAGTATATCATGACACTCGACCTCACCAAGGGATACTGGCAGGTGCCCTTAAGGGAAGAAGACCGACGGAAAACCGCCTTCAGCACACATGAGGGTCATTACGAATTTACGGTCCTTCCCTTTGGCCTGCATGGAGCCCCTGCCACCTTCCAGCGTCTCATGAACACCGTACTGAAAGACGTATCCCAGTTCGCCTCTGCATACCTCGACGACATAGTTATACACAGTCCTTCCTGGTCAACCCATTTGCAACACATACATGAGGTCTTCCTAGCCCTGGAACGAGCTGGACTAAAGATAAATGCAAAGAAATCAAGGGTCGCCTATCAAAAGGTAAAATATCTCGGGTATGTCCTGGGCCACGGGCTCATTAAACCCCAGGTAGAGAAGATCAGGGCGATAGCGGATACCCCTTTTCCTACCAATCGAAAACAGTTAAGAGCTTTCCTGGGTTGGTTGGGTATTACCGACGCTTCATTCCCCAGTTCTCTCACATAGCGGCACCCCTTTCTGATGCTTTACGTCATCCAGGTAAATCCTCCACGTCCCTTCATCCCACCGAGGCCATGCTATCTGCATTTTCCCACCTCAAGCATATCATCACCTCCACCCCCATGTTGCAGTCCCCCGATTTCTCTAAACCTTTCATCCTGCACACTGATGCGTCAGAGTATGGCATAGGGGCTGTGCTGTCTCAGATAGGACAGGACGGGAGGGATCATCCCCTCCTCTACGTCAGCAGGAAACTATTTCCCAGGGAGTTACGCTATGCCACCATTGAAAAGGAGTGTTTGGCTGTTAAGTGGGCGGTGGACAAACTGTCTTACTACTTAGAGGGGCATTCGTTTACCCTGTTCACTGACCACGCCCCCCTGCTCTGGATGGCCAGAAACAAGTCCAACAATGCGTGCGTAATGTGCTGGTTTTTATCTCTGCAGCCCTACACCTTCACGGTGCGGCACCGAAAGGGGATTGACAATGTGGGAGCCGATTTTATGTCCCGCCATTCGCTCCCCGAACGTGAGCGTCCTAGGGGGGAGGTATGTAACGGGGTGTCCCCGACCGGGCTCCCCGTTCTAGGATTTGGGCACGTACCCTTGCTAGAGACTACGCCAAGTACTGCCATTAATTCCTCTTCTGTCCCGCAGCAGACGGACTATCGTGGGTCAGGTGACGAGGTGACAGCAATCCAGGAGAGTGAATGTGACTGGCCCTTTAATTTCCAAGGAACTGACGAGTGGGCGGAGCTACGGAGTAACGGAACACCGACAAAAGCGGAAGTCAGGGATGAGGAGGCGTGCTTGTACACCTGGAGCGGAGAGGAGATAAACGAACGGCGAAGGAGTGAACAGAGCGAGACGGAGGAAACCTATTGTGGTGGACGAGGAGCCCCGACTGCTGCGGATACGCCTGGAGGCCAACGATTCCACGAGCCGCCCAGCCACTCACCCGGGGGAGGTGCGTGGCTTGCTCAGGTGCGTAATCGTTTCAGGGGCTGGGTGGGACGGAAGGGCGGTCCTGTAGCAAAGTAACGGACCCCATAGTTCCACGCTATCCCTATCCCGAGCACAAACCCCCCCCTCACAACCCTCTCACTGAGATAGGAGGACAGGAGCACGTGTGGGTTTGTTTCCTCACTCCCTTTTCCCGGAGACCGCTGTCCGAGTAGGACATCCCTCTCACGAGTGCCTTTTGTTTGTTTTCCCTCCGGTACTGGGGACGAGCTGGTGGCAAGACGGCCCCCGACGACAGCACAGCCCGACGGAGCCAGTCCGGCTATCGGAGGACTCAATACTTAGATCGTCGGAGAAGAAGGTCCCGGAGCCGATCTCCCCGTAGAACCCCTGTATTTAGACAGACGTGTTCAGACCACTTGTTACGGTCAATAAAACCGGTTGTGACTAAAACCCGCTTGTTGCCCTTCACTGGTAGCACGAGGAGCCTGGAAAAGGTTACACAGGGTAAGAGCACTTTTGTGCCCACCACAGCCACAGAGATGTCAACTAGGTAGGATATAAGAATTCCAGTTGGATCAGCCAGAGTCTTGAGGATATCACTAACTCCTGCGGCTCCATCAAGGCCTCCCTCCACTCGCTATTCAAGGTGCACTATCTTAAGTCTCGTTTGTAATGGCCCCCAAATGCTAGCAGACGTGCAGTGTAAATCATCTCCCACTGCAGACTTGGTCACCCAAACGAGAAGATTCATGTTTACCTTTTTTTGACAGTGGACGTAGTGCTCCACAGCTAAAATAAGCGCCAGCTTATATGTTTTGGTCAGGTAGATGGACGATTGATACACAGTGGTCTTCCTTCATGTCCTGTACACATTTAAACACTTATGCCAAACTGCAATTATTCTCCACGCACCTACTCTCCTTTGCAAAGCTAATGCGTGAAAAGAAGATAGTTACTACACAAAGGGGGACGTCTTAAACGGACACCAGCCTGATCTCAGCTATCATTTTGATTTCGGATTATGTCACATAAAATAGGTTATAAGGAGACCCTTAAGTGGTCCAAACACAAAAACTTGTCACTGACTGCTGCCTTGATGATCAGGACCCTAAGGGTGATGCCACACTCACTGTTAACAGTTAACGACCCACACATAGAGCCTTCTGCCACAACACAGTGATGAAAGATGTTAATGGGAAAGCTGACAAATTACTTTAAAGTGACCAAGGAAATAGATGCAGCAACAAAGCTGCCTCCAATCTCATTTAGCTGATGAGGAGGAGCACAAGAGGGTGCCGACACGGACTGGTACAAATCAGAAGTATGTCTGGTGCTGAATACCCATGGAAGGGGCTGGATCAGTGATGGGTCAAGAAACCAACACGGCTATGGACACTGTGTGGAAGTTACCCATAGTCTGATGCTTGCTTCGCACAGAGGAAAAAGGCTTGCTATATGGGAAGCTGAATTATGATGTCAACGTCTGCAAAGCTCAGTGCTGACAGTGCTCGATGGAGATCAGTTCAAGAAAGTGATGCATGTGTTGGCCTCAACAGGATGTTGACATGTCTTGTTCGTCTCCAAAGCAACACCGGAGGCAAAGAGGTGCAGTTTCCCCCCAATTGCAAAGTGAACATCAACAGGCTGCAAATGCTGACCCTCGCTAACAAAGAGCATCGGGGATGGTCACACTGGCAGAGTATTACTAAGACCTAAAGGAGAGCCAAGTCTCCGGTCCACCTCTGTTCTATGTAGGTGGCACATTGACACATGTTCCGGGCGCTTCATAAGTAGATCAAGGTTCAAGACAAGTTGGGAAGCCTGAAGTGCTGTAAATGATTCACTTCACCATAAACACTTGCTGGCTGGAATATGCAGTAAGCGAAGAACAAGTTAGTTACCTTCGGTGTCGCTTTTTCTGATGGATACAGTATCTACCTGTGAATTCCTCACCTTTTGAATATCCCAATGCGCCAGTATTCAACAGAAACTTTTCTCTATAGCTCTCCCATGTCGACGACGATGTCATAATGCAACAGCTCCGCACACGACTACGTGTGACATCATCGCAGCCAATAGAAGACCTCATCAGCGTGCTGACGTCAGTTTCTATCCATTTTTTTGTGCCTTTGAGGTGAACAGGTGAAATCAACAAGCATATGCCAGAGCATATGGTACAGTTCAAACAAAAACTCACACATATATAACCATTTATGAATTGCACCTATATTGTATATACATTAGCACATTCATGAGCTTCACAGTATTCAGGATTAGAAATGTTATACATAAACTATAAACAACGCTGTCTTCAGTATACGCACGCAGGCAATGGGGACGTGTATGGATCAGTGAGAAACCCACAGGTAGCTACTATATCCACCAGAGAAAATGTTACAGAAGGTAAGTAACTTGTTCTTCTGATGGATACATCTACCTGTGAATTCCTCACCTTTTGAATAGATTCCCCAAGCAGTCCCGTAATGTGAGGTGGGTGCCTGTCCGCCTGTGCCAAAAAATCCTATAAAACAGAACAAACTAAATGGCTGTTCCTCCTCAATAAAGAAACCAAGCAATAGTGCTTTGCAAAACTGTGGAGGGAGACCCAGGTTGCCGCCTTACAGATATCAACCACAGGGACACCTCTAACTAAAGCAGAAGTTGAAAACTTAGCTATAGTGGAATGAGCATTCAGGTGGCGACTTCTTAGCCATGGTGAAGCAGATCTTACTACACAGTATTATTCATCCGACAAAGTCCTCTCGTGTACTGCCTTTCCTCTCATCTTGCACATATATCCAACAATCATATGATCGTCCAGCCTGAACTCACAAGTTCTGTTCATATAGAAAGAAGCTCAAAGCCTTCTTAGGGTCCAAGCGATGGAGTCTCTCCTCTTTAGATGGATGCGGGGGAAGTCTGTCCCAAATGGAATGGCGTGACCGCCTTTGGCAGGAAAGCAGCCCTAGTTCTAAGCACCAACTTGTTCACATGGAAGGTCGTGAAAGGTGGCTTAGAACTAAAGGCCTGCAACTCACTCACCCTCCAAGCAGATGGTATTGCTACTAAAATATAGTCTTAAAAGTAAGAAGCCTCAACAGCCAACTGTGTAATTGTTCAAATGGAAAACACAGTAGATACGTCAATACTAGATTACGGTCACACTGATGCATAATGAACAGAGTGGGAGGATATTTGTTAGCAAGTCCATTAATAAACCTTAACACCATAGAGGACTTTAAAAGAGAATGTTGGTTGGGTAAACAAAGGAATGCCAAGAGGGCAGATAAATATTCCTTTTGTGTCACAAAAGCGCAACCTTGCTGCGCCAGGGAAAGCTCAAAACTTAAAACTTCAGACAAACAAGCCTTCAAAGGGTCAATCAAATTCTCTCCACACCATTTCACAAATTTCACCCATTTGCCAGAATATACTGTTTTGGTTGAGTGTCTTCTGGACGATAAAATAACATCCACCACCTCATGGGGAACAGAAAAAAAATCTCAGGTTGCCCCATTCAATCGCCAGGCATGTAGGTGCAGGCTCTGGAGGTGGAGTGTAGAACCTGCCACTGCGACTGCAAGAGGAGATCTTCCCTGTGAGGGAGACTGAGCGGGGGCACAGAGAGAGGAGAACAAGGTATGTGTACCACATCCTTCGCGGCCAATCCATAACTATTAATTTGACTTGGACCTGGTCTTGGTGAATCTTCCTCAGCACTTGAGGAATTAAGGGTACGGGGGACATATAAAGCAGCTGGGAGTCCCAGTCCAATTGAAATTCATCCCCCAATGATCCCTGCATCGGATACTGGAGGCTGCAGAACGACGGGCAGTGTGCGTTCTGATGAGTGGCAAATAGGTCTATCCGAAGGGTCACCCATATCCTGAAAATTTATTGTATCACTTCCGGATGGAGACGCTACTTATTATCGGCAGAAAAATGTCAAACGAGGCTGTCTGCACGCACATTCAAAACTCTGGTCAAATGATCTGCCAAGGGGCAAATCTGATGGTCCTGAACCCAGGACCAGAGATGAAGAGCCTTTCTGCAGAGAAGATACAACCCCTGTTTGTTTATTTACCACATCATGGTAGTATGGTCTATCAAGACTTGATCTGACCGCCCATAAAGGGAAGGGAGGAAGGCCTTGAGAGGCAGACATTTCCAAAAGATTGATGTTATGTTATAACAACTTATTGTGTGCACTACTACCCAGAGGTGTCTAGGCGCTCACGGTCTCCAAGGAGCACGGAGTCAGAGAACTAGTTTCTGAAAAGCCAAGTTTTAAGCAGTTTCCTGAACTCAAACAAGGAGGAGGACTTCCTGAGAGGGAGCGGAAGGGCATTCCATTCCTTAATAGAATTGTAAGTGAAACTCCTTCCCCCCCAATTGAATCTTTTAATTCTGGGGGTGAGCATCAGGAAGGCATTGGCTGAGCGAAGTGATCTGTTGGAAAGAGTACCAGCTATAAAGGTCCTTCAGAAATCGTGGTCCTTTTCCATGCAAGGCCTTAAAGGCCGTGCAAAGAGCCTTAAATTTAATCCGCTGGCCGATTGCTAACCAGTGTAATTCCCGAATGCCTGCATTGATAGACTGATATTTCGGGACATCCAGGACCAGTCTTGCTGCGGCGTTGTGCACTGCCTGCAACTTTCTGAGTAAATTGGATTGTAGATTGATATACAGACCATTGCAATAATCCAATTTGGATAACACCAAGGAGGTTATCACAGTTTTTCTGGTATTAATGGGAATAAAAGGCAGAATTTTCCGTATCACTTTGATGGCAAGGAAAGCGGAAGAGACCACCTTAGAAACTTGGAACAAAGAAAATAACAACCACAGCGGACTGTAGGATGAGCACCTCAAGCTTAAAAGTCCCAAAATATATCTTAAGTTCTGTGCTGACAGACCTCCGGGACCTGCTGTGTTTAGATCCCACTAGATTTCCAGATAACAACTTAAAGCAGTGTGGAGGCAGCACCAGTTATATAGTCGAAAGTTGAAGCATGGAGTTGTATTAAAATTTCTTTTATTTTTCTCTTCGTAATAAACAGTGCACAAGACAGCCAACGCGTTTCGTTCCTACCCAGGGAACTTCGGCAGGGCAGAAATTAAATCTTTAAGGAATATCCGAAAGACTGAAGGAAGGCCACGTCAGGTGTGAACCAATTAGACAGAATGGCAACAAAGTAATGGATATGATAGCCAATATACTTGGTTACTTGGGGTAAATACTGATGGCCTCCTTTGGTACAGATGGAGGTGAGACAGGTCAAGGAGAACAAGGGCTGCCGACCCCCCACCGTCTAGTGTCTTCCGAATCTCCTCAGTGGTTTTTATAAGAGCTGTCTCTGTGCTATGACCCGCTCTGAAACCAAACTGACTCTGATCCAGGATTCCTTTATCCGTAATAAAAGTGGAGAGTTCAGTATTTAGCCTTTTCTCAAAGATTTTGTCAGGAACAGGGAGTCTAGCAATTGGACGGTAATTGGCAGGATCAGTAGAATCTAGATTGGCTTTTTTTTTGCAGCGGCAAGATACATGCTTGTTTCCCTATTGAAGGGAAATGCCCTTGCAATAGCATCTGATTAAACACATTAGTTAGCAATGGGCTAATAATGTGGCTGATGCTTTTGAGAATCCTGGGGGGACAAGGATCATCCGGGGATCCTGATATGGTATAAAGAAGAACAGTAGAAACTTGCTCAGAGCTGGCCGGAGAGAAATCTAAAAGAGTCACTTTGACCACTGGTACTTGTGCAATGTTATTAGTGACTGATCTATGTGTGGTGAATAGATAAAATATTTTGTCCACCTTGGACTTAAAATAATGAGCAAGAGTGTTGCAGAAATCTTGATTAGAGTTGCCAGCTCCATCCTTAGGTGCTGAAGTTAGGTTCTTTATAATTTTTTAGAGTTCCTTACTGGATGTGCCAGCTCCTTCAATTTGCGTCCTTAAAATACTGACTTTTTTCCATAATTAGCTGTTTCTTGTAGTCAGCCAATGTGGCTTTATATTTTTCCTTCTCTGCTTCTTCATAGCTTTTCCTCCATCTTCTTTCCTGCCTTCTGCAAGCTTGCTTATCCAATCGAAGGGCCTCTGAGAACCAAGGGGCCGACGGAACTTTCCTATTTTTATTTATCACTGTGGTCGAACTACCATTGCAAAATTTGAATCTAGCCATTTAGTATAATTTGCGGCTGAGACTTCTGCTTCCCCGTGCAGAGCAGGTTGGCTTTGAACTAGCTTGGCATCCAGGATACTCTAGTCAATTTTTTGCCAAGCTCTGCAGAGAGTCTTACTGCTGGCCATTTTGCCAGTAGAAGATTGGGGCAGGTTGTAACTGAACAAGACAGCATGGTGATCTGTCCAGGACAAAGGGAGTGAAGATGTCTTAGAGATCGCTGGATTGTTGGTGAAAAACCCATCCAAAGTGTGACCTGCTACATGCGTGGGATAGTGTATGATCTGCTGTAGCCCCACTTCTATGGTGGCATCATGAAGTTCACGTGTATCCCTCTCCTTTGGGAGATCAAGGTGGAAATTCATATCCCCTAGGATAGTACAAAATTCCGAATGGAGCCCTAGCTCTAATAATGAGTGAACAGTAGTGAGGAACCTATTTCTAGGGCCGGGAGGACGATACATTAATATCCCAATAAATGTCTTATGGTCATCAATTGAAATCTTAAAATGAACTGCCTCACAATCCAGTGAAGGTATGGATACGCAGAGGGTGTTGAGCTCATCCTTATGAATAATTGCAAGCCATCCCCCTTTTTTAAGTTGTCTATCCTGTCTGACACCTTTATACCCAAGGGGGACAGAGATGTTGAAGTCCGAATCAGATGATTGGTCACCCCAGGTTTCAGTGACAAACCGGATGTCCAGTCTAATATTAATAATAAAATCTACAATTTCAAACTTGTGTTTGATCAAGGATCTAGCATTAATAAGTGCTAGCTGGAGCTCTCTTAATTCCGGGGTTGAGACATTCAATATTTTATTGGGTTTGGGCTAGAACCAGGTGCTCCTCGTGATTTTGATTAGACATTGAGGACATTGAAAGTCCTCTGCACTAAGAGGCGCTTCACAGGGGAGCAATGCACAAGTCTTACTCCTATATTGACGGAGAGAGTGAAGATTATCCCCTGAGTAAGTTAGTAAATCCCTGCCTCTGATTGAAAGTCCAGGGGTTCTGGCCCTAGGCCCGGACGGGGCGCAGACGGGCTTGCTTTTGGCGCGCCTTCGGTACACCAACGGCTCGTCCGCTGCGCGTCCTCTCCAGCCTGCCCTTAAATAAGTACAGTAGGAGAAACTGGAGCGTCAACCTGGGCGGAAGTGCGGCCCCGGAAGAGTGTAACCTAACTGGTCTTCCATCCGCAACAAGCGGTACAAACCATGGGGGACCCGGGAAGCCAGACCAACAAGAGGTGAGCGCCCAAAAGGGCGAGTGCGAGAAGGATGTTACAATTTTAAAATATGGTTTAAAAAATAACAGTCCATAACATTACAAAACAGCAGCAGTACAGAAATATTATTAAAATGTGCCAGAATATCAGAGCAGCATCGATAAAGGTATCAGACTTACAGCAGTTGGAGACCGCTGCGCGTCCTCTCCAGCCTGCCCTTAAATATGTGCATCAGTAGAAACCGGAGCGTCAACCTGGGTGTAAGTGCGGTCCCGGAAGAGTGTAACCTAACTGATATGTAACAATCTTTCCTCCCCACCCTAGACTGGAGGCATCCATTATTTCAGTGGCCACCAGAGGTGGAGGATGAAGCAGCTTCCTAGAGAAACCCCACTATTGTAGATCCATTGCAGTGTCCCAGGAGATCCTGGCTGACTTTTTGAGATCTCCATTGTACTGAAACCACTACCTGCAGAGGCATTAGTGGAGGGCCCTCATGTGCCAGTGTGCTTAGGTGACCAACAGAATGGAGGAGGCCATAAGACTTATCAGCCATAAGACCTTCAGGACTGGGATCATGGCTACATTGTGAAACATTGGAATGATAGCCTAAATGTTCAGAATCCTCTGAACAGACGGGAAGGTTCGATTCACCATAGTGTCCAGTACTGCCCATGTGAACAGAGTGTGCTGAGAGGGCTCTAAGTGAGACTTGGGCCCCTTTAATGAAAAGCCCAGGCTGAACAACAGTTGCGCTGTCAACCACAAATGGCACAACACCATCTCTGGTGACCTGGATTTGATTAGCCAAATGTCCAGATAAGGGAATACTGGTATTACCTATCTTCTGAGATGTGGGACAACCACTACCATCACCATTATGAAGACCTGAGCTGCGAAAGTAAGACCAAACGGGAGGACCGCAAACTGATGATCTTAGACCCCCACGGTAAAACTGAGATATTTCCGATGCAATTTCAGACTGGAGATGTGAAAATATGCACCCTGAAAATCGATCAAAACTATCCAGTCTTCCTTCTCCATCGCAAGAAGCACCTGTGCAAGGGCCAGCATTTTGAACTTTTCCTGTTTGAGGAACAAGTTCAAAATCCTGAGGTCAAGGATCAGCCGTAAGCGACCGTCCTTTTTGGGAATTAAAAAGTATCAGGTATAACCTCCCTGACCCCATATCTGCTCTGGAACTAATTCTACTGCACCCTTCTGAAGCAGGGTTTGAACCTCCTGTGTAAGGAGCTGAAGATGCTCCTCTGAAGAAAAACCTTGTGGGGGAGGAAAGGGAGGGGGATACTCTGGGAAAGGTAGGGCATAACCATTCTCTATAATATCTAAAACCCATAGGTCTGTTGTGACAGCCCTCCAGTGAGGCAGAAAATAAGCCAATCGTCCTCCGACTGGGCAAGCATGCTCTAAGATGGTGAAGCTAGGGCTGCTTTCCTGCAACATGGCCGGGAAGGAAGAATAGGAGAAGGAGGCTGGCTAATGGGCAGATCAACGAGGACGACCTCTGGCCCAATCCCTTTTGCTCCTGTAAATGGGATTGGAGGGCTATTGCTGCTGTCTTCTCCCTCAAAAGAACAAGCTGCGACCAAACCCCCTGAATCTACGGAAAGGTCTATAATCCTTAAATTGCAACTGAAGCCCAAACAACCTCGTAGTCGCCTTGCTGTCCTAACACTCTGAAGAGTGGATTCAGCCTTGGCAACAAAGAGCTGTGATCCATCGAAAGGCAAAAATCAGCAACGTCACCTGTGCATCCGGCGAGAAACCAGACCTCCTCAACCAAGAGTGACTCCTTGTGGCAACAGAGGAACTCATTGCCCTCACCACTGCGTCAGCTATGTCCAGGCCTGGCTATCACCTGACAAGCAGCAGCCGGAGTGCCATTCAGGAGCTCTGCAAAATGTTCCAGGAGATACTCAAGACAACTTTAGAACGACATCCCTTGCGGACTCCATTAAGGCATGAATATAGCACCCCAACAGACATAGCATTGGTGGATTTCAGCACCATACTGCAAGAGGAGAAGACTTTAGTAGCCAATTGCTCTATTCTTTTAGACTCCCGGTCAGCCAGGGTTGTTGGAAAAAACACAGGTATCAGTTTTTTTAACAAAAAGCCTGCCCCACCAAACTTTCAGGCATCGGGTGTGTGGCAAAAAACAACGGATGCCTGGAGCAGGCTTGTTCCTTCTAGCAATTGATCTTGAAACTGCTGCAGAAGGCAAAGCCTCCTCCCATATCTCAAGATTAGAGGCTGATGTAGGTAAATAGGAATTACCGTTCTAAAATACGGAATTTTACCGATTCGGTATTTTAGAATCAGTAAATCCTATGTAGGTAATAATTCGGTAAAAATTACCGAATCGTTAAGATTCGTTAATTACCGAATCAGTATTTACCGATTGGGTAATTGCCATTCATTCCTATGGGCCTGGAGGCCCATAGGAATGAATGTCAATTACCCAATCGGTAAATACAGATTCGGTAAAATAGGGAAATAGTCAAGGGTGGCAGGGTGTCACTTTGACACCCTGTTGCACCCCTGAATAGTGCTGGTGTGCACATGTGGCATACATACACGCCCTAAGGGCATGTATGTCTGTCACATGGCACAGGTGTAAATGCACAGATTTGCATTTACAGAGGAATTCCTTACTTACCACCAACCAATAGTTGGTGGTAAATAACGAATCCTTAAAGCACTCTTTAAAGTGCTTCCTACATCTCATTTACCGATTCGGTAAATACTGATTCGTTATTTACCGAATCTGTAAATATACCACCTACATAGGAAAAGCCTATTACCGGTCGGTAACAGCCGATTTCAGACGTTACCGACCGGTAATAGCCTACCTACATCTGGCCCTAGGTTCAGTAAGAGCCTCATTAAATGGCAATGAGGGCTCAGATGAAGATGATGAAGAATGAAGTACTTCAGCCAATATATTAGATTCAACTCAGTGAATGGCACTGGTAACTAACATCTAAGCTGCATTTCTAATCACAGACTGAAAAGATGTCACCTCAGGTGGTGCAATACCATTTAGGGATAACAATTCCAATTCTAGAGTGGTATTGTTAGATGGGACCTGGAGGGTCGGCCGAGGACAAGGGGAGAGGTCTCCGGGGAGAGCTGTCTCCAGCGATCGTACAGACAAGTAACTTCCCCCCCACAGATGGACACCACACAAAGATAAGGTTTAACGTTCTTTATAAGCAATCTTGAAGTACGTTAGAATGGTACAAGGAGGTCAGGACTCAGGGGTCCCCTCGATTCTAGTCTCTTGGATGGGAAAGGGGGTAGCGGGACAGTCTTGTTACCAATCTGGTAGATGCGATGAAAAGATGGATAGCTCACAATCCCCGAGCTCGGCGTTCTAGGAGGACGGGCCGCGACAGCGCCAGCAGGTCCCGAGATGATCGTAGGTGGCAACGGTCCGCGGCAGCGCCAGCAGGTCCCGACGAAGGTGGTAGTTACAACGGTCCGCGGCAGCGCCAGCAGGTCCCGACGAGGATGAAGGTTGCAGAAGGCTGCGGCAGCGCCAGCAGGCAGGACGACAGTTCACAAGGCAGGGCTGCGGCAGCGCCAGCAGTCCGTCAAGGATGAGTTCTTCACGGTGTCTCTCGACTCCAGGATACAACTGCCTTCCTGCTCTGGAGCTGCCCCAGTTATAGGGCTGGTGCCCTTTGATGTCCGGACCCTCACACTTGGAGGTCGGGAGGTCCGGGATGAGGAAGTCCAGACGCCCAGCAGGGGGGTGGAGCCAGCGCCCGGGGGAGCTGGGAGCGATCGGCACCTGGAGGGGGAGAGCCATCGAAACTCCTCTCTCCCATTGACCTGCCAAGTGGTCCGCTCACCTCCCGGGGGGATGGTGGTGCCGGGCTGTCGGGGCCTGGCCAGGTCCAGGGTTAGGGGCGAGTTGAGGCCACGCGGCCTCGTGGTGCATGGTCCATGATGGCGGCTGGGCCCGGGCGATGGTGTCGGTGGAGGCCCAGGCCGGTGTTACGGAGATGTTCGGGCCAGGTGTCCCTTGTGGGACGGGTTACGGGTTACTTCTGGGGGTGGCTTCTGGAGTGCTGGTGTCCGGGCTCTGTCATGCGGGGAGGGAGCGAGCCGCCTTCTGGGGCCTGTCCAACAGGTATCCAGACCACTTGCCACATCCAGCCCTTAAAAATTAGGATTTAAGGCCACAATTTCACCTTTTTCCAAATCCTGACCTTCTCCATACAAATATTGCTCCTCCTCCAAAAGCCTCTGAGCCTCTCTTCTAGAGCTTATCTTGGGTACCGACCTCAGTGGTGCCACTACCGGCATCGCCGTCTTTGGCAATCATGCAAGCGGTTGCTCAGAAGCCAGTGGAACTGAATCCGGGCAACACAGCGCCGGTTCGGATCCAGACGGACCCAAAAAGGGGTCAATCGGCCATGGAAACTCTTGCTCTAGGCGCTGGGGGCCATCGGGATGATTAGGCAAGCTATTACCCCGAGTCACATGGTGCTGGGCTAATCTGCAGCCGGGGCCAGGGATCGAACCGTGATCCCCAGATTCCAGCGTCAGTCGCCCTGGCCGCGGCGCCACACCTCTCCACATGAAGTCGCGTGCGGAACAGTGGCATTGTGACGTCCTTGTCGACTTGGGAGAGTTGTAGACAAACGTGTCCATGGGATGCTAGCATTGGGATATTCAAAAGGTGTGGAATCCACAAATAATGTAGTCTTATATTCTGATGGATACATCTAAGTGGCATGTGCAGTCTCAAGGACGAATAACTATGCAGCAAAACCAAGCAGGCAGCTCAGCCGGTGGCCCAGTGTCATCCCTGAATCCCATTTTAATTACACCCGAAATGGAGGAATCGTTTGAGGAAATGGCAGGGATGAGGACAGGCTACCCTCTATCTCTATGGCTGGCTGGGGTCACCAAGAAGCCCAAACTAACCTGGGTATGCCACCTCACACCCATAACTAAGGACATCATTACTAATGCAACAGGTGTCACAGTCTCTCCAAACTTGACTTGATCTGAATACAGGATGCCACCAACTGCATCTCCACAAAGACTCTTGCTAAGTCTCATATTTTTCTACACTTGTCAGCCTCCGGAGATGCAAGGGGTTTAGATTTTTAGTATCATTGGCTGCACAGGAGAGCCAAAATACAATACCACCATGGCTGTAGACTAGGGTGAATAATGTCCATGATGAGATTATCTCATATATAACTTCTGAGACAACAAAAACATCATATGCAGTGCAGACGCAGTATCAGGATCATAGTCTCACTGGTACCATGGCCAATACTTTTGAATAGCTGTCTGGAGGTCTTTGTGCACATCCTCATAGCCAACGGAGTCTTCCCCCCAAAAATAACAGACACCCGAATGGCTGAAGCACAAGACAGTCCAGGAGGTACAGCTGCCTACAGCAGGAAGTTCATTCCGAATGGAATCACACTCAATGACTCGCTGTGGGAACTGTACCAAAACAAGTCTAACTGGCCATGCATTGACAAGCAGAGATAAGGGGGGTTAAAATCATAGGTGTAGACCACATCAAACCCAATAGAGGAGGTGGAACCAGGGATGTAAAAGGTAGAGACATAGAAATGTTTTGGGCCAGCACCATGAAACTAGGTGATAAAGGTCTTAATAAAGGCAGTCCTAGATAGGCATTATAAATCTGAATACTGAAGAAAATTGGAATACGGACAGTTAACAGAATTTTCTCTGCTCATAAATGTACCAAAAAAAACCACTTAATAAACATTATAAATAAGGCTGTGTTTTGGTACGGAGTCCAATATAATAACGAGACAGCACATTAGTACCGTAAACAGACTTACATGTCAACTTCAAGTCTACATAGTTATACAAGGGATTGAAATCAAAATATATTTTATAAAACAATTTGCATGCACAGTTAATACACACTCATTTCAATAGTTGGAGTTCTAAAAACAAAGTTGATATGTGTTTTGCAGTATTAAGAATGCAGCCCTTTTAGAAATGTGAACAAACGTAAAGTGGAGATCAGCCCGTAGGGTATTATTCAAATACTTACAAGTCATTATGCAAGGGTTTGAGTTCGCATATTCATATAGGAGTTGGGAAGCATGAACATTTTCGCTCATAATTTGAGTATTTGATTTAAACACAATCATTTTTCAAATTCGAAAAACATTATTTGATGCCTGTTTCATAGAATTAAACTTTGGCCCTTTTGGAAATATGGGACCAAATATGAAATGGAGGTTAGTGTTCCAAATGAAGTGAGGACATAGCAAATATGGCATTTACCTTAATCATAGAGTTATCATAAAATCAGTGAACCCATTTTTAAAAAGACAACATTCAAAATTAGAAAATTTGTTAAGACACTACAGATTTACATGGGCAAAATTTTAAGTGGTGCAAAATATAAAGAGGCTGCAATTTAGCCACATGTAGATTATGCAGAACACCAGGATTTAGCAGGTAATGGTGATGAAACACAGGCTGGACAATAAAGTATGATACCTTTCTAGAAGTGTGTGACATTCTAAATATCAGGAAAACTATGTATACAAATTTAAATTAGATTTAAACCAATTTGAAATGAATAATGAACAGAAGATAATTACCAAAGAAAATGACAAAACCCCTTCATAAATATCAGGTAAGTGAAATAAATAAGTTTAACAACTTTAATGAATAATTATATATTTTGAAACCTCACGAATGAAACCAAGAGGTGCTGAAGGTTATAAACCATTTAACAATCAAACAAAATCGATATGACAATTAAAGCACTTCTTTGAGTGAAATAGAATAACAGAGAGACCTCATAATCAGGACAATGTGTGACAATCACTGATTAAATAATTACAACAAGTTAAACAATGTGCTAATGAAATGACGTAAATTGTAACTGCAGGATAGAAAATTGATGGTGTTTTTGATTTTACTTTGTAAGTAAAATTACTTGAGCTACTTTGATTGTAAGCAATGGTCATTGTGATCCCCCAAAGAAGCTACCAATATAGTAACAAAACACGTTGTTAGACACAAAGGGCTTTAAAAGAATGCCATATAATCAAGCATTTACAATGCAATGGTTTCGCCTTTGGAAAAGTTAGAGCTATTGGCATTGTAAGTGACAAAATTTGTATTTATGCGTTGGTTTTGATAAACCGTAAATAAATGGCATTGTCATTTACATTGCCATTAGCTTAATCTCTCGCAAATGTGAGACCTATTGTACCCTACGGACGAGCTCAGCAGACAGCAATTAATACCACATACACACACACACACAGCCACACACACAACCCAGAGTCAGCCACACACCCAGAGCCACACACACACACACACCCACAGAGCCACACACACACACACACACACACAGCCACACACACACACACACACACACACCCAGAGCCACACACACGCCCAGAGCCACACACACGCCCACCCAGATCCACACACACACACACCCACCCAGAGCCACACACACACACACACACACCCCCAGAGCCACACACACACACACCCACCCAGAGCCACACACACCCACCCAGAGCCACACACACCCATCCAGAGCCACACACACACACACCCAGAGCCACACACACACCCACACACACACCCAGAGCCACACACACACACACCCATCCAGAGCCACACACACACACCCACCCAGAGCCACACAGACACACACCCAGAGCCACACACACACCCACACACACACCCAGAGCCACACACACACACACCCACACAGAGCCACACACACACACACACACCCAGAGCCACACACACACACACACACACACACACACCCAGAGCCACATACACACACACACACACACACACACACCCAGAGCCACACACACACACACCCAGAGCCACACACACACACACACACCCAGAGCCACACACACACACACCCAGAGCCACACACACACACACCCAGAGCCACACACACACACACACCCAGAGCCACACACACACCCGGAGCCACACACACACACACACACACCCGGAGCCACACACACCCACCCAGAGCCACACACACACACACTCAGGAGATCAAGCACAGCGAGGGGGCAGGGAAGCAAGCACAGCGAGGGGGCAGGGAAGCAAGCACAGCGAGGAGGCAGGGAAGCAAGCACAGCGAGGGGGCGGGGAAGCAAGCAAGCACAGCCAGGTTGCAGGGGAGCAAGCACAGCCAGGTTGCAGGGGAGCAAGCACAGCCAGGTTGCAGGGGAGCAAGCACAGCCAGGTTGCAGGGGAGCAAGCACAGCCAGGGGAAGGGGAACTAGGGGGCGGATGCCCATCATCTGCACTGGCACACCTCTGCTGTGTGCCGTCACAAAGATACACGGTACAGGGCAAACATCAACTGCAACCTACGTGTCTGATATGCACACCTAAAAGGAACAACTGCACTCCTAACTCCAAAGTGCCAGCAGACACATACATCGTGTGTACATAGAGCCATTTCAGGAACCTTTCTTAGCGCCACCACCTCACCTTCACACTCGGGCAACTCTCCAGGCGGGGCACAAGCTAGACATCCACTAGCAGCTTTTGAAGCAAAGAGGAGTATGTAGTCGAGGAGTACCAGCCAAGTCATTACAGATAACCTCTTAAACAAGCATTTACAATGCAATGGTTTCGCCTTTGGAAAAGTTAGAGCTATTGGCATTGTAAATGACAAAATTTGTATTAATGTGTTGGTTTTGAAAACAGATAAATAAATGGCATTGTCATTTACATTGCCATTAGCTTAATCTCTGCAGTCACTAGCACTCCATAGCACTCCCTAGTCACTCTGCACTCCCTAGCCCTCCCAAGTGAGTGGTGGATCACAATGGTGTGGCAAGGCCGGGGATTGATGAAGCAGTAGTATATTCCAATTAGGGTAGAACCAGTACTATCAGCCATCAGATAGAGTAAGTCATGGTGGCTTAAATCCCCAAAATTAATTCATTATAGTTCTCTAGTCCACCTTAGTGTAGATAGTTTTTTAACTTTAGCTCCTGACGAATGGCCTCTAGACTTGTAAAATTGAAAAGAAACATGTTGACCAACCACAAGGAGGAGGGTCACACCTAAGGCATTAACTTACCATTGCGCCTTTCCTCTTCATTTTAATCAGGGTAGGAGACCCCACAATTAAAGTTATTTTTGCTGGTACTCCCAACCCTGTTTTAACTCACATAAACATCACACACCACTTATTCATCTACACTCACTAAATCTCTCACCCCCACTGCACCAAACAGCTATTTGGAAAAAGATCTCCGCCAAAGTGCACCTCATCGGGAGCCGTCAGGCATTGCAGCGCCAGCCAGATGACGAGCAGCTCGATGATGAAGCATGACACCCAACTGGGTGTGTGAGGGCATTACATTCCAAAGAAATGGATTCCCATCTCTTTGACTCTATAGCCTACTGTCCTTTGTATATTGCTAAATTCTAGATCATTCAGGAACAGCACAACTTTAATTTTCATACAGCGTTTATGCCACAATTAACCAGCCACCCCTGACAATGTGTGTAGTCATCTGTAATTAATATATGAAGAGGTCTTTGACCACACATTTGAGTGGGGTGGTAATATTGAAAAAGATAAAGTTTACTTTATGGAAACTCCCAGCAATTTTCTGTAAGCTCTTTCCCATCATCCGCTATGTGCTATACAGTGGACAAGACTGTAAACAGCTACAAAAGTTTTAAAATCATGAGAACTTAGCAACTAGTATCAAAATGGCAAACATGCATCATACACACCCTGTCCCCATACCTGCTCATATGAATGCCTTTGCCAACTTCCTTCTTGAAGGAGCAAGCTTGCATGAGTTTTAGCTGAAGGCTCAGTGACAGCAGGACAATATTCATTATGACAAGAAACTTATGAACAAAAAGTAATGATGTTATTCCAAAGAAAACTTTATACTCTTCTTACATCTGGGATCTTTCCAACTGATGACTTTATTTGTGAGTTCACAGCAACTGAGAATGAATGAAAAAGGGAGGAGGAGCTAGAATTATTTGGTAGTACACGACTTAGCGAAATTGGGCCAAGCTTAGATTGACGCAGTGAGCAAGTCTTAAGAGCCAAGTATCAGAAGAACGAAAGTAGGACAGAGCCAAGTATCAAAAGAATGCACATAGGAAAACCTGCAAAGCCACCCAGCATGCATCTCTTACAGGTACACGCCCGGGAAATGCAATCAACGCCTCCTTGGCCCTGTTTGAGTGTGCTTAGATAATGGATGGATATTCAGTCCCATGCAAAGTGTAGCAATGGCTGATACACAGGGCCACTGGGAAAAACAAGTGATTAGGTCAAACACTGGAAGTCTCTGTTTTCCTGCACTACTACTTGTGGTGAAGGTCTGCATTGACTGACCGGGTCATCACCTCCGTCTCAACTGTCACCTGCACAGTGCTAGAGCTGCACTCAAATACATGGATGGGGATTGGTTAGGAGTTAGACCTTACTAAGTTTACTCTTGGTGCAAGTCCAGCATCCAGAGTCACTGCAGCAAACTGAGGCTTCTTCCCCAGGCCCACGTCCAATGAGGCAGACGTTCTCAACCTCTTGGCGCAAAAGGCCTGCAGCATGACTGCCAGAAGGAGAGCCTGTATGAGCAACTTGGAACTTTAACTCCAGAGGGGCATCAATGCTTAACCTGACTGTGCCATGTAGTTTAAAGAGCCAAATCGTTTTTGCCCTTAAAAGGCTCTCATTTCCTGGATGCACACCTCGAATTTCTTGACCTTAACTGGAGTGACTCAAACTCGGTGTCAGGTCATCGAGGAAAGGGGGTTGCGTGACCCTTCCATTTTGCCATGGTTACTTGACCTGCTTGGATTGGGTGGGTGACGGTTGCCTCCACAAAGAAGCATCCCGGGAGCCACAGACAGACCGAGACCCTCTAAACATCTCCTATTATTCTTAATGCTGAAAAACAATGTCTCCTGGTGATTCGGGCACCATTATCCTTCACGCAAACCAGATCGTCCTGGAGGAACCTGGTATTAAAAGTTTCACTTGAAGTGAAGGCTTGCCCGGGGTGACCATTCACATGAGAATCTACTTCTCATGTGAATGGTCACCCCGGGCAAGCCTTCACTTATGTTGGTCATCTACTGCAAATGGTTGAAGGCACAATATGCAAGGGTGAAAAAACAGACTGGTGTCACATAAGCTACTCGAGCTGAAGGAAGACTATGGACGGAGGAAAAACGAAAAACAAATCCAATATTGAAAATTGTACGGATGGCCTCTGCCCCACCCACATAAGAAGAGGACGACAGAATAAGGTATCAATCAACACCATTTGACAGCGTATCGTATGATGTATTACTTCATGGATGATGGATACCCACAACTTGAGAATGAGAAAAAAGAAAGTAAGAGAAAAGTGCATAATGAAGCTGAGGGCTGTTTAATAGATAGCCGTCTTCACTATCCGACTCTACAGAGTTTATAAAAAGTACAAAAACTGTAAAACAAAATGTGTTGCATTCTGGTGTCATGCCAAACTGTTATTACTGGAATCACTTGGCACTATCGTCCCGCTGTGAATAAGATTCAGAAACTACAGAGCCACATTTACAACATTAACAAATCTAAAAATGTACAAAGGTTTCAAATCAGGATAACGTGTGTGGTGTGAGATGATGAGAATGAATAGCTTTCGTCCAGGGCTGTTTCCCGTTTTCTGTCTATGGAAAATAAACCCACTTGATAAATGTGAGCGTTAAAGGTTTCAACAAAGTGGCGTCAAGAATAGATTTTGGATGGTGGGCAGTCCTGTGGGGCTCTTCCCTGGATAAACCAACAAGCAACAGAGAGTGAAAGGGGAGGGAGAAGGGGGGGGCGGGAACGGGCACACGGGGAGGGGGGCGGAACGGAGACCTATTGCATTGTAAATACTTGTTAGCTCCTGCTTACAGCATGAAAAAGTCTGGTTATTAAAAGCTGCTACCAAGAACTCCCTTCGTATTTCCGAAGCAACGGTTGCCATAAAATTATATTCACACTCCAACTACTTTAATTACCCCTCTAATGGCTGTATGGAATTCCCCTGAAGGTTAATCTCAACCGTATTTACAACTTCCATGGTTTCGACATTCAATACCAGAGAAAGAAACAAGAAAAAAACACAAGAAAAAAAAAAGAGAACACACACATTTCAATAGAGTCACGGCAACTTGGAGATGATGACAAAACAGTCTGTCACCCTAGAACCAAGATACTACCACATATAATTATGGACAGCCACGGCTTAAGGCATTCCTGGATACACGACGCACTGAGAGTCATAAAGAAGATATTAAAAACACAATGTATCATAAGTTGTGTGACAGCACGTGCCGATCTTGAAATGTTACGACTCACATGTGCCTATCTCGTGAAAGTTGGATTCGAACACGCTGTAGTAGCTCAAGTATGAGGTCTGACACCCAGAATATAAACCACCTCTAGTTCCTTAGTGTTTGCAACACACAGGTACACGGCGCTGTACTGCGCACTGCAAAGGGAGCCGTTTATTCAGCGCAGTAAAGTTAATTTTAGATTAAACTTTATATAATTCATCATGTTCAAGATACTACTGGTAGCACTGCACTGTGTAGTAAGAATCTCAGGAACCCCATGTACCCAACATTATACTCTTCGCCGAGAGAATTACATATTCAGCACTATTCAGTTTACAAGCAATCTATTCAGCGTCAAATGGAGTAATGCAGAGCACAACGTATTGCAGAGTAGCAAATGCAGGTTCAAACTAGAATTGCACACTTCCTGTAGTAAAGTTTAATGTACCGCATATATCTAGTGCCATACAGCATAATACAACGTAACGCACATGTAGGCAGGGCTACAGAGTACAAAGACAACCAAACGCATCCGGCTCTGAAGTCCCTTAAAGAGACAAACTGATATATACGCAGATATATGGGAAGCCTCGTGAAGCCCACACGGCAGGGGAAAAGGAAATGGGAGGGGAATCTCGCGCAGGCTGGATCATTTCAAAGAAGCCCAAGAAAAACCACGCTGCAATAAAACTCCCATTACCTTATTAAAATGTCCTTGTTAGAATGAGTTCCCTGTAAAAGCACGCACTGCAAACACACTGCGCTGGTGCTCTGCTGACTTATCCCGCTCGGATTCTGCATCTATTCGAACTGCCTCATACGAGCCTTCTGGCGACTTTTGCTCGGTTGTCATTGTGCATCCAGAGTGGCTTTTAGGATGTGATTCTGCCTCATTAGTGATGTGTTCTGGTCGTACAGTTCGGCTCCCGGTTCTGTGCACGCAGCAGAGAGGCCAAGGACTGGTTGTGCAGGTAGGGGGGCGGGAACGGGGCCGGGGAGACACGGAGAGCGAGGCAGCGGTAGGGGGGCGGGAACGGGGTGTAATGGGACGATCCCAAGAGATTTGGGAGGGATTTAGCTAGTTATTCGAAAAAGGGGATTTAAAAGCTGTAGAGAAGCATCTAAGATCTATAAAAGACCCGGTTCCCCAACCCAGCGACTTTAATAAAGCTGTGCTCCATTTCCCAAATACATTGTTTAATTAATTCTGTTTCTAACTTGTGCCTCTCTCGTCCAATATCTTACACTTCCATAGCTTAGATCACTCACCCTTGTAGATTCTTTCCAAATTCAGGTCGGTAGCTCCTGCCCATTGCACAAACTGCGAGCGCCGTGTCCCCGTTCTGGAAGCTCACCCCGCCGTGCGCCGAGGGCTCCGGAGAGTCAGCGCCGCTGTCCTCGTCGTCTCGGGCTTCCCCCTCCGTCACCGGATCCACCTGGAAGCGGCTCTGACTGGGCGTGGGTCCGAGGGGCCAGTTGGGCCTGGCGCCTGCGGCCAACAGTTCCTCCTCACCTGGGGCCAGCTTCGTGGAGCCAAAACAGGACGACAAACAATAAGCCACGCCCACGGGACTTCCGGCCGCGCAGGGATTGGCCGGCCGAAAGAAACAGAAAGCAAAAAAACGCCCACGGAAGAAAACGCGAAAACGCACCCCGAATCAGGTGGAGACAGAACATTTGTTCACACCCCACGAAGAAATTACGTCAGAAGGAGAAGAAAACGCAAAAACGCCCTTGAATCGGAGCAAGCATAAGACAGATAGAGCCGTCGACCAGGAGCCCGCCTGCACTCACCGGTTGTCTGAGGCGGCGGCGGCTCCTCTCCGCTGGGCTCTTCTGGGTGACGGTGGCAGGGCTCTCTCCTCGGGAGAGCCTCGCCGGAGGACGGTTCCTTCTTCTTCCTGGCAGGAGCGCGGGGTGGCCTCCCGTCCGCTTCCTGGTTTCTCCTCACTCAAGCAGCCAATCACCGCGCAGGTCACCCGGCGAGCCTCCCGCAGCCTGAACCAATGGCAGCGCGGCTCCCGGGTGACGTCAGCGGTGGTTCCCTCGGCTTCTCCGCGGCCCCGGGGCTGCGGCGGTGATTTTCACGGGCAAAACGGCTGTGCACAAAAAGCGCTCAGGGGGAAGCACAGCGCTTCGGACTGACTGCGGGAGGGGGCGGGAAAGGGGGAGGAGAGACGCAGAAGACGGCCGGAGCAGGAAGGTGGGTGCCGGCAATGCCGGAACAGACTCGGGGGCGTTCCCGGCGTCGCGTGACGTCGGCAAAAGCCAAAGAATCTCGGGAACGCCCCCGTGTCTGGTCCGGCATTGACGGACGCCTCTCTGTTCCAATGGCTATCCTCCATTTATGGAGCTAGCCAATGAAGCAGAGGGGCGTGTTCAAGTCACCCATACTAGAAACTACAGATTTCTCTGGAGGAGGAGCCTAACGGCTCCGCCCCCCAGCGAAACCTAAAAAGTAATTTCTAAGTACTTGGAAACTGAGCAAAAAAGGGTCAAAATAAAATGTTTGAGACTGCGTCTTACAACGGGCTTATCACATGAAGAACATCAAAACCTTATTTTAAATAACCCTAGGAACCACGTCTGGGATCCCTCATGGAATGGATAATAAAAACGGTAGAGAGGCTCATCACAGAATGGTGCACGACTTAGCAGTTTTTCTACAGAGATCCACACACCTCCCCTGTCGCCTAGTCCTCCAAACTCAGCACACTTTAATATAAAGAGATAACGACTTCTGCAAAGTTAACTAGGCAATGTGCGACACAACACACAAACTTAAAAGGATCTGTTTTAGAAAAGCAACTACAAAAATAAGGGACAAAAAATAAAGACAGAAAACCAAGGAAGAGAGATGAATGAGATTGGACAAGGGTGTGTGTGAGAATCCCTTGAGTTGCATCCCTCACTCTAACTCATCCAAGCAGTGAGGGGTCATCTCTCTTTAAACAAGAACCAACATCAAGTCACTGCATGTGCAGGCAGCTACTTGCAAGCACAGAAATAGCCACAAAGCAATCCATATTCAGTTTGCATCCACCAACAGTATGTCACAGTACAGCTCTGCCATGATTTTGACTACATGCAACGCCCTCATCAAATCAAGCTTTGTGTCTTCTGGCAGCATAATTACCTTTTCTTGCAACATTGAGGTACTCTGACTTCATGAGGATGCCGAATCAGAATCTGTCAGAGGGTGGCTGTGACCTCACCTCTGCCACCTTCACAGGTCCTGGATGCATATAGGGCCCTCCTTCTGCAAGCTTTGCATGTTCTAGCTGCGTAAATTAACCTCAACTCTGTACTCTTCACATGTTTGTTATGTTGGAATCTTACCTGTTTGTAAGATTCTGTGCACGCTCTGTTCATCCCCTGTGTTCTTTGTGGAATATCAGGCATACGACACTCGATAGCTGACAGTTGTTCTGCGCTGTCGAGGTGTTCGGATGCCAGGTTGCTTTCTCCAATAAAACTTACCTGGAAAGGCCTACGTTGTCGGAGTTGTCCTTTCTGCACTTGAAGAAGCATCACAACATTTTTGGCGACGGTTTCCTGATGCTCTCCTTCTCCCACGGACTTGTTTGACTCGGCACACCGTCTAGCAATCTGCTCGACCTTCCGTCTGAAAAGCAACCTGGTGATCGCTTGTCATCTTCTTCAGCGCTGTGTGTCCTGCTGTTCCTTAATTTGAATCTTCCTGTTTTCGAGTGATTTTGCCTTCGTTCAAGGTACTGTCGTTTAAATTTTACCTCTCGCGCTTGTTGAACCCCCAGCGTTCCAAGCCTTTCAGTTATCTATCGTCACTGCACCGCATCTGACGTGGGTGAAGCGCACACGCTGTTCTACTTACTCACGTTCACGTTTTGCTTTGACTCTGTGACGCTCTGTGACGCCTCTGATCTAGCGTCACTGAAACGCACCGTCATTGGGCATTGTTACGTGTTGGAACGTGTTGGAACGCCCTCCCTCCTGATAGGCATTGTGCATTGTGCACGTCATCCGCTGCTGCTCTTCACTGCGTTCCACTGTCCTTCCACGACTTCAGCCTGACGCCGTGCAGTTCTTCTTGCCATTCTCTGTCAATATCGCTACGGTGATCTGCTCACCTGTTTTGCAGACACTTTCACGGTGATTTGCACACCTCTCGTTACAAGTTTGTACACTGGATTGCACGTTTTTGTTTTAAAATATCGCTACGTGATCTACTCACCTGTTTTGCAGACACTTTCACAGTGATTTGCACACCTCTCATTCCAAGTTTGTACTCTGCTTTGCACGTCTTGATTTTAAAACTTTTGTGCCTTTCTTTATTTCCGCAACCTTATTTTACTGTCATGGCTTCAAATATTGTTATGCCTCCAATGTTTCTATCCTCTCCAGGGAGAAAATTACAAAAAACACTTTGATGGACAGAATGTAGATCAATGTCTTACATTCACCCCAGTACAAGGATCTGGGCCTAAATCCATCGTTTTTTGCACTCCACACCACCCTGGGTCAGATAATGGCTTTATGCAAATCAGCTCTGACCCTGTGCCTCATGGGAACAGTCCAGTTCGAACTACAACAGCCATATCTTTCCCAGACCGGAATCAAGCATCCGAGGACCGGACCGGTTTCGAGGTAACACCTCTCATCAGCCCGGCTAGCTTGACTCCAGTGGTGTGGAGGCTCTGGGACCCACGTCTGAGCTACCCCAGTACACTCAGGGAGAAAATTACAAAAAACACTTTGATGGACAGAATGTAGATCAATGTCTTACATTCACCCCAGTACAAGGATCTGGGCCTACTCTCCAGGTACACCCTTGATAGACTGGGAGGACTGGGTGGAAATGTTGGATAATTACATCGTTGCTCTAGATGGAAAAAACTTTCACCCCGAAAGGAAGAAGGCACTTTTGTTAAGCACACTTGGAAATGAAGGTCAGAGAGTTTTTAAGTATTTACCTGTTGCTCTGGGTCCCAATGGTCAACCTATGGATGACACTTACAAAGAGGCCCTTAAAAGGCTCGAGACTAGATTTTCTAAAGAGGTCAACTTAGTTATGGCAAGATACCGTTTTTATACTCACCCACAAGCTGAAAATGAGAGTATTGACGATTTTGTTTCCAGGTTAAGTGAACTTTCTATCAAATGTCGCTTTGGTAACATGGCTGATGAGCTGATTCGGGATCCGCTCATAGTTCAATGTCGACACAGGAAAATTCAGGAAATGTGGGCTGCCAAAGATCCTTCCTTAAAAGATGCGATAGACATGGCCAAGGTTATTGAAGAGTCACAGAAGTGTATCAAAGAGTTAGAACGCAGAGACAGGATTTCTTCACAGATTGGGAGTGTTGAGTTTGATGATTGTGAAGAGGGTTATGTAATTAATTCAGTTTCAAAACGTTTTAACAAAAATAATCCAAACAACTTTCCTTCCAAGGTCAAAAGCAAAGAGTGTTGGCGTTGTGGAAGCCAATTCCATTTAGGTGATTTTAAAAAGTGCTATGCTTTAGACCAGACTTGCAGGAAATGTGGTCGCAAGGGTCACTATCTCAGAATGTGTAAACAGGGTGAGAGTAACGATAAAGTCAAACTGTCCGATAGTCTTGACAAACTCAAATCTAAAGTGAATGTAGTAAGCAACAGAGTTTTAATGATTCAGCAACTTGAGTATGATCTGGTTAATGCAACTTATGATTCTCCCAGGTTAACCAGACCCTCCGCTCTTTTTACTATTTGTGGTCAGAAGGTGTCACTCATGGTTGACTCTGGCTCCTTGTTTACCATAATACCTGAATCAACCTTTTCTTCCTTATGGCACAATGTTTCTTTGGCCGAAAAAGACATTAGTCCTGTTGGGTACCAAGGTAAACCCATTGATGTTTTAGGTTACATGTTTGGTGCCATTGTTTTTAAATCCAGGAGTATCAATGGTAAGGTTTACGTTGCCAGAGAAGGTCCTCCAATTTTGGGTTGGATGCACCAGTTCGATTTAAATATTGTGATTAATCCCAACTCACCTGATGTGGTTATGGTAATTGAAAGTGAAGTTCAGGTCAAAGATATTTTAAATGCTGCCCACAGAGTATTTGTAGATAAATTGGGATGCGTCAAAGACTATGTTCATAAAATTGTTTTGAAGCCCAATGCTTCTCCTGTGCAACACAAACTCAGGAGAGTACCCCTTTCTGTTAGACAGGGTTTGAAGGATTTATTGCATGACATGTTAGTTTCTAAAGTCATTGAACCTGTCGAAGCTTCTCCCTGGATTTCTCCAGTGGTAATTACTTTGAAATCCGATGGTCGGTTGAGATTTTGCATCGACCTCAGGTCTCTCAACCAAGAAATAATAACGGATATCTTTCCCCTTCCTAATATCAACGAGTTGTTGCAATCAGTAGGTGGGGGAAAATTTTTCTCCAAAATCGATTTGAGGAGTGCATACCATCAAATTAGATTACACCCTGACTCCAAATCACTGACTGCCTTTATTACTGCCGAGGGTACGTTCCAGTTCACTCGTATGCCGTTTGGTCTCGCCTCGGCTGCGAGTGTTTTTCAACGTATGATGTCCAACATGCTGAAAGGTTTGTCAGGGGTTGTCTACTTTCAGGACGACATTCTTGTCTCTGGGAAAAGTGTGAATGATCATAATTTGGCTTTACGCCAAGTCCTCTTCAAGTTAGAAGATACCGGTTTGACTGTTAATAAAGATAAGTGTGTCTTCTTAACTGAAAGTATTGAGTATTTAGGTTATACGATCTCCTCTGGTGGCATTGCTCCCAAGAAGAACCTTTTGATTGCCATTAGTCAAGCCCCAGCACCTAAAGATAGAGACCAGCTTCGATCCTTTTTAGGGTTAGTCGAATACTATTCGAAATTTGTCAAGGGTTTCGCAAATTTGTCTGAACCTTTGAGAATGTTGTTGAGAAAGGGCAGTAGATTTATCTGGGAAAAGTTGCAAGAGGATTCTTTTCAACAAATTAAGGACAATATTTGCAACGCAGGGATTTTAGCCCCTTTTGATCCTGTGTGCAAATCCTTCCTGACTGTAGATGCTAGTTTAACTGGGATTGGGGTGGTGTTTTCACAACTTCAACATGGAGTTGAAAAAACCATCGCTTTTGCTTCTAGGACCTTGACTCAAGCTGAGAGGAATTACTCGGTCATAGAACGAGAAGCCTTGGCTGCTGCGTGGAGTGTTGAATATTTTTGTGTATATTTGTGGGGTGTGAAGGTTGTTTTGAGAACCGATCACAAGCCTTTGTTAAAGATTTTGTCGGGTGGTGGTGCTGGCAAAGGTTCTGCGCGACTTGCCAGATTTGCAGCCAGAATGCAAGAATACTTATATGAGATTGTTTTTATCCAAGGTTGGAAAAACGTTCAGGCAGACTGTTTATCTAGTTTGTCTGTTGATTGGAAGTTGATTGATCGGGATCTTGAAAGGTCTAATGTGGATGAGGCTGTTGCTGTGGTTGGTGAGGTGTGCGAATCTTCCTTGGGTGCTTTTTCTCAAGATCAGTGGTTGTCTGAAATGAAGAAGGATTCTACCTTGCAGGAAGTGATTCTTCTTATAAGGAGAGGTGCTTGCAGAGAGAGTATGTTGCCTGTTGCTGTCAGGCCCTTTTGGAAACTCTAGGATGAATTGTCTCTTTCTGGTTCTGAGATCATAATGAGAGGAGATCGTTTTGTACCACCTGTTGGTTTAAGGTTGCATACTTTCAAGTTAGCCCATGTGGGACATCTTGGTCAGGGCATGACTATTAGGAGAATAAAGCAAGAGTTTTGGTGGCCAGGCATGGATGATGTGATCCGCGGTTGGGTAGAAAACTGTTGTTATTGCAAGGAGAGTGAGAAGAGGTTAAGAGTTGGACTTCAAAGCAATCAAGGTCACATTTCAGATCCTGGAAAACCCTGGTATAACCTTTGTTTGGATTTCATTGGTCCTCTTTCTGGTCTACCTGCTGATATGCGTTTTGCTGCTGTTATCGTTGACGTACACTCAAAATGGCTTTGTGTTGAGTTTCTTAGAGATATCACCACTAAGTCCACTATTGAGGTGTTTGAGAGTCTGTTTTCTCTAGAGGGTTTCCCCAATATGGTTTTAACTAACAATGGCACCCAGTTAACCTCTAACGAAATGAGATGTTTTTTTGAGAAATGTGGTGTCAAGCACTCTCGTACTTCCTTGTACAATCACATGGGAAATGGTATGGTCGAGAGGTCCAACAGACTCATCAAAGGTACCATTCAACTTGCTTTAGCCAACAATTTAGATCCCAAACGGTTGGTTCAGGACATGATTTGGTCGTACCGGACCACTCTGCACAGTGTCACTCATCTTTCACCTTTCCAGGTTATGCGTGGGCGTTCTCCGGGTTCTAGAACGGTTCCAGCTTGGTTGAAGGATTGGGTACTTTCTGATGGTGAGAGTTTTCCGGTGGGTGTGGCTGGGAAGATTGCAATTGGCGATTGGGTCAAAGTTAGGTCTGGTAGAACTAAAGCTGGTCTGCATAAGTTTAGAGGCCCATTCCGCGTCGTTTCTGTTAACAAATTTTCTCTCATCGTGGAAGGTGGGGATAGATGGAATTTGAGGAATGTTGCTCTTTATCAAAAAGGTAGTTCTCTTCATGTCCCTGTTTCAAAGGGTGAGGGTTGCTCGGGTGCGATGTTCATGCCTGACTCTGATTTCAGTGACTCTGGTATCCGAGAGTCTGTGTGTGATTCAGTTGTTCTTCCTTCTCAGGATGTGAGTTTGCCTGCTGGACGTAGAGTATGTAAACCTCCAACGTACCTTAAAGATTATGTTACCTCTTAGTTTTTTTTTATTGTTTTTTTTTTTCTCTTCCCTTCGGAGTGGGATGGATTCTGCATTGATTTATGTTTATCTTTTTCCTCAGTTTTTTTTTTTTATTTTATTCCCTAGGAAAGAGGATGTGTTATGTTGGAATCTTACCTGTTTGTAAGATTCTGTGCACGCTCTGTTCATCCCCGGTGTTCTTTGTGGAATATCAGGCATACGACACTCGATAGCTGGCAGTTGTTCTGCGCTGTCGAGGTGTGCGGATGCCAGGTTGCTTTCTCCAATAAAACTTACCTGGAAAGGCCTACGTTGTCTGAGTTGTCCTTTCTGCACTTGAAGAAGCATCACAACAATGTTCTTCTGCATCAATTCCCCAACCACTTCTTGTGTAGGCTGACTGCATTCACTAACCCAACAATACAATCCTAGTGTGGGCCGCTTGTGTGTATGGACTTCGCCTCAACAGACATCACCTGTCACAGCTGCTTGCAGCAACCTCGCTCTTCAATACTGGCATGCTGTATCTGAATCCAGTAACCTCACCACTGAGTTCTTGTGAGAGTCGGCCGCATTGTTGGACCATGCCAGCGCGATCTTCACACATTTTTGTGGCATGCAGCCACCAAACCATACAGTTCTGGGTGCACACAGTAAACTAACTACAGAATCTTGTGCCAACATGTTTGGGCCTTACATCTGCAATTTTAGTATGTCCTGACAGCAGACAGTGATCTCACAGTAAACTCTTTCTACAATAGGCAGAGATCTTACCATGCAATCCTAGCATTTTCTGGCTGCGTGCAGTGAACTACAAAACCTTGTTTGGGCAGGCTGCATGCTATGCCCTCTCATCACAGACCTCCTTGGCAGTAACAGACTTGGATCAAGCTTCATTTGACGATCATCTTGATTTCAGTTTGCCCAATAAGGCTCCCTCCAGAAAGCATACTGCTTGATAATATGGGATGCTCTCGTCAGGCATTGCCGTATCCACTTGCAGTGCTGTACATCAGCATGTATCGTTGGAACTACAGCATGAAGACTCAACAGGACACTACACACCGTACTTACGGAAGAACTGAGCGGTGCACTCCCAGCTCAGCAATGGTGCAATGTGCTCCCTGTGCAATAACTGTTACACACAGCACTATCCACTCTCCTCAAAACAGCATTACTGCTCCTCACAGCACTGAGATGTGCTCACCTCAGCATTACTGTTCCACCCAGCAGAACCCACCGAAATGATAACAAAAAGTTTGCTTCACACAGCACCACATTCCTCCCTGCAGCATTACCCCTGGACACAGCACTACCACCCTGCTCATCAGGACACCAATGTCTCCATACACAGCTCCTCGCCCTGTGCTGTAGGCCCATCCCTCACCCAGCTCTGTGCAAGCAGCCGTGTCTCACACTACGCTTAAAAGCTGAAAGTGCAGACAAAACAAACGAGGGGGAGGAGCGCCTTGAATCAGAGGTGAAGGTGGGGCAGCCTGCCAAGATGAAGACACGAGATTCCATGGGAGAAAAGGAGGGTGGAAGGGGGCGGGGGTACCGGGGGGCTGAGATGGGAGATGGAAGAGAGGAGACTGGAAACAATCGCAGCGCTGGAGACAGAGTGACTGACTCCGGATCAGCCAGCGCTATAGAAATGATCCAAGTAGAATTGTGTCGGGGGCTGAGGGGGCGCTGGGACTTGCATAGAGAAACTCGTGAACTGAATCACCTCTGGCCTCGTGCTGACTACACGCTACCGTCCTATGCTTACACCAGGTGCAGCTTCATTCTCACCGAGGCCCTGGGATTTGCATTGCTAAAGGTCTCAACTGCATGGGTATTAAGGCTCGGTCGATGAACTCCGAAGCGACATCCACTGGTGTCCAGCTGCTGAGACACAAGATCTTCCTTCCGAGGCATCCCCGACTAGTTTCATACAAGACAACCACATTGGTCAGTCTAGTCTGCTCTGCGGCGGGAACGGGCACACGGACAGCGGGAGGGGGGGCGGGAACAGGCACAAGGACAGCGGGAGGGGGGGCGGGAACGGGCTCACGGACAGCGGGAGGGGGGGCGGGAACGGGATAAAAAAAATCGTAAAATATGCCGCTTACCTGCTAGCAACTCTTGGAAAGTGAAATTGCGCAGCCCACCCCTGCAAAGCACACGTCGGAAATGAAACCAACATGCAGATACGAAAAAAAAACAAAAAAAACGCCCACCGCCGCATGACGCACGGAAATGGGCGGGATGAGTAAAAATCGCCGGAAGCCCACGAATCTGCTCGGGGAATGAGTGACGCATCTCTGTTCCAATGGCTAGCCTCCATTTATGGAGCTAGCCAATGGAACAGAGAGGCGGAACAAAGCCCCAGACTTTTCTCAAAAGATTTCGCCTGCGCGAAACGCTGCTGCGCAGCTGTTCGCCAGGCGAAACCTAAAAATATTGAATAAGGGCAAATAAAAGGGAAAAATATATATTTGTGCCACAACCTCTTCTTTATATACAAACAGAAACTGACTCAAGCCATCATAAATCAGTTGCTGGCTGCCTATTACTATGAAAACATTTTATCCTGGGTAAACAACAGATAGGAGTGTATGCTAGTCCATGCTGCCTTGGGACTATCCAACCACAGGAAGGCATCAGGAACAGTGTGCACACATTACATGTCAGTTGAGCGCTTAGTCCCACTGAGCAGTGGTATTGTAAGTGGAAGCCATTGTAAATCTGTGTGGATGTAGATGTTTCGCTTGTATGTGTACAGACATCCGTGCAGGGCTATCATGGGCCTGAATCCCATTGTTACCCTTGTTCTAAAGATATGCTCCTGATCTTCCTCAACGGATTGAAAAGAGCTCTAGTTTTAGAACCATCAGTTTGAGGTTGAATTTCAGTTTGTAATGGCCAATCCTGCTAACTACCTATCATGGCATCCTAGAAATAAAACCAGGGTGGGTGTAAGTCAAGGAGAAACAAGTGAGACTAGTAATTGTGGAAGCAGTGCCCTGGGTTTCACTCTTGATGGCATTTAACAGGTCACCACCGCCGACAAATGCATTCACCGTATCTAGTGTTCTTGCAAAGAGGACAGGTGAAAAAAAATTAAAAACGCAACCATCACTACACAGTGGAAAGCAAACATGAGCTAGAGACAATAAAGAAACTTGGCCAAGAGCTCCCCATAATTGTCAAAGGGATTTTGATCATGGTGTGTCACAAAGTCCTACCAAAATTACTCACTGCAAAAATAATGCAACAGGGAGTTGTTTTGCTAAAGGGCCAATTACACAGATGTGGCCCTCAAGCCAAGGATGCTGACATGAACTCCTGCTGTTCACTGAAAAAGACAGCAATTCGCTAAGGGAGAAACTCCGTGCCAATTTCTTTAAAGCACCTACTTGTTGGTATTTTTCGTTCTCATCAATTAATTTTTCAGGCACCAAGAAAGAGAAAGAGAGAGCTTGTGTGCTTCGCCTCAGAAGACAGAATATGCACGCCAATCATGAAGACTAACAATGGTATAAAAACCAAGAGAGAAAGAGCTAGAACTTGGATATGTAATCCGACACAGTGTTCACATCAATCGCTCACAAAATGGTCACAGAATACTAATACATCACAGGAGGAACATGACTGGCGTCTCAGTCAGTACTGGAAAAAAAATGAGAGAATTGAGGAGTGAATAAAAGTCCGGCATACTACTCAATACATCCTTCCCACTGAAGAAAGAAGAGGGGCAAAAGGAAAACCGAATCAAAACATTAGAACACAAAACTAAAGAATCCTGTTTGACACAATCCTTGACCCCCACAGACAGATTCCTTGTAATTCCCATATGCTTCACTCTGGCTGCAATGGAATCAGGACCAAAAATTTCAGAGCAGAGATTCACAGATTCACACACACACACACACACTCATACTCTCAAAAGTGGTGCCAGAACAACATGCCCATCTGTTTTACCCTACAACCAGTTACACACACACTCTTAGCCATGTCACAGCACAACTTACCTTTTTCCTGCTTCTTGACGTCTCACAAACAAACTTCAACACACTTGCTCCCACAATTACTCTCAAAACAATATCTTCTATTAACAAGGACATAGTTGTGAAGCTGGATCACGGCCCAGAAACGATCGGAAAGGACTAAATTTGTTTATACTGTGTGGTGTAATGATGCAGTATGACCATATCTTCTCACACAAATACTCTTTGCTTTCGAAACTCGTTCTCCATGCACTCACAACACACGAGTTTTCTGTTCAACCTTTCGACTTGCCCATTACATTGGGGACCATACTGTTAATTGTACACCATCATTGGTAGCCAGTGTTTTGAGATATTCTTCCCTAGAAAACATTCTTTAAAGAACTCAGTTACACTCTCATTGGTGGCCTGGTTCACAAACCTTCACTTCGGGCCACTTGGAGCAGTAGTCAATCAAAACTACAGCATATTTAAGATCACAGGGCAAGATGTGCAATGGAACTGGCAAGTCAAAAGCCACTTTCTCCCAATGATGTTCAGGCACAACCATAGGGGTGAGCGGTCAATGTCTGGCTCCCAGCATCCTATCGCTATTACCACTCGTTCTCTCACTCAACTACCAGCCATTTTGTCATAAAAAATGTCCCTGCACCAATCCCTTCACAGAGGACATAACAGGGTGCTGCTACCTTGAATTTGTTTGTCCTGCACAGCCATAGGAGGCACCTATTTTCCTCCTTTACCCAATATGCGGCCTTCAATCTCCAACTCCTTGGAAACATTTCAGAAAAAACGAGCTTCAGGGTGGATATTCTTATGGTCCGGCAAACTTTCACCGGCACTTCTGATAAATGAGCTCCAATTCATCCTTCTCATGCTCCATACTCCACTTCTCATCAGTGAATGTCTCAATAGAAAAATTGATTTCACATAGACCCACTACCACACCAGAATATCCCGTTCACCTTATCAGAAACATTTCCATGTATGGACAGCTGAGACAAATAATCTGCAGTGACATTAATCTTTCCAGCACAGTCCACCTTGAAATTATTGTGCTGTAATTTAGAGGCAAGCCTTGCAATGCAAAAGGTAGAATTGCAATCCCTATCCAGGGGCAAGATTTCCACCAGATTTTGTGGTCAGTTCTGATACAGCCACACATAGTTTTGAAATTGTACTGCATCCCAAATACTGGCCATGCCACATTCCACTTATCTTTCCTAGCCTTCTGAGAAAATACACGTCCTACGCCATACAGACTGGCATCTTCCCCACACAAAATTGTTTCAAGGTGCATGCATTTACAAATGTCTGCCTTAATTAAATCAAAATCTGCTTCATGCACTGCAATCCTCACAAATTCCATATTTCACCTCAGAAACATCTGAATGGGCTCCATTTGTTTCTACAAAATATGGTGAAATATTTACAGAGACCAGCAAATGACAGTAATATCCTTGTTGACCGGTGCAGGAGCTCACACCATGCCCTTCACCAGCACAATTATGGGAATAATTTCACAGCAGAAACAGGTTTGTCTAAGATAATCAACTTACTCCCTCACTAGTTCGCATATGTCCCCTTATACAGCCCATCGGTTTTCTTTCAGACATCTACTATCTTCATTTCTTGAAAAGATTAAAATATTAACTTGGAAAGACTTAAAGGACCCATTGTCCCTATGAACATGGAGCATAGCCTTCTGAAAGACAGAGGCAGCTGAGGCAGTCCAAACGGTATCCTTCTGACCTAGTACATCCCATGGGAGTGAGGAAGCCAGTAAAACACTTGGACTCGTGTGCTAACACAAGCTGGTGGTATGCAGAACATTGATCCAGAGTGGAAATAAAATCTAGTACCCTTTCTCCTCCTCACAAAAGCATAGGCACCAACTCATTAATATTGGGTTGTGGGTGGCAATCAATAAGAATCCTGGAATGTAATGCTCTCAGGCTTCCACAATCTTAATTGATCAGATTTGACGAATAGAACTCTGGGTCTCGTCCACTCTGAAGAATCAACTTCTTCAATTACAACATGTTTCATAAAAACGGTCAGCACGTTCTGCAAATCATCTCGAACACTCAATGGCATTCCTCCTTTTTTCCACAGAGATAGCTTTGTTTTTTTAACTTACTTTTGTGCATTAAACCGCCCAGTAAGCCCAATTGTTCTCAACACACATCAGGGATTTGTTTGAACCACTCATTCTTTTCAGTCTCCTGCACCACAAATTCCTTGCTCCTAGTATTAAGAATTATGCCCAATTTCTAATGATCTTTCCATCCCTGTATATTGATTCCCTTGTTCAATAGATAAAGCTTAATACCAGCACTCCTGCTGATGAAAATTATGCTCACTTTAGCAAAACCTAATATGTTGATTTTGCTACTCTCAAAATATTCAGCTAGAATAACGGATGCTTCCAAGTCATTTACTCCCATCGACATTCCAACCTTACACAGGAACACTTCTTTGGTAATAACACAAGACTAGGGCAAGCCCAGGTCTGCAATAAGCAATGATGTTCTACCCAAGACGGCAACTTGACACAAGGGAGGACACTTAATCCCTTCTCTTCAATGACTACTAAGGCATCTTAAAGAGCAAGCGCTATCCTTGTTCCTCAGCCGGTTCAATCTTGAAATTGCAATTAACACAGCGGACCTCCTCAATTCCCATGACACAAGCAAATATGGTCTATTTCCCATTAGAATCAATATTAAATTCTCTACATACTCTGGCAAATGTCCTATTTTTCTACAATATTTACAGTGCTTTTCAATGGCAGGACAACATTTACAGATGACTTGCACTTCCACATTTATAACCCTTTGTCAACTTGTCATCCCTCTTCATGGAAGCTCACCATTACTTGCATGATTACTCATACTGCACACACTTACTATATCACTACCCCCTTATTCACAGTCGTCATCAATCTCTCGGACTATACTTTTGCTTTGGTCGTTATTATAAGATCTTGCAATTTATGATCTACCTGAACCCATAATTGCTCTTGAATTTTTTGCTTCTAACACAGACTGTTATATGATCTCTAAACATACCACCAAAATTACAAGTCATAGAAAATTCCACGAGCAGTCAGGAACTCATCAAAAGAGTCTCCTTCCTTTTCTAAATGAGTCTAAAACTTGCACTTATCTACAGAATACTAGTTTTTTTTATATAAATCTTTTTATTGTTTAAAGCAAAAAATAAACAGACATATCTGGTGCCATACATACATCCAATAATGACAGGGTGAATTGGTACATAAAAACAGGATAGTCGTGGAATAGCAAGGATATTCGAGAGGCTCGCACTATTGAGCACAAAATAAAATTGCATCAGTATAACCGGTTAATGTTTAGTTGCGGACCCTCAAAACCTTTCCACCCATAAAATCAACTGCAGGAGAATCATGGCAACCAGATACTAGAGGTTAAGGATCAACGTCAGGATATTTCGCCAATATTACGAGTAAAGGAAAGACTGAGAAAAAATTGAAAAAGAGAAAAAAACATATGGGCGATAACAGAAAGAAAACAATAAACCCATCCCCCCACCCTGCACCGCTGCAAACGGCTATCGCCTAACCCCCAGTAGCAGTGTGCCTGTCGCCCCAACTAACTAAGTTCTAAAAGAAGAAATCTACCGAAGTAGAGAAGAGAAGTGGAGGAGGGCATATTCGTACAGGCTCCCGGTCGCCCCCCCTCCCCGCCAGAACCAAGGACCCCCAAATTGAAGTCAAAAAATCAATCGGACAGCAAATATGTGTCTTGACAAGGGGATCTTCAAACACCGCCCAGCCTTACTATAGCATAAGTTTAGAAAATCCCGTGCCCATCGATACTGGAGTCAAACCCAGTCTTTCGATCTTATCTTTGCCCCTTCCGATCAGACACAGGAGTCCCCTCCTGATAAGCCACCTCTTCCGCAAGACAGTCAGAGTACGAGGAAAATATAATAGAACTCAATGCAAGACAAAGTAGTAGAACGAGAGTGCCGTGACCATCACCAGGTCCAGAGACTCTCTTCCCCGTTGTGAACTCCCAGCGTTGATTAATCCGCCATCTTAGCGGCTCCGATACATAGGGAAGTGAAGCAATGTCATTCCAATAACAATTCTCATCAAAAGTTTCTGGGGTGGGAACATCAATTAGTCTTTCCTTAGTCGGCAACGATTGTATGCTTAACAATCCATTGGTGGCATTAAACTTGTGTTCATCTTTCAAAACACTGGTCAAAGGCTCAGATACCTCACACAATGGGGGGTCTACTTCCTTCATCAGAGTGGCCATATTGGGTGTCTCTGTAGTCGCTGTTTCTTGTAATGGTGTAGGGTCCGGTCCGATTCGTAACATCTCAACCAAGCGCTCCATCGTCATCTGAATGCGGTCTTCATTGTACACATGAAGTGACCCAACACAGTTCGCAGCGACGGTTCACTCACAGTCTGTTCAACCACTCTTGGATCGGTAACGATCATGATCGCTTCGCCCAGCGGCTCGATCTCTCAGAGGGGAACGGGCAAATAGGAAACGGTCGACTGCAGAGGGAGACTTATATATTGTTTCGATGATATCCTGGGGCTGCCACCGCAGTTGGAGAACCAAACCCAGCGAACACCAGCAGGCCCGTTACCGGGTCACTGGGCAGGGCCCCCGTCCACAACTGCTAGCGTTGGGCTGTCACCCCTCCTCCGACCCTCACCAAGGCAACCAACCGTCATCCGCATGCATCCGAAAAAGCGAAAGAGAAATTTCCTTTTTCCACTCCGGTAGACCGGACCCAATCACACCACCACAGCCGATGTTGTTCAACTGAAACCCGGATGGGCCAGCACTCGAGACCCCGGCTTCCGGGCAGATCTAGGCCGCAAACTTCCACTCCACATATCTTCGTCAGCCGAGCAAGTAGGGATCTCGGGATAGCACCATGAATCTCACGGCAGGTTCATACACATTGCGGCTGGGCGCAAAGACAGGATAAAGGACAGGATATTCCAGCGGGAGGCAGAGGTCGGCGGAGCCGGGAGCCTACACGGCCATCTTGGTTGCTAGAGTGGCTCCTCCCCCCCAGAATACTAGTTTTAAACTTGAACCCATCTTTGATTCTAAGAACAGCCCTTCAAACTCCTTAATGTCCCCATTTCCTTCTTTTAGTACAATCTGTGGCATTGTTCTATAGAGCACTTGACCTTCTGAGTTTAAGCAGAGAAGAAGAATATAGGTACACCCCTTAAAAAGCCACTTTCCTTGCCTATTTGGCTCTCATGTAAGTTACAAATTCCTCTTTCAGCCTGGTGCAAGGAAGTGGGGGCTCTCCTTTAAGTTGAAGGAATTTCTGAGGTGGCTCCAACTACAGGTTTGATGAGAATGGAGAAAAGCCACACAAAATAACTATAGTTAGTGCATCATAAAACATGGCGTAATAATATGATGATATCTCAGAAGCCTGATGAATGAAAAATGATCTGGGACATAAAATCTCAGGGATGTATTTAACAGAAGAGAGACACAATGAAATTATTCTATAACACATGTGCAGATCACAGGCAAAGGGATGAAAACCATACAGTAGTATGCCTCAAAAACGTGTGCATATCACAGATGCAGGACATAAAAATAATTGAAGCCAAGTCAAGTCTCTTGAAGATAAAACACTTACTGAATAGTACTTATAACACAGTTGTGGCAGTACTGTAACCACCCACAAATACACAATAAAAAGCCCAGAGCTGCCTCCACTTATTTACACTGCAAATATCAATTGACTAGTAAACAGTACCAGAATTCTGCAAGAGATTCTTAGAGTAGATTGCTCAAGGTTTTAAAACAAAAATATTGGTTGAATAAAAAGTAGGGAAAAAGAGAAATAGTTGACAAGATTTTCATTTCCCTACTTCGGTCCCCCCCCATTCCAGTCCTCACGGAATGCGGGCATCAAGTCCACCATAGGAAGCACCTATCAAGTCTCCTTTTGTTTTGCATGAATACATGGAATAAAGGCTCCTCTCCCACATCCTCTTTCTTTTCCTGTCTGCAGACAGGTAAGTGCCTATCGTTTTTCACCCCTGATTCAGCATAAGGTTGCGTTATGTCTTCTACTGAGAATACTGCCAGCAGATTCTAGCAGGGGCAAGCATACCAAGAGTTGGTTATCATGCTCCCACCTCGAGTGTGTATGATTTCCCAACTTGCGGCTACACTCTCTATTTTTATTTCAGAGTGCACACTGGACGAAGCCTTGGGAAACTGAATCCACTCAATGATATTTAGTGCACAAACTTTTGTTTGCAGGGTCGAAGCCGTTCGGTGATGAACTGAATAAGATGATTCAATGGTCTGCAGAGAAGAAGATTTTAAACCCCTTCAGCTTATTCTTAGCAAAAAATCCTTTGTTCAAAAACAGAATCAGCAGTGGTGGAAAACAAAACGCTCAATTCCTTTTTGCAGCCGAGCTCGAGGAGCATAGTTTGCCATTAAAACCTAGCCAGAAGGACAGACTGAAAGAATTCTATGAATAAATGACTATTTGGCAGTGGGAGTGAGACTTCACAGCTTTCTTCCTCAGTCGCAAACCAGGGGTTTTATTCAACCCTTTGGCAAGTCAGAAAAACAGATGGTTCATTATATCCAATCCTGAATATCAAGCCTTTGAACCATTAGGTCAGTCTGGAGAGGTTTTGGTGGTCCCTCTTCAACAAGTACTTCCTTTGCTTCACATGGCGACACTTAACAATGCTGGATCTGGAAGATGATTATTTTCACATGCCAGTCCATACCGACAGTCAACCCTTCCTGAGGTTTTGTTTAAATCACAGACATTTCCAGTTCCAGGTTCTGCCCTTTCCTTAGCCAACCACTCCTGACTTTTACCAAGGTAATAGCACTTTTGGTGGCTTCCTTACAACTTAAAGGGTTTTCCATATTACCATATCTGGATGATTGGCTAATTTCTGCCTCCTCTTTCTTTAAGGCTCAGGAAGCAGTGGTGGCGATGCAGACTCTTCTTCAGAATCTGGATTCAAGTTGAATCTTCCAAAATACCAACTGGTGTCAGCTCAGGTCAGGAGTGTCATCAGTGTGGTCTTCAACACAGAAATGGGACAGATGTTTCTCTCTCAGGAGATGATCCGGTCTCGCCAGCAGACACTTTGCAAACTCCTGTAGATGTCATCAGCTCCACTGAAATTCTGGTTGAAGGTTCAGAGTCTCATGGCAGCAAGAAAAGGGGTGGTTCCTTGGCCCTGTTTTCATTTGAAGCACTGAGTGAAACATCTAATGCCGGGACACTCCTAGGAGCATTTCTGCGTCTCTGCGCTTTACAAATACCACTCATCATCATCATCTCTTGATTCCCTGGGACCCAGCCAACAGTACCAGGTTCCAGTACAGGTCACTCAGGAAATAATCCAGTAGATCAACTGCTGACTCCACACCCCCAATCTAGAGAAGGGGACTCCTTTCCATCACCTGTCTCGCTTCAGTTGACAACAGACAGCAGTCTTTGGGGGTGAGGTGTGACATTGATGGACAGGGAGTGCAGCGGTCTGTGGTCTGCATAGGGACGCTGTTATTAATCCAACTGAAGGGATATGGATGCAGTCTAGACAGCAGTTCAGCTTTTTCAGGCACAGTTAGTGGAGCAGGTGTGGTCATTAGGGCAAACAGGTGACTCTGTTATCTCAATCGTCAAGGGGGGGCATGGTCATCCAATTTACACTCTCTGGCAGCTCAGATATGCTCCTGGGTGGAGGTTCATGTAGTCTACCTGAAAGCAGTGTATATCGGGGCCCCTTGAAATTTCATGCCGACAGTGTCGGTCAGAATCTACTGGCATCAGAGTCATTCCAAGTTGCACTTCCTCAGGTTCAACAATTTTTTCATTTGTTTGGAGCCGCCATGGATGGATCTGTTCGCTCCCCTCACACTGCCTTACTTCCACAGTTTTGTTTAGAGATTCCTTGTCCACCAGCAATGGCAGTCGATGTGCTGTCAATACCTTGACTGAAAAGTCTCTTTTATGCCTTCCCTCTCATTACCCTTTCCCGAAGGTGCTTTAAAAGATTTGGGGAGAGGTTGTTGTACTTCTTGTGGCTCCATTTTGGCTGTGTCACTCATGGTTCTTGCTCCTTATGTCCCTGTCCTGGATGGGAGGTTCTTTCAGCTTCCTGTAGCCCCTTCTCCTCTTCAGTTTCAATTCCTGTTTACAATCCACCTGAAGTGATTAAGTCTGACTGTATGTGGAACCTGAAAAATTGAGTTTGGTATCTTTAGCTCCAGTGGCCAAAGAGATTCAGAGATCTAGAAGATTGACCACCAGATCTTCATATAAAAAAATTGGAATTCATTTTCCACCTGGTGTACGAGACATGCCTTGGACCCTGTGTCGATCGACCCTCTTAAGATTTAAGACTTCCTCCGGGAGGGTTTCTTTAAAATTTGAGTCCCTTTACTCAAGCGGGCCATTGTGCAGCTATCTGTGCTTTTCGAGGAGTCAGTGGTAAGCTTTTAAATGGTGCTCCCTTGTTTCATAGGTTACTGAAAAGTTTCTGTTTACTGAAGCCATCCTTTCCAGTTAAATTACCAGATTGGGATTTGCTCAGCAGTCTTCAGGGGTTCACTGTTACCTCTCTTTGAATGTTTAGACACTGTCCCATAGTAGGAAGCTTGCTCTGTATGTAGTATATCGAAACAGGATATACTTTGCAAAGAGTCCAGGTATTCCCTTATGAGTGGACAGGGCTTGCGCTAGCAATCCCAAGTTGCAAAATTAAGGGGTAGTGTGGTTGAGAAGTCTTAGGCTTAACAGGGAGGAGTGTGTGACATCTGCAAATGCACGCAATAGTCAATAAATGATGCACACAACTCATTAAGGAGATACACACCAATTTATACAAAATAGCACAAATCTTTATATACGTTTCGGCACCAGAATCGGTATGATCAGGTAAGCATGTTTTTCAAGAGAAATACTTTTGCATTTAACAGTCAACACCATTAGTGCATTCTTTAGAGGCTGCAATATTATCCTATGGAAGGAAAATAAATAAGGCATACAAATTCTTTGCAGCAACCTCCTGGACTTGAGGTGATTATCGGACAGGGTCCAAGGTAGCACCAGCAGGGCACCTCTAGGGGCATGGACGCGGCAGGGTGAAAAACAGCATCAGGTGCCCAGTGCAAGTCAATGGGGATCGGTATTCATGAGCAGACGCTGCAGTGTCAGACTGAGAGACCAGTCGGGCTGCAATAACAGGAAGGTTCAGACCTCAGATGGGGGAAATCTTTGGTCCTCTTCTCCAAGGCCCAGGGGCGACGGGTGCAGAGGTGTCCTTACGCATTGGATTTTCGTCACCGGTAGCAGTCAGGGTAGATGGGGCCTGTAAACAGTTGCAGGTGGCGTTGGACAGTCGACAGTGGGGAGACGTAAGGTAGGCTTCGAGTCCGGATGGTCTGTGGACCACGTTAGCACTGTTGGCCCACTTCAGCTCGAGGTAGGGCGCTCGGGTACAGTGGGGCTTCCCGGTGTCGGGTTTACTCAGTTTTGGAGCCTCACAGCTCAGTCTTTGATGCCTGCACGAGGCAGGGAAACAGCTCCGCTGTTCCACAGAGGTTCCTGCATCTTTGGAGAAGTGCTGGCAGTCCTTCCAGGCTTTGTAAGATCAGCAGCTTGCAGGGTGAGACGGCTTTGGCCCAATTGTCAAGACTAGGCAAACAGGTCGGCATGGCTGGTGCCAAGTCAGTTGCTTCTTCTGCAGTTCTTGCTTTTGCTGCTCTTCTGCTCTTCTTCTTTTGGTCAGCAGGATCTGATCCTCTGGTGCAAGGGGCTCCCCTAAATACTGAATTTAGGGGGCGTTAGGAGAGTGAAGGTTAGAAGTCAATGAGCTACCTACCCTTGGGGTCATTACGCCCCCTATACGACAACTTCCTGAGGGAGGTAGTCATAACCAGGTCCCAGAATTTCTGATTTTGCCATCACCAAGATTGCAAACTTTAAAAAGTTGGCTCCACGTCAAGTAGCCCACCTTAGGGGTGGCGCTGCCCTGAGGGTGGATATGCCTGTCTGACAAGCTAATTTTCCCGCCTGTCCAGGTTCCAAATGGTTATGGACAAAGGGGGTTGGCCTCTTCTTCGAGGAGAGAACCCAGCTGTGCATACCAAAGGCGGTAGGCCCTTTGAAGCTCCCCTGACTTGCAATGCTAATCTGCAGGTCATCCTTTGGGATGAGGGGCACCATACTCCCTGCCTAAGCAAGCTTGGTCTATGGTCCCCGGAGAGCAAAGGCTCTCACCCTTGGGGGTTAGAAACTCATCTCTGGTGCCAGACTGGTTATCCAGTTAGTCAGCACACCAGTGGCTGGTAGGTTTTCAGAGGGCACCTCTAAGGTGCCCTTTGTGTGCATGTATTAACTCACTCCGACACTAGCATCAGTTCAGGTTTATTAATAAGAGATGTTTGATACCAAACATGCCTATTTTCAGAGAAGCCATCATGTAGCTGGGGAACTCGTTACAACCGGTGTCTAGCACATGCTTGTAAAATGGCTTCACTGTTCACTTGTACTGGTAGCAATTGAACTGATTAGCATAGGGGCATACATGCTCATGCGGGAATGCCCTCATTCGTAGTATAGTGGAACGTGCATTAAAGCTGTAAGGCCAGCTGTAAGGGTGGCACAATACTTGCTGCCGCCCTTAGGGACCATCTTAAGTACCTCAGGCCCTAGGCATCATGGGTACCATTTACTGGAAACTGTCAGAGGATACTAAAGTTATTTACAATTGGAGGAAATAATGGTACCGTTTTGGGAAAGAGATCTGGTGCTGGGGGCCCAGTTAACAGGAAACCAGGGCACTTTAAGCGAAAATCACATCAAATACCAGGCAAAAAGTCGGGGTGACCATGTCGAAAAGAGCAAATTCCTACGCCTGTTAAGTTGGTTAACGGTTGAGTTGGCTTTTTATTAGCCATTAGGTCAGTTAGGAGGATTGGGGAGCTGGGTTCATTAGTCATTTCTTCTCCACACCGTACCATCCTTCCTGACAGAGAGATCATTTGTCCTGATTCCAAATTCCTTACCATGGTTACTTCTAATTTTCCCTTAGACCAGGAGGTTGTGTTGCTGGCTACAGGGGCAGTTACCCAGAGTAATGATTTTTCTTAACTCAGTGTCTAAAGTGCTCTTTTGTGATATTTAGCTAGTACTCAGGAATTTGATCTTTCACAATCCCTTTTTAGGTCTCGCTAGAGCCAGCGCATGCGCTGCTCTAGCAAGAAATTTAGTAGCTGGTTTTAAAAGTGCTACCCATGCCGGCCACCAGCTTGCCATTACGCGCACAAAACGTGCACAGCTGCCATCTGGCTTGCTGTAATGGTTCATTAGGCCTTACAGTGCACGCGTGATTCCAGTCCACTACCCCCTCCCACTCCCTCCTCGTCAGCTCTTCATTTTCCTTTCACTTTCGCACCCCCTACCCCCACTCACTCCCTCCTCGTCAGCTCTAGTAAGGTTTAGTTACCAAAGTGTTTGGTGGTAAAAATTAGACTATTGGCTAGTGTCTGCTCCTGGAACTTCCTCCCTAGACCGCAACAAATCTCTTTTGTAGAAGACTGTGCCTGAGCTATTCTTTTCAAACAAGAGTGTCTGACTGTTTGATCTCTGTCACTTAACTGACAGTTTTATTTGTGTCAAGAGAGTGTATGAAATTCCCCTACTACAAGGTGCTGGCATTCCTAGTCCAAGGGGGTGAAAAAAATGCTGTGGCTGCATCCTCCCCCTGCCTTTCCGCACTCTAAGGATCATTAATCACCGAAACACGACATCCGCTACCTTAAATCACACCCTCCCCCCTCCTGACATCGAACACCATAAAGCGCCAAACCATTCGGTTGCTCAGCATAAATATTTCATCTGCGTCACGCGGGACTGTACTAACATGTTATTCAAAGGGGGAGCACCCTCATGAAAGCCCAACAGTGAAGAATTGTTGAAACATAAAGGCATTGTTGAATCGATCACTGCGGCCCTACTACAGCGGTGTTAAGTATGTAACGTGTGGGTTTCTACTACTGTGTAAGAAAATAATGTTTTATTGAAAAAAGTAAATTCATTTAGCCTTGATTGGAGCAGTTATATCTTACGAGTAGTTTTCCTGTTAATTTGACTACTTCACCAACTACTAAACTGATTTGCTAAACCTACGCTTGGGATTAGACGCTTTTCAAAGAATGCAGCGTTTTCATCTCTTTCCAACTGCTTTTTGTTTAGTGTAAACCCGTTACGGTTCATTGTATAATCGTTTTATGCGTAACTGTCACACAGTGGTTTATAGTTAATAGGGACTCGTGTCTGTGGGTCTAACTGCAGTCCTAAATGTGTTAGTAAAAGTTATAGGTATTCATTACAGTGCGAAACTAGCCTGTGCCGTAACTTTACTTTCAAATGGCTGTGAAGATTAATCGTTTTCTGACAAGAACAAGCATTTGCAAAGTAATAAGTCTCGAACCTACACGAAGGAATGAAAGAAGTTGCCGAATGGATGAAACACAGCCGTCTGAAACTGAACTCAGATAAAACAGAAGTCCTCATCTTAGGTACATCCCCCTCTGCATGGGATGACTCTTGGTGGCCGGAAGCCCTTGGAAAAGCACCCATCCCGACAGACCACGCACGGAACCTAGGCGTCATCCTGGATTCTTCACTCTCAATGAATAGACAAGTCAGCGCCGTATCCTCATCCTGCTTCAACATTCTTCGCATGCTCAAAAAAACATTTCGCTGGATCTCCACCGAAACCAGGAAAACTGTCACCCATGCTCTGGTTACGAGCCGACTGGACTACGGAAACACCCTCTACGCAGGTACCACCGCTAAACTCCAGAAGAAACTCCAACGAATCCAAAACGCCTCAGCCAGGATCATATTAGACATCCCACGCAACGAACACATCTCTGGTCACCTGAAAGACCTCCACTGGCTACCCGTCAATAAGAGAATCACTTTCCGACTGCTAACCCACGCACACAAATCACTCTACGACATCGGACCAGAATGTCTCAACTCACGACTGTCCTTCTACACCCCCTCCCGCCAACTACGTTCTTCCAGCCAAGCCCTCGCCACTGTACCTCGCATCAACAAGACCACCATGGGAGGCAGATCCTTCTCATACCTGGCTGCTAGAACATGGAACTCACTCCCCACTTACCTTCGCCTTACCCAGAACCACCTAGCATTCAGAAAGCAACTTAAAACATGGATATTTGACAAGTAATCCTCCTCCCCTTCCTAAGCGCCTTGAGACCCTCTGGGTATGTAGTGCGCTATATAAATTCTTTGACTTTACTTGACTAGTCCAACATTTTATTATTCAAAAATTAGTCCAAAATCAGATCAAATTCCAACAGAACAAGTATCCAATCAAATATACATTCCACGACAAAATTACTTCCAAATCAATGCTTCTTGGTCCAATAAGAAATAACAACTTAGAACAGCCTACGCGTTTCGTCCACTATGGACATCATCAGGGCTGTAAAATGATAAAACAAACACAATCAGAATACCAACTTGGTGGTGCACAATCTGCAAAATACCTATACATGATTAAATTGTATTAATGTCACTGCGGTGAAGAATAGACATCCTGTGAATGTACAGTTGTTTGCCAAAAACTCCACACCACTGGGCCCTTTAGAAACAAGCATTGGCATAGCCAATAGGTCTCGCCTTTGGGACCTTATAAGTGTTTAGCCATGCAACAGTTGATGTTGCACAAAGGATATTGTGCTGGATAACTAAACACTTATAAGATCCCAAAGGCGAGACCTATTGGCTATGCCAATGCTCGTTTTTCTTTTGGTACTGCTACTAAGCAAAAAAGTTTCTTCCTGTACTATAAGTAGAGCAACTCAGCAGGCCATTTTACACGCTTATAATTCTGTGGCGAAGCGCCTTCTATATTTGTTCAAGGCTGTTCTACCGAATCCATTTCTGAAGGGAGTCAACGAGGGCTTCTCATCATTCGTTTATTAACTATTACCGTCTTGAGGTTTTGCGTGATGTTTCTCATAATGTTGGTGTGAACGTGCTCAAAGTAGTAATGAAGTAACTATTGCTGGTAATAAAGTACTAAATAACAAGGTGCAGAATTCTATTTTGTTTGTGATTTCCTTATTCAGTAAAAACTGAAATGGGGACCCAACGAGAGGGTTATGAACTCATTAGTAATGGGTTCATTTATAAGTCTTTGTAATGAAGGTTGATCTACAAAAGTAACTCTTCCAGTCGCAGATAAATATACTTTTTGAGGGTTGTCCAAAAAGCTGCAATACCAATAGCCATCAACTGAGCCATGGCTTACAATGATTTTTATTTGTGAATTAATCAGGCTATGCTGCATCACTCGATAAGGAAATGTCTAATAACTAAAAATAAATATTAAGGAAATGTAAACATTTTCGGAATATACCCAATAATCTGAGTTTAAGGTTGTGGGTTATTGGTACAATCCAAATTTTGAATTAAGCATAATTTCACGATGTTCTGAGGGATTTTTTTGTAATGTGTTTTTATGTTAACTGACTTATAATTGAAATCAAAACTATAGAAAAATTAAAATGTCCTACTATTGTTCATTCTTTCACTACTTCCAAAAAACAGTACTTCCACACGTGTGAGTGGGCCTATTGATTAGGACAGAAGAGGCCCACAAATCTGACATGTAAAGGGAGAAAGAAATGTTATAATAAGATAGACTTCTGTGATGGTGGTTGCCCATTGATTTTGAGCCCAAAGGCTGCCTTCAACTAAAGTAACTTATGAATCCCAGGCATTTCTAAAAACTAGACACACAGAGTCCATGGTGGTGTGGCTTGCTAGGATCACACTGCTTTTTATTACTCAGAATGACCTACAATTGGCAAACTTTGAGTAAAATCACTGAATTTCCTCACATTTTCTAGAGAGACAGTTCAAGAATCTGAGGGAAACAACAAACATCCTACCACCTAGCATTCTCACACCTCTCCCAATAACAATGGCACTCCACTTGTGTTGCTGGACCCATCACCCTCGACAGGAAATGTCCCAAAACGCACTGTGGAAAGATTTTTGCTTTCAATTACACTTGGGGGTAGCTGTGGTACTAGGGCCAGGAGTAGGAAATCTTATCAACACAAGACATGTTTTAAAACGACATATCATTAGGAGTTAAGGGTGGTGTGCCTTGTTTGATCCTACTATGTTTTGTAACAAGACTACGTCGCAAAATTTCAGTCTTTGTGTGAAATATTAGAATGTCTGCATATTTCTGTGAGAAACATTTACAGAATCTTTGTAAAAAGACAAAAAAACGTTCTAGCCTGCATCCCCACACTTCTGATAAGAAAAATAGTAGCCAACATGTGTGGGGGTATTGATCAGGGACCTAGGAAAATCTACTAACTCCAGTCATTTTTAAAACCTAGACACCGCCGTGGTGGTGGTGTTAGGGGGGGGGGGGGGGGGGATTGGGGGAGGGGGGGGTTGCAAGGTGGTGTCTCACGCGTGGATCCCATTATGATTTTTTTTTACTGAGAATGCTCTGCAAACTTTAGACATTAGGTGAAATCACGTATTTTTATCACATTTATGTGATAAAAAAGTTCTGGAATTTGCAGTGAACAACTAAAGTCTTAAAACATGCTTATTTTCCACACTCCTCACCAATAAAAGCTGTACCTCGATTGTGTAGCTAGGTCTCTTGCTTGAAATGGGGAAGGCCTGAAACACCCAGGGGAAAGTTCAAGAATGTTGCTTTGAATTTACATGTATTCTTCAATGGGAATAGCGACAGTATTTTGGCATGGAGTCGGGAAAGCTTCCAAGCCTGGGCTTTTCTTAAAACTAGAGACGCAAGGCGAACTAGGCAGGAGTTGCTTGAATGGATTCCACTAACTTTGCATCCCCAGAATTGTCTACAAATGTCATAACTATATCTAAAAACACCCACTTTCCTTTCTCTTTCCTTGGGGATGGCTGCACTGTTTGACTTCGGGTTAAACTTCACCAAGGGAAACCGACCAACTCCATGCATTTATGCATTTTACAAAAATAGTGCCTCGTGGGAGTCCAGCACTGAGTGGCGTTAATGGATGCCACTGCCTTATCTTACCCAGAATACTCTGTAAATGTCAACGTATTGAAAAAAAGCTCAATTTCTTCATATTTATGTAACATATAACTCCGAAACCTACAGCCAACTAAAAAATTCCTCCACTTCGCATTACCACACTTGTCCCGATGAAAAGGGCAATGCACATTAGTGGGTGAATTTATCATACTGAACACTTACCAGTCCAAACTTGAACCATATGATTTTAATATATTGTCAAGTTATAATTTTGGTTCATTCATATGACATGTGATCTGCCTACCCACACAACCAGGAATCTGTTTTTCCTCATGAGGCGTTTTGGAATGCAGTATGGTAAGACCTTTGCCATTGCCTGGAAGGGTCAAACATTTCTGTAATATAAATGATGGGGAAAATGTGTTTTTGCCCCATAATGTGACTTCTGCATGCCATTCTGGGCACGAATGCATTGTAGGAACCACACACACCACACTAAGTTGGATTCTTATGTCTGTAGGTTTCAGAAATGCACTTAGTGCTGGCCAACCTAGAGCCTGAATACTGCAGTCATTCCCCAAGGAATGACAGAGGAAATTTGGTGTTTTCGAGGGTGCCCAGGTACCACTCAACGTTATAGTAGTTGGATTTTTTCCCCCATCATCTTTCCTATAAATATTTCAAATTCAATTTTTAATGTAAAGTGTTTATTAATACATTTTGTTGGGGACATTTCCGATGAGTGTTCTTACACCTGATTTTAGGGAGATATGTTTGCCATTACATTTTACATGTTCCAAGTTTAACTATTTGTATACAGTTTATTTACAAACTGATTCCTTTCGGGTATATCTACCTTTAATTTGTTGCCTGCTCTAATCTGTTCTTGTCGCTTTTGTCATGTGCTGCGTCCCTTATGACTTCAGAGAATGTCCCACATAACTGCTTCCTCCTGTGTCTCGTTGCAAGGACCTTATCACAACCTCTCAACCTCCTGGGTAGGATTGAGTCATGTGAGCATACAATCTGACCTCTCACCAGCAATGTATTTACGAAACTAAGTGACTCACACACTAAAAATAAAGTTAGCCACAATTAACTCTATGTTCTGATAAATTCAGCAGAAGTCGAGTAATTGTACAGTATCACAGCTCTCGTAATTGTAACCGGTTTGCTACCTGATTTCTTTAGCCACTGTTTTTTTTCCCCTTTCCCTCTTTTTTTATTCTCTTTTACCTTCCCACCATGAGATTAAGCAGCGTAGATATTAAACCTTCTAGGGCTCTTTGAAAATGTATACCAGTCTTTGTACTACCCGTGTGTAAACATCATACAATCGTACCGTTTAAAATGTTGCTCATGTATGTATGCAAACCGCTTGTTTTGCAGTAAAACTTTTAAAAAATGTATAGAATAAGTTCCAAAGAGCTGTGGCCTTTAATACTCGATCCTCTTAAAGTATCTGTTATCCTCAAAATGCGTTTCACATTTGCCAACAATATTCTATTGTATAAGTTACTTTCCTCCGCTTCGCTCTTGCCAGAGCATCCTACTTGTTAAAAAATCCTACTGCTAAGGCCCTTCCCTGCCCATCACACCATGAACCAGGCTCTGTACACCACCATTGCACTGGCTTTCTTTTTGTTGCTTTGTACGTTCACTCCAATACAACACCATATTTTTCACAAAACTATTACTGATGGCATAAATGAGCGTAAGGTACCTGACGAAATATTTCATGTATAGGAGGTCAGAGTAGGTACCAAGTGAACCAATATAATGAATGGTAGCTTCTTTCATTCCTAGATTTTCCTCCAACGGCAAGTTGCATTTTTGTACTTGTTTCGGTTTTTACATCATACTCATTAGCTTACAAACGTCATCAAAAGTGCTGTTAGCTAAATGCCAGGACTGACAGAGGGTGCCACATACTGCTTTAGGGTCACTTGCCAATTATGTGCCAGTACAAAAATGTTGCTATCACATGGATGACTTTGGGTTCCTGTGTACACAATCAGGCACGCTTCACAAGGACTACATCTACGGCCAACAAATATGGATGCGATTCTGTGTGAAATGTGTTCTGTGCAAAAAAAGTACTCACTGAGTCAAGACAATTCATGTTTGCCAGGTTCAGATATGTTAGCATACGTGCACCACCTTGTTCATTTGACTTTTTAAAGCATTACTTTGTTTATTTGTTTTTTTAAAGACTGTCGTTCCGCTATGGTAATCCCCCTGATAGTCACTATAACATTAAAGTACCTACAGATAAAGTATTGGTTTGCTTTCTTGCCAGGGACTGACACTAGTAATGCGTGCCAATGTTGTGCCCATTTTGTTCCAATTGGGAATCAACATTTATTGATCTAGGATTGTATCACCAGGCTTCGGAACCCGGGAATCTGTGCTGCAAACTGTGATCTGGCTACTCATTTCCTACACCTCTGCGTCGGTTACCATACGTGTTAAAGGTGGAGCCTTGAAATAAACTGACCAAACGCCACTTGCACATGTAAGTGAATTATTAGGAAGCTGTTCCGTATTAACTCCTCACACAAGCACTGTACATGTACAACCAGGATTACTATACTGAGATGCCCAGTACAATTTAAAGCATGTATATCAAAAGTACAATAACATTCAGTTAGTATAAAAGCACGACAGAACTTGCCTCATGTTCTCCACATTTCTGCCTCCGCTCTTTATCAGACAGAAAGGCACTGCCAGAGCCGACAACACCAAGCAGTGTACAGTGTAAAACACTATTTTGAAGTGAAACTTGAGGGTGCTGTTCAGCTCCAGAAGTATGAAGGGGATCACCAGCAGCAGGCAGACCCATAGCAGCCACGACAGATCCATGCTGGCCAGGGGTTGGATGGAGGGGCAACACTAGTTGAAACCGTGAAACTGACAGGCAAGGACACTACAGTATGAAGGAGAGAAGGGAGTGACAGTGGCAGGAAGAGGTGTGGACGGGAGAAGGAGTGGCGTAAAATCTAAATTAGGGCGGAGGGACACGCCCTGTTCCAGAATGCAAGACACACAACATGATAGGTAGGGTCTACCGGGGCAGGGATAGGGAGAGCACGTGAGCGGTGTTTACGGTTCTGATGTGTGGAGAGGGCCCCGGGGTGAGAGGAAATGTGATCAGTGGGCGGTACCAATCCGAATAATTATTGGTAGGGCAGAGGTAGAAGACAAGTGGCAGGATGGCTGCATAGGTAGAGTTGACTAGGCGCAGGATCCGAGTTAAACCGTAGGTAGTCTGATAGTCGCAGGGGAAAGAGGCCAATAAAAGTAAGGGGCATGGTTATGAGAAATAGAAGCAGTAGGAAGAGCATAAGAGAAAGGGGGGCAGCAGGCGTATAGCGGTCCTAAAATTCACTCGAATTACTATTTCCGAGTTTGGACGATAAATTAATGTTTCAACGGAGAAAAGTGCCTATCACGAGCTACGATTCCTGTAAGGGGAATGAGTGCGACTGTGCAGAGAGGGAGTCAGACGCGCCCCTGTGGAATGAGCCTGAGACGTGCCGGAAGGGGGCATTGGCCGTATGCCACACCAAAACAAAAGGTTTAATATTAACGCGGGTCACGTGTTAGGGCCGTCCATCGCAGGTATAGAGGGGCTGGCAGCAGGCGTCCTCCGGAGGGCGGGTCCTGCGCGGGGCGGTGGTGCAGCGCCTCCGCTCCACCCATCAGCAGCCTGCAATTCGGAGTCAGGAAGTGTTGCTGGGCGGCGCCGGGGGCGGGGCAAGCAGGTTGAGAGGTCGCGCCTGAGCCGGCGGGGGCCAGGCAGCGCTTCCAAATCTGGTGATGGGTGTCGGGGAGGGAGGCGCTGCCGGCGGAGCCGGGATAGGGCCCAATGTTTACACTCACGCGGGACCCGCACCGCCAAATACCCGTATGTTTTGTAGGCCTGTTCCCCAGTGCGCCTGCGCGGCTCACGAGACCAGCGACAGACACGCGACAAGAGGGAAACAACCAAGGTGGGGCGTCGGTCAGGTGTGATTCGACGAGTACATACATCTCAAATAGAGCTCGTTTGGAAGTATCCCCGCTTTTAATGACGTACATGCTCCTAGAAAGCAACGTCTCCAAACACTTAAATCGGATGGCAAACCATGGCGTGAAAAGTATTTTCTCATTTAAAGGGATCTCATCCGCTTTCTGATTGCCAGACTTTACCGTCATTTACGAGCCAGTTCATTGACCGGTTTTGAACCTCTTTTTTCAAGGGGGAAGAATGTGTTGTAGGGGCCAGAGCTGCCGACCCTGGACGTGGGGGACCAGGCACGAGTCTCGGCGTCGCTCAACTCTGGGCAAATCATTAAACCTTCGCGTGCCTACCAGAAAGAACGTTTCCTTGTTTCATGTTGACGTGTGCACATTTAAATTGCTCCAGTGCCTACGGGTCAAGTTCGCGTAATAGAAAACTGCAAACAAAAATGTATAAACAGTGAAAAGAGTGTACGCCACACCAAATGCTGGCTAGTTATTTGTATTGCATCCACCAACAGTAACACGGCCTTCCAACATGCCAGCTAAATATAAGTGTGTGCTTAGCTCATACAAAATTATATACAGTTCCTTATGATGCATTCTTAACTATATTGCCAGCTGTAGAGTACAACACATCTTTTACCCCCAACAAAGTGATGCAACAAAAAGGAATGAAGAAGACAAATGAGGAAAACAACGGTAAGGAAAAAGTGGATGGATAAGGGCATGCAGTAAGATTTGTCAACAACCTACTGAAACAATAAGCGGAGCTGTTAATTATATTGATACTCACAATGCAGGAGTACACAATAGGACTTAACAATAAGGAATGCACTCGCATAAGCATTATGCTACAACACAATCATCCAGATAGGGTGTTGGCTTTCTGTAAGAGAGTTATGTGACCCATCACAAGTGATTCCCAAATCTAGATTCTTCTCACATATCGAGATCACCTTGCAAACCGCGCGTTGCTTGTCCTTGAGTTTACACTCTGGACATGCTCCATACCTCCCCTCCTTCCAGAACTACCTCATTCTTCTTGATTTTAATGATCTTCTTAGGCCCCATACATTTTGTTTTACCTTTCGGAGACCACATCGGTTTCTTCACATACACCATCTCACCGACACTCCATTTACGGTGCTTGGCACCATGTTTTTTGTCAAAATGTGCTTTGTACTGCTCCTGGTAAACCCTAACCTTGCGTGAAAGTGGACACTCTCCACTGTTAGTGCCACTTACCAACCAGACAGGATTTAGGCTAGAACTTGCAATTCTCTAAGTCTCTGAAAAGGAGAAACTCCTGTTAATCCTTTTGTGTGTGTTACAATGTGCCAATAGTTTTTCACGCAAGATTCCTTATAATGGCAGTCTCCTCTCCACAGCAGTCTGCACACAAGCTCTCACTAAACGATTCATACTTTCCACCAAGCCATTGTCACTAGAAGTATAGAGGGCAGTGCAATGGTGCTTAATGGTTTCTTCATCCAGGAAATCCTTCATCTCTTGGTAAACTGAACACCGTTGACAGTCATGATTGTTCTGGCAACTCCGTCACACACCGTTGCTGCCGGTTGGAGAAACGACAGATCACTTTGTGAGAACCTAACAGCCTTGTATCCAGAAAGAGCCTGCTCACTAATAAACGTCTTGAATCGAGAGCGGAACATTTGACAAAACGCGCCGCCTCATGAACCACATTTCATCACGCATGCAATTTTAGCACAGCAAGATTCTTCCTACTCATAATTGTCCCGAACTGAGAGGGGAAGACTCAACATAACACGCCACTCCATGAATCGCACCTTACCATATGCGTTACCCTAACCCAGTGAATCTTCGCCTACTCACAATTGTCTCGAATGGAAAGGGGTAGATTCGACATAACACGCTACTCAACGAACCGCACTTTACCATATGTGCTATTCTAATCCAGGGCACAAAGTGATGTTACCATTCGCCTATAACGCTTCTTGCTGAAATCATCCCTGCTCCACACACTCAGGTGCCCTAGAGCCTGCCGATAGTCCCCAACCAGCAACCTTCAAACCGGCAGCTACAGCTTTATACAGTGTTCTATTCCAACGGAGCTTGCAGTTTCTATATCAACGCCATCTTCAATTTGACTGGTCGTCATATCGTGACCTTTGATCAATATTCACCACCTCTTTGTTATTTATAACAAGATTCACCGTTAAAGATGGTATTTTCCTGATGAAGACACGCCTGAGTCGAAACACGTAGAAGAAACCGTCTTGTCTTCCCATATGAATTGGGCTATTATCCATATTGATGTAAACTGTATTCAACTATTGATATATAGAAAAACATTTTTTATTCTATGTATTTTCAAGTATACATATGACAAAGTACTTTTATCATTTTATATTGAATTTATTAAATTGAATACTTTTGCTACTTTCAGTGCACAAATTGTTTCTGTTACTCACATTGCCTTTTGTCGATATCTTGCCTGGGCCTGTTACTTTACATAAACTCCTTCACACGTGAACACCTCCCTCAAAAATCCCCACACATTATTTGTTATAATAGAACTTACACAACACAGAGGTATAATCAACCAAAACTAGTACAAATCTCCTTGGCTGACAAAACCTCAACTGGTCAAACAATATCAAGGGCTAACTTGCTCCATGGTTCCTCAGGGTTCTCCACAGATGACAAAGGCACAGTTCTGGTAGATTTAGATTTGTCATTTCCAGCACATAAGTAATCTCCAACAACACATTCTACTTGCTTGAGATCTGAGCTGACTGCACACAGAGTATCATGGGTCTGAATAATTTTAAAATGTGATAAATTCCTCAGGACACATTGTGAAGTATAAGGTATCTTTTATTGTAAGTCTTCAGATCCACGATGCTCCGTATGCGGCCAGCTCGGATCCCAACAAGTTACTGGGGAGTAACAGGAAATGAGCTAACTGCAGTGGAAGTGCTCGTAGGGGAAATCTAAAGTCAACATTTTCAAATATATACATATGGCGATCGGGCAAAGTGAGAGCGCAAACAAGAACTTGCCCACGCTGAGAACATCGCAAGTGCACACAAATTCATAACTTCACAATAAAGTAATATCACTGTAGGGTTTGACGATCTACCCAAATAGATTGGTTTAGACCCCTCAAGTCAACGCATCTTCTGATTTTACGACCTCCATCCTTTGAGTCTAAAACAGCTGGGGCAAGCCATTCAGACCATTCGATCTCCTCTATTGCTCCCAGATGAAATAACCTATCCAGCTCTTCCCAAAGTGGTTTAAGCATGAGATTGGGAACTCTTCGCACTTTGTTAACCACAGGCTTAGATCTTGACTTGAGAATAATTTTGTGATTGAAACCAGTCAATAAGCTAAATTCATTTCTAAACATTTTACGATGCAAACACAAGGATATGGTGGAAGGAGTGCTGACACTTTTCAGACACTTATCCCCAGATCTGGGTTCAATCCATCATTGTTCTTAAGCTCACCTCGCCTCGCCATCCAAGTTCAGACACAGCTATATGCAAATCAGTCTTGACCCTGTGCCTCATGGGAACAGTCCAGCCCGAACTGCCAAGCCATGTCTTCCCTGGACTGGAACAAAGCTTTCTGGGACTGTTTTCAGGATAACATCCCTCATCAGCCAGGTTAGCTTGAATCCAGTGGCAAAGTGAGCAAGGGACCCACGCCTGGGCATACCCTCCAACTTTGGGCGAACAAAGCAAATACAAAGAGGTGATGGAAGGAGTGCTGAAACTTTTCAGACACCCCCAGTCACAGATCTGGGCTGTATCCATCATTATTCTTTAGCTCGCTTCGCCACTCCAGTTCAGACACAGCAATATGCAAATCAGTCTTGACCCTGCGCCTCATGGGGACAATGTCATCATCCTAACTGACAGGAGTCACCAACATCACTTGTTCTCTTGCATTGGGATTGAGTGTAATGCCCAAGACCCTTTGATGTCGCCATCCTGGTAAATTGTCACCTTGCTTATCCACTTAGACTTTGCCAATAGTTTCCTTGTATTTAGATTTAATGGTCATCACTCAATAACCCAAAAGATCAATCTTTTGACCCCCTAGCCTATGGGGCTTATGTGAGATTGGTTCACCAAATATTCTCTCCCAATTCTTGTCAACAATCAGGGTAAATGGTGACATCACATTTTGGCAGTACCACAACATAATTATCTACAAACTCCTTATTATGAGTTACACAGATATTCTCAGATACCTGTGATATGTCATGTTGATGCAAATCCGGGTCGCCTGTAACACAATTTGTTTTTTGATATTTACACACCCTCGCATAATGCCCCTTTTTCCCCACAGTGCTACATGTGACATTTATGGCATAGCAATTAGGATAATTAGATGTGTGATTTGGACTCCCACACTTGAAACATTTGTATTTATTAGTATCCTTTGTCCCTCCATGGCTAATCATCAGTTTGTCCGTTTTGGTAGTAACTTTTTGTACAGACCCCAAGTATGTTTCATGGTCACCATGTTCATGCTCACTTTCAAGTACGTCTGCCACTTTAGATGTTGACACCTCAGCAGTGCCAGTTGTGTTGCACATTTCCCTCACCTAGCAGAAGCATATTCCATGCTTTCCACAATGTCAATCGCCTCCTTAATGAAAGGATTTTTGGCCAATAACTTCTCCTGTACTTAAGGGCTATTTGTGCAATGTACTAGTTGATCACGAATAAGCGAATCCCTGAGCTCAGCAGATTCGCACTTTGGACCAAGGTCTTCAAAGGTGCCACATTATTGCCAACTCTCTCTCCTGTGGCCTGAACCCTCAAGAAAAGTTTGTGCTGCTCCATGACCATATTAATGTTTGGTTCAAAAAGCTTTTAAACAAACTCATTTGGAGATTGCCCATGCCCCCACTGTAAAACAATTCTGTGTAGGGAAGGGTTATATTGTGACAGTTGTTGCTATTATGTATAGTATGGTTGCAATGTTATCACGGAGGGTGGGCAAGAAGGTATGAAATGTGGTCCGTACAGCAATGGCCTTAAATGTCACTGAAAGGAAGTATGTGGTAAATGAAAAGAAGTTATGGCCCGTTTGTGGACCATAGAACATTTTAGAAACTGTGTATAACTCATTTGTTCTGCGAACAGATCATTGACCCCTGGTGGGAATTTTGTATTCTGGAGGATGATGGAATTATACTGCAGATATTGACAGATGAAGCTCAAAGTTACAAGAGGACAGTTTTCGCTTGGAGTATGTGCCTGCGTAAAATAAATATAACAGCTGATTGTCTAAGCTTCGCTTTCATTCAGAGGAAAGTAGTGGATTGAACAGTGATTTAGCAGAGGCAGCCCCCTTCACCTTGCGCTATCAATTGCAGTTTATGTGGGACACACTGTGCGCGCTGTTGTAACGGCGAATGTTTTTAAATAGCACTTAGGCTCTTACTTTTAAAACGCTCAGTGCGGGTGAATTCTTTGTGTATTTACTTTCCTGCATACTAACTCTCCCTCTCCCGCCCCGGTCCGCCGCGTCCAATCATGGACGATTGATGCGGAGGGCGAGGAGGAGCCTTGTACATCCGGGCTCTGGGAGCTGAGCTCAGCGCTCTAGCGACGCTGAAACTAACGAGGGTATTTAAAACAGCTGGGATACCGCGCTCGCTGTGGAGTAGTGTGTTGCCGGTGGCAGAGGCAGCCCCCTTCACCTTGCGCTATCAATTGCAGTTTATGTGGGACACACTGTGCGCGCTGTTGTAACGGCGAATGTTTTTAAATAGCACTTAGGCTCTTACTTTTAAAACGCTCAGTGCGGGTGAATTCTTTGTGTATTTACTTTCCTGCATACTAACTCTCCCTCTCCCGCCCCGGTCCGCCGCGTCCAATCATGGACGATTGATGCGGAGGGCGAGGAGGAGCCTTGTACATCCGGGCTCTGGGAGCTGAGCTCAGCGCTCTAGCGACCCCTCCCCCCTTTAGGATAAATGTGCTTAGGACAGCGTCCGCGCAGCGGACGCGTGCAGCGGGCGCGCCGGAAGCGCGCCGAAGTCGAGCCAAAGTCCAGCCCGTCTGCGCCCGTCCGCGGCCGGACGGGGCGCGGGGCCACAGACCCTGGCAGCCTGACACTAACCTCTATAAGGTATGATAGACATGCTTTACTAGCATTACAACCCGACACGTATGCTACCTGCAAGCACACCATGATGGCCCAGTCACTCACAAAATGCGGGAGGTGTAGCTTCGATCCCCGCCCCCAAGTCCCAGACACCAGCTCCGGGCCTATCATTAAGGCAACTCTACTGAATTGTAGATCGCTGCGTAAGCATGCGATGGAAATCTACCACTTGATTGACGACCTGAATCTTGACATCCTTTTCTTAACGGAAACCTGGCTGGATGAATATTCGGATCCGGACATCATTCAGGCGTTACCTAACGGATATTCTATATCCAGGTTAGATAGAAAGGACGGTAGAGGTGGTGGCATCGCCATTATTACCAAAGCACCCCTCGTCTGCTCCCTTGCACACACACAGGTTGATCATAGTGAAGCTGGCATCTTTAGTATCAACACTGGTCCTAATCACTCGATATCAGGCATTTTGATATATCGCCCACCGGGTAGATTATATGATTTCACTTCCACCCTCATGGAGGTGGTCACCCATCTTGCTCTAAGGAAATCTAAACTGTTAGTTCTGGGTGACCTTAATGCTCACTTTGATGATCCTTTAGATAAAGATGCAGCTGACATACGTATGGAACTGCAATCGGTTCAAGTTGACCTCAAAAATAAAGAACCCTCACACCAACTAGGGCATCTATTAGACCCCGTCTTTGGTAACTGGCTGGGAGTGCATACTACAGATCCCATACCCATACCCTGGTCGGATCATTATATCATTCCCATCTCAGTCCAACTTGAAAAAACTGAGCTTTTTCGGCAGCAATCTCTGCGATATAAACGCAGGAAATGGAAAAGTTTTTCCTTAGACTCCTTCACTCAAATTGTCCAGGATGAAGGTCCTCCGAAAGGAGCTGACTGTGAGGCTGCCAATGAAAGCTTAAACAATATTGTCACAAAGGCTCTGGACATCACAGCCCCTAGCCGCACCATGTCCAATGCTAGAAGGTCTCAGAAAAGTGCTCCTTGGTTCGGACAAGATCTACAGACCATGAAAACGGCCTGCAAGAAACTTGAGAGAGCCTGGCGTTATAATTTCTGTGCAGATATAAAAATACAGTATAAAACTGCACAGAAAGAATATAACAAAGCCGTCCGCCTGGCAAAAGCTGAGCATTATCACATTCGTATCACGGAAGCTGGCAACTCCTCTAGGGAATTATTCCAAATATATAAGGAGATATCCATAGTGGAGATGTCCTCCTCTATCCAAAATGACTCAGTGGAATCATGTAATAACATAGCTCAGTACTTTGCTGGTAAAATAAGTAAGATCTATACCAGTTTCTCTAAACAGGGAGCCCCGGCCGCAGATTTCGTTGAAAATGAGCAAAGTGTAAACACACCGGTCTGTCTCAAATCTTTTGAAGTCCCTTCCTATGAGATGCTGTCTAAGATGTGTAACAAGATCAAGTCAGGATCGCCCAGAGACCCGGCTCCTCCTAAAATATTAGCTGAAGCTTTCTCAGTTCTGGAACCTCACTTGAGGCACCTGTTACTAACTTCCTTTTCAACATCTTGTCTCCCGGAGGAATGGAAACAGGCTATAGTGCTACCTATTAAGAAAAAGCCCAACATCAGTGTGGACGTAATGGATAATTTACGACCCATATCCCTTCTACCGTATGTCGCCAAGTTGGCAGAGAAAATCGCTAACACCCAACTGATGGAACATCTGGAGACCCATAATGCTTTCCATAAATCCCAGTCGGGTTTTAGATCAGGGTTCTCAACGGAGACAACCCTCTTGAGGGCCACAGAAACCCTACGTGAGGGAGCAGATGAGGGAAAGACAATGGCCCTCATCATGCTTGATCTCAGTGCCGCTTTTGACACTGTAGCACACTCCATCCTGCTACAGTGTCTAAATAAAGCTGGAGTCACCAATAAGGCACTGGGATGGCTGAAGGCTTTCTTGATTAACAGAAGCTTTCAAGTCCAAAGGGGGAGCTTTCTCTCCGATAGGGTGAGGCTTGAGCAGGGGGTGCCTCAGGGCTCTGCCCTGAGCCCTACCCTGTTTAATCTATATATGGCCCCACTGGCAGAGGTAGTGCAATCGTTCGGCGTGGAGCTTGTCTCCTACGCCGACGACACGCAGCTCCTTATTTCTCTGACCCAAGCCCCTTCCAAGGAAGCTGATAATTTCAATGCCTGCATGACTAAACTTGCCACTTGGATGAACGACCACTGTCTGAAACTTAACGGGACTAAGACAGAGGTCCTCATCATGGGAGGCAATGAGGCTAAATGGACGAATGAGTGGTGGCCCAGCTGCCTTGGTCCTTTGCCCTCCCCATCCCGAGAGGCGAAGAACTTGGGTGTGTGGGTGGACAATAAATTGTCCTTTGACAGCCACATAAGAAAAACGGTGGGCAAATGCTTTGGGGTAATGAAAACTCTGAACCGTACCCTTGACCTGTTACCTATTAATTCCAGGCGTACCATGACGCAAGCACTGATAACGTCCCGTATTGATTACGGAAACGTGCTGCTCATGGGTACATCTGAGAAAAATATTAAAAAGCTTCAGGTGTTACAAAATTCGGCAGCTCGCCTGGTCTTAAGGCTCCCTCGGCGAGCTCCATCTCGCCCCTCTCTTGTAGCCCTCCATTGGCTGCCCATCAGGAAGAGGATTGATTTTAAAGCTATGCTGTGGTGCCATAAAATAATTCATCACAGAGCACCGGCCTACATGTCGGATTTGGCTACTGTCTATGAACCGAGCAGGTCGCTTAGATCTAAAGGTATGGGTCTGCTCAGAACCACACGCCCCAAAAAAGCCAGAATGGGAGGCAAATCCTTCCGGACTTTGGCGGCCAGGAAATGGAACCTTCTTCCTGCGGATATCAGGATGGAGAATAATGAAATCCTGTTTAGGAAGAAACTAAAAACCTGCCTCTTTACTTGGTGATGGGTTTTCCTCTACTCCTTCTCACACTCTCTCCACAGCGCGGGGACACGCCGGGAGGCGTCACCAGGCACTCTACAAGCTCCTTTAAATTAAATTAAATTAAATTAAAGTGGATTGAACAGTGATTTAGATGTGACTACCAAACCACCGGAATTTATCACCAGATGTTTCTGATGAATTGGAGGCTGAAGCGGTCCTCTTATGCAATTGGGGGGTAGGGGAGTGTGTTTTTCACCACATCCCATATGAGAGAAGATATTGGGTGTTGCTGAGGAGGGTCACCCAAGCATGTCCTCCATGAAGAAGTTGTTAAGGGGGCATTCCTGGTGGCTTAGCTTAGATAAAATACAGCTCGGTGAGAGAGTTGGTAATATTGTAGTAGTGCTCCTGTTGGTTGGTCTGAATAACCATGGGAGAAGGTAGCATGAGAGATTTCTAGACTGTTTCATAATCTACCTTGTGCCTGTGTTATGCCTTAGTGCTGGTGTGTTATCACTCAAAATGACCTGAGGGAAAGTTTGTGAGCCATACCATTACTAGAGTGGTCATTGAGTTTTTTTTAAAGAAGGTGTTCATCAGGGAAGGTCACCTTGATATTAGTGACAGATAATGGGGTTTAGTTGGACTCTAAAGATGAAGAGAGTCTTCTATAATTATGACATTAAGCATGTTACCATGGCCCAGAATGATCCCCAGTGTAATGGCCAGGTGAAGCGCTTTACTTGGGTTCTTATGGACACTTTTTTTTAAAGTGACAATTACAAAATATACAGTTTGAACAACGAATCTCAATGAGAAATTTAGAGCTCCAATTTCGTTTCTTGGTAGCAATACATTACATAAAAAATTGTTACCTATACACGTGTGAGCATGTGAAGACCGCTAATGTAATGAAGTTAAACAGTTACTACATACAACAACGAAGAAACAAACAAAAAACGTACTAAATTCTACATTACAAAAACTCAGATTGTACATTCAGGTAAAATCTCCTTCCCCACTGTATAATTATTTGTCCCCCTTCCACCCAGCCCAAAATAATCTATGTGTTGTAGCTCTTGACTGTGACTTTGTGAAACAGTGCCTCCCATTCAAATAATTCTCCCTTCGCTTTCCAACCTGAGCAGTATTTTCATCAGGGCAATGTGTTAACACGGCCCTTCTGAGATCATTTAGAGTGGCTTGGGTTACATATAGAAGATGCACAAATTGTTTTCGGATCACGTCCGGGTCCCAAGCCAATCTTTCCCTGCTGTATATTGTAATTATGATATGGAGCTCATTTTTTTATTTTTTATTTCAGGACCCTTTCCTCAAAAATTGCAGTTAGTTCTTCCATTGCCTGTATTGACCAAAACTTGGTCCACATAGTTGTGTTAAAGGCAAGGTCTGGGATTGGCATGGTTGAGCTGATGTTACTCTAGCTGCCAACACCGAGTGCGTAATAAGCTTTCCATCTAGTGTGGTTAATGGATATTCTGATTCCTCTCCTGTGTCTCCCAAAAGAGGGGCATGGCATCCAGCCTGATTTCCAACCCTATTATTTACGTAATTATTTTTAATGTACCCTTTCACAATGACAGACCTGCCTCACAAAACCACCAAATATGTGCCATAGTACCTCACTCTTCCTCTTAACACCAGCATTCTGGGATGAGCCAAATATAGCATTGAGATGGACTGGTGTAACATACCATCTCAGTATTATTCTATAGCAGTTTTTAGGTCTCACCTGATCTAGCGAGACATTTAGTAAGTGGGCTTCAAAAAGCCGACCACAGCTTTTTGTGTAGCTAGAGCGTGCAGTTACGCGCACAGTAAGAGCACAGGTGCCATCTGGCTTTCCTGTCTCGTCATGCTCATTAAGCGCATCGCTCGCAGGCACCCTTACAGCCCGCGATCACGATAACTTTCAGTTTCACGGCTGCGTCACTTTCACAGCCGCGCGGCCAATGCTTGTTTATTTTGCTATTCAGGCCCTGACAGTAAAGCAAGAGGAATGGGTCAAGTTTACAGCGCCGTACTACTTTGAAGCGCTCATTTTCTTAAGGACATGTTATCTATTTTCTGTCTACCCAATAACATTGATAGAAGGGCTTTTATCCTTGTTGTGTAAACCGTCCTCACATAAAGAGCTTTTCTTTTCCATCAAAGACTAGCCTAACATTTAAAACATTTTAGATGGAATACTGCTTTAAGACAGTGCAATATTATCAAATAATAAGTTGCAGGGGTTCCTTGCTATAGCTTAAAAAGTCCACTTTCTGTCTGAACCAGATGCGGATGGAAATGACATGTTTGAGTGGTAAACAGACAAAATATCGACTACAAAATATCGAATGGACATAATATCGAGTACAAAATATAGGCTGGACAGAATGTCGAATGGACAGAATATAGACATCAAAAATATCGTTTTGAAGGTAAGTAATGTAATAGCGAATTTTAAAATATAGATAGTCAAAATATCAAAGTACATAATATAGGTTAAGAAAAATATCGAACTTGTAATAATATCGATTTTTTTATAGTGTATTTTATGTGTTAAAAGTGTTTATTTATACTATAATGTAATTTAATTAATGAATTTAATGTTATTTAAATTTTGCGTAATTTAATTCTGTAGCGGGTTGTGGGTTTATAAGGGAATAGGGTGGGATGTAATTTAATTATAATTCATTAAATATGTACATTTATTTATTGGTATTTGTTTATAATTAATTGTTAATTAATTTTTATTTAGTAATTAATTACATTTTAATTGCCAATTATTTTTATTTAATTGATTAATTGATAATTATGTTAATTTAACTAATTTAATTTCTGTAGCGGGTTGTGGGTTTATAGGGGAGTAGGGTGGGAAGTAATTTAATTATAATTAATTAAATATGTTAATTTATGTAGTGTAATTTAATTATAACTAATTACATATGTTAATTTTTGTGTGTATTTATTAGATTTTAATTGTTAAGTAACTGTTTAATTACTAATAACTTAACTGTTAATTTGTAATTAATAAGTGTTAATAGATAACTAATTGTAATGATTAAATTAAATTAGTATTTGTAATTAATTAATAATGATATTATGTTAAAGTGGTAATTACTTTTAAATAATTTTTTTATAGATAATAATGTATATATATTTTTAAATAATATATGAAGTATCTACTTTCCCTATTGTTGCACTCACTGGAGTGGGAATAGTAATTTTTACCCCTACGCTATCCAACGCTTTCCCTACTGTTGCACTTTCTGGAGTGGGAATTGTAATTTTAACCCCTACGCTATCCAACGCTTTCCCTACTGTTGCACTCTTTGGAGTGGGAATAGTAATTTTAACCCCTATGCTATCCAACGCTTCCCTACTGTAGCACTCTTTGGAGTGGGAATAGTAATTTTTACCCCTACGCTATCCAACGTTTTCCTTACTGTTGCACTCTCTGGAGTGGGAATAGTAAATTTAACCCCTACGCTATCCAACGCTTTCCCTACTGTCGCACTCTCAGGAGTGGGAATAGTAAGTTTTACCCCTATGCTATCCAACCTTTTCCCTACTGTTGCACTCTCTGGAGTGGGAATAGTAATTCTTACCCCTACGCTATCCAACGCTTTCCCTACTGTTGCACTCCCTGGAGTGGGAATAGTAATTTTTACCCCTACGCTATCCAATGCTTTCCCTACTGTTGCAGTCTCTGGAGTGGGAATAGTAATTTTTACCCCTACGCTATCCAACGCTTTCCCTACTGTTGCACTCTCTGGAGTGGGAATAGTAAGTTTTACCCCTACGCTATCCAACGCTTTCCCTACTGTTGCACTCTCTGGAGTGGGAATAGTAATTTTTACCACTACGCCATCCAACGCTTTCCCTACTGTTGCACTCTCTGGAGTGGGAATAGTAATTTGTACCCCTATGCTATCCAACCCTTTCCTTACTGTTGAACTCTCTGGAGTGGGAATAGTAATTTTTACCCCTACGCTATCCAACGCTTTCCCTACTGTTGCACTCCCTAGAGTGGGAATAGTAATTTTTACCCCTACGCTATCCAACGCTTTCCCTACTGTTGCACTCTCTAGAGTGGGAATAGTAATTTTCACCCCTATGCTATCCAACGCTTTCCCTACTGTTGCACTCTCTGGAGTGGGAATAGTAATTTTTACCTCTACGCTATCCAACGCCTTATCTACTGTTGCACTCTCTGGAGTGGGAAAAGTAATTTTACTCTTCCGCTATCCTACGGTATTAATATTGGATATTTTTTAATTATATTATGTTACTATATATATATATGTTTTAACAAATATGATTGTAACATTTTTTTTAATAACTTTAATTATTTAATTTTTATAAGGTAATTTAAGTATTTGTAAGTATATTTTAGTAAATAATTTTTAGTATTAATTTAATTTAACATTGTTTTTAATAAAGTCGATATTTTTACAAACTATATTTTTGTAAACGATATTTTTTACTCAATATTTTTGTACTTACCTGTTTGTAGATACAAAGTCGATATTCTGTCTGTCGATATTTTGTCGCCGATATTTTTGGTAGTCGATATTATGTCCCTCAATATTATGTCAGTGATCCTTTTGAGTCCTTTCTAATATTGCTTTCTTTTCTTTGTAGGTTCCTTTCCAGGATGCGCCCGATTTGGTTCGCCCAAGAAAAGTCTTCCTTCGGAAAGGCTTTGCCTACGTCCCGCACCAGGATATTGTTGCCATTGTCCTAAACGACTTCAGAACCAAGATTTCAAAGGCCCTGGCAGTACGTACATCCTGTCATGTCTTGCCTGCCCCAAATATCGACGTAAGTTGTTTTTTTCTTTAATTTATCAGTCACAATATTGTGAAGCCGCCGTCTCTCGTATCCTGGTTATCTCCGTAAAATAAAATGGAAATCCGCTTGCAGAGCTCGGAAGGGGAAACGTGAAACCTCCCGCGGCGCGTGTCTTAGCCTGTAGAGATTACCTTTAAATAGCACTTAACCCACGGTATGGTGTAACATAGCAGTCTCCTGTACGGATATTGTACGCAGCTACCGCTCTTGAGGTAGCTCCCATGGAACATTGAATATACTGTGGGGCGCCTGCCGCTAACATGCCTTTTGTGGCGCTTTTGTGTGAGCAGCCATAGGTGGTGAGAGCCCACCGATTGAAGGGGAAATCTGAAGAATTTCTACTCCATGGAATGTTTCTAAGAACTTTTTCTGAACGCACCTCTGTTGATGAATGTAGGCTGATCCAGTCCTGTAAAGTACAGTCATAGGAATGACGGCGAAATTGTGTTAGGATTTTAGATTCGACTGTTTACAACATAAATGCTTTGGATACATATCTTAGTACCTCTACTTAAGCATCATAAACTATTTAGTTAAAATAATTTCTACTTGTAATGGTTTGTACACAGGCGATGAAAAACAGAGCTATGTGAGCGCTGGCCACAGCTGTGTGAGCGTTGTCTCCACAATGAAAAAAAACCAAAGCTGTGTGAGCACTGGCCCCGGCTTGAAACCAAGCCTGTATAGCTTTCTTTTTGGAAATTTCCCCCTCTGCCGGCCGTCTCATCCTTCCCTTCACTGGCTTTTACTTTTCTGTGCTTCAGCTCCCGTTGCAGTCAATTAAGTTACCTGTACCATCCACACTCCCCACGAACACCACCTCAAACCCATCGCTGCCTTTAGAGGTTCAGCGCCATTGCAGCTGTTTCCCGTTTATTTTGAAAACACGTTCCATTGGCAGTACGGATTGGCACTTGTAGTTTTGTGTTGTGTTTTGGAGGGACCCTTACCAAATATCCGCAGCAGTTGCTTCCCTGAGGCAGCAGTGACTTAATTGTCATTTTTGGGTTTGTCAAAGCAGTAATCTGTTTGAAATGTGTTGCAGATATAATTTTCTGAGTGGCTGCAGCTGCTGGCATACTTTTTCGTTTTACAATTGCAGAGGAAAAGTTTATGACTCCACTGCTGTATGGTGTCATGCTGCTGGGAGTTGTCAGACTCAGCTTGCTAGGTCTGTCGCGTTAGTGGGTAGGTGACAGACGTAAAGTAGTAATAAAATGTCGCAGCTAAGCTGCATTTACTAGTGCTATTCTAATAGGATCCTATCGGATGACCATAGTGCTATTCTGTACGGGTTGGAGTCTATAATATTTGAAAATCCTCACATGCATGTGCGGACTCGAGATTTCTGATCCCCAACCCATAATCCATGCACAAATAACAAGCATTAAAAATGCAATAGGTCTCGCCTTTCAGTAAGTTAAAGCCATTTGCTTCGCTATACAAAGCAAATGGCTTTAACTTAATCAGAGGCGAGACCCATTGCATTTTCAATGCTTGTTTTGGTATGACGTGCATATGGAAGATGTCATAGCTTATTCCCAAATGTGAATCCAGCAGGTCTCATCTATTGATATTCCTAGTTCTGTTTCCCATTTAAGGGTAAAGAGTGGCTCAAAATCCATTGGTGGGTATCTAATAATTGATACAAACAGGTAATGCCTTTTCTAGACACTTGTTTCTCCATAAGGGTTTTTTTTTGTCGTGAGGTCCCTTTTAGCCTGTGTTCGACATGGTTCTGAAGTAGCCCAGTACAAGAGTTGCATTAACTAAAGGTGCCGGTTCCATCCACTTCCAGGGATTAGAATAATTTCTGATTCCGTCAAAGTATCAGTTATTACGCCTGTCTCCAGAAAGAAATGAAATATGTGTGTCAGAGGGTCTGCAAGTCAGCCCCTTAATGTTTTATAAAACGAGTTTTACAAACTCACCCGGCTCAGAAGATTTGTAATCTTGGAGTGGATTAATAACATCTTTATCCTCTAGAGCTGTTATCAATTCTTCCAAAGTTTCAGCTAGGTCTCCCCTAATAGAGGGGAACTCTATCCCCACCACGTATTCATCTTGTTCCACTTCGTTAGTTATCTCAGCAGTGCAAAGTGTCATAATATTGAAAAAATGCCTGCAATATTTTATGTGTTTGTGTGAATATGGCTACCAACTTCAATTGTATGCATTGAATTCTATATCTGTTCTAGGGGAGTTTGATTTTATAAGCGAATAATCTTCCCACTTTGTTCCCCCTGTCAGAATATGTTTGTTTAGTGCATGACATTCAATCTTCTGTCTCTCCCATTAAGAGTTGTCCCAATTCACCATAGACTTTTTTTAAAGATCTGTATGTTTTCTGTGATCCCGAGGCCTCATGTTTACCCTTTAAGTTGTTTATTTTTAGTTCCGGTTCTAGCTTTTTGGCCTAATTAGGTCTGAAAAATAAAGTCTGGCTGAGTGCAAAATAGGTTCTCTTTGCATCACTGCTTTGGCACCATTCCCGCAAATTGCCAGAGATGTTAAGGAGTTGTCATTTCTTGAGAAATTGTGCTTTAACGCTTCCCTAGTTGCATCTCTAACCATCAGGTCTTGTGGTCCATGTGTCCCAGGTTACTACTACTGGGGTATGATCTGATTATATTTGTGTGTCAATTCAGCTTTGTGGGAAGTTCTGTAAATTTACCCGTTGTGCGTAAAACACGTCTAATCTTGAGGAGATTCTATGCACGTTTGAGAAAGAGTGTAGTCTCTGTCATTGGTGATCTCCAAATGTCAGATAAGTTAAAATTTTGGAGGCCGTCACAAAATGCCCTAGGTCACGGGTCTTCAAACTGGAGGGCGGGCCCCCCTAGGGGGCCCTCAATTGATCCTAGGGGAGGGGGCACCAGGATCTGACCAAAAGAAGCATGCTGATAGCAGTGCTTTGTTTTAAGCAGGAAATAAATGAGCAGCAGTAATCACTCTGAAATGGGCCATCACTAACCTCCTTTATCATTGATATCCTAGCTAAGAGTATGTTTTAAAAAGGAAGAGGCTCCAAATATTCTTCAAAAAGGCCACCCCCATTTCTAACAGTCACACTGTGGATACTTTTACACGTTAGTAAGGCCTGCCTGACCAGAATAGTATATTCGGCAATCATGCATTTGATTGCATTTATAAAACAGTAACAGAATTTACTAGCAATGTTTAAATATGTTTTGTGTTTACATAAGTCAAGACATATTTAAACATTGCCAATTTAATAGAATAATTGTGAAAAAGTCCCAATGAATACATTTATTTTACTAGGCTAGGTGGGCGAGGCTTTCAGAAGTTTGAAGACCACTGCCCTAGGTGCATCACAAACATTCTCTTGTTCATGTGAGCAATCTTTTTGCAGCCAGGTGTAGGGTTAAAGTCTTTTGCATTATGGGTGTCCCCTCAGTAAGCAGCTCCCATATATTCAAAAAGGTCTTTAAGGAATTTTGATTTTCGATCTGCTGGGCCATAGAAACCATTCAACGTAAGTAACAAGGGTAAGTGTGTTTAGGTATTGAAGGGGGCCTTGACCCTGAGATTTAACTAGGTTGCCTCAATAATGCGAGAACATTTGTCTAGTGGTGTGCTCATGCATTCCTGTCCTTTGAGTAAGACCCCTTAGCCCACGTACTAATTTATGTGTTTCACCTAAAATACTAATTTTTACCCGCAAATGTGAGCAAGAAGAAGAAAAGCGCAAGCTAGGCCTTAAGGCAAAACCAAAAATAATTACTATAGAATATGATAAAGGTGGAAATGTGGTCATACTACATCAAGACAGCTATATTAAAGAAGCACAGAAACAACTAATAAACACCAGCCACTGTAAAAAAAAAACAACTAGCCGATAACCCAATCAAACAGATACAACTCGTGTTAACTCCTTCCATGCTCGTGACGGAACCGCTCCGTCACGAGCATCGGTTGAGCTGTGCTCATGACGGAGCAGTTCTGTCATGGCATGCTCGGCTGGACGTTCCATTGAGCGGGCGGGGCCATGACGGAACCGCTCCGTCATGAGCACAGCTCAACCAAGGCTCGTGACGGAGCGGTTCCGTCACAAGCATGTGAGCGCCGCTCGGCCCCCCTCCCCCCTAGCGCTGCGGCGGAATTGCCGCCGCAGCGAAGGGGTTAAAAACTACATTTTCTGACTGGCAGAACCAGGGCCTGCTTACCTTTGAGGAGAAAAACTGTCTCTTCATGAAGCACCCAACGATAGCAACTTTTTACCTTTTCCCTAAAATACACAATAATGGATGTCTTCCACCTGGATGACTGATGATAGCCAGTAATGACTCAGTCTGTCCCCACGTAGGTGAATATACTAACCACCACTTAGAACCACGTATGAAAAACCTTCCATCCTACATCAAGATAACCAAGGATATCCTATGGCAAGAGGATTACGTCTTTGTCACTGTAGATGTAGTGAGCCTCTGTACATCAATAAAACACAAGGACTGAACACAAGCAGGTAAAAAAACAGTAGGTACAAATTTAACACATTTTATACAATCAAACACCATGATACTGGAAATGCTGAGCTTCGACTCTCAAATAATGTGTTAAGCTTTAATAGGGAGTACCACCTCCAGACACGGGGAACAGTAATTGGAGCCCAATTAATGGCCAATATGTATGAATAATCAATGGAGAAGTGGAGAAATTCTCTTTATCAGCCTAACCCTTTCTGGACTTCACACCCAGCATCATCTTTTCGGATCCCTGGATAGATGATAACCAGCATATTTGGCAAGGGTCAACACTGAGTCTCAAAAAATACCATAAACTCATGAAGACAAACAAATGGAACATAAATATATCTTCAAACTCTCAACAAAATAAATCAAATTCTTGGATCTCACCATCGATATCAACGATAACAAAATTCAAACTAAACTACACAGCTCAACAGCTAACAGCTTGCACCCTCCTAGTATCATACAAAATATTCCTAAAGGGGAACTCTAGAAACCAAAATGAAACGTAGTGGACATAATTTCTTTAAAAAATAAAAGACAAACCCAGAAATTGATTGGCAGACTAGAACAAACAGGGTACAAGCAATCCCTCTTGAGTACACAGCCAAGGAAAGGGACAAAAGAAACTGTGTGGGCATTATCAATGGTTTTTATTAAAATGTAAGCTCAGAGAAAGACATTATTGGATTCCTCACCAACTTTCATCCCAGATATCACATCAGACAAACACTTACGCACTGGTATCTACTACTGAATAATCCATCCATTAACATTTTACAGAAACCCCAAATAGAAATTTGGAGAGTCACAAATCTCTAATGATACCTGTCCAAGTTTGTGGATAAAAGAAACACATCAACAACCTTTCTGACAATCCCACCAGCTTCTACATGTGCAGGAGAGCGACAAATAATGCTTTGCAAATATTCTTTCAATACAAAGAGAGATTCTATAATAATTTTTTTATTTTTACATATCTCGGCTGAAGGATCCACCGAGGGAGGTTGCTGATCCGATCAAGTAATTCATAGTCATAAACCCCCTTCAGGTGTTGGAATCCTTTGGCATAATATTAGCACAGTGGGTAGTAGGAGTCATCGAAGCAAAATTCATCTTTAACCACGTTAAGCTCACCTCTCTTTTCTTGTTTGCGCTAGGTCAACACTGCAAGCAGCGTTTGCAGTCATGTACATGGGTTTGTTATTTGGAATGGTAAGCTTCGGCATAATGCTTTTGTTCTCACAATAATCTCACAGAGGAACATGTGACGTCGGCGTGACTGTGTCGAAGGCATTACGTCCGTTTAGAGTGGAAGTGCAGTTGTGGAAATGTGAGGTGCTCTTCATGTGTATTTGGCTATGTAGGTGCACATTTTGTTTTCTGTATGATTTGAACGAAGATAGCAAAGTTCGCCTGACCCAAGTTCAGAAATGTTTTGTGTAGCAACTTTGGGAAGTGCACAATACAATACATATATATATATATTTTTTAATGGCCAGCGAAGCAGGCAAAAATGGGTGTTGCAGGAGAAAAAAAACATATTTTTAGTAGAGATTTCTCTTGCAAAATAAAATGTTTTTTGCAGGAGAATTCTTCAAAAACGGTTTACCTTATTTTTTTCATTTTTGTTTGCTTGAAATTTCTCCCGCTTGCACAGGTTATATAGTCCTACTTAACAGCTTGACAACTTCAACTATTCTACGATCTATTAGGCCATTTTCTGTTCATTAATTAACATTCACCCTGACACACATCAACATATAACATTTCTTAAAACAGCAAACACCAAGTCAGTATCTTAAACTTCTTGATGTGACCACTTCGCAGGCATTACTGAATAATAATTGCTTATTAAGCCATACATAGTTCATAAATTGGTCTATAAAGAAGACATTTGGACTGCCATACAATAACACTCTGGGGTGCTTGACAATTTTTAGTCCACTTTCTCATTAACACTTACCTTTTATGTTAGGAATGCCAGTAAGCAAAGACATACATTACATGATAATATCTATAACTCAGTATATTAGAATTTATTAAAGATAAGCAGTGCATTATACCACAAAATTAACAATATGGGTGATTTTTTCCAATCAGTGTTTTGTAGTGTACAGCCTATTTTTTCAATGGTCTGATTGTACTTCCAGCATATTATTGCTGGGGCATCTTTTGATAGAGACAATATACATACTTTATTCAAGTTGTTTTTTCTCGTGCTTGCCCCCAGAGCAGTCATGGCTTGTGTAGAATCCGGTGAGATTGTCCAGAAAGGTTGTTGATGTGTTTCTTTTATCCACAAACCTGGACTGGTATCATATCTATTTGAGATTTGTGATTCTCCAAAATTCTATTTGGGGTTTCTGTAAAATGTTAATGGATGGATTATTCAGTAGTAGATACCAGTGTTTAAGTGTTTGTATGAAATTTGGTGAGGAATCCAATAAAGTCTTACTCTGAGCTTACATTTTATTGAAAACCATTGATAATGTCCACCGTTTCTTGTGTCCCTTTCCTTCGCTGTTTTTTTTTAAAGAAATTTTGTTCACTACATTCTCTTTTTGTTTGTGGAGTTCCCCTTTAGTAATATTTTGTATGATACAAGAAGGGTGCAAACTTTTAGCTGTTGAGATTGAATAGGTAGCAGTTTCTTTTCTGTGTAGTTTAGTTTGAATTTTGTTATCCTTGATGTAGATGGTGAGATCCAACAATTCGATTTATTTTGTTGAGAAGTTTGAAGATATATTTATGTTCCATTTGTTTGTGTTCATGAGTAGATGATATTTTTTGAGACTTAGGGCCTCATTAGGATGGCGGGCGGACTTTGCCCGCCTGCCATCCTCGTGGTAATAGGGACCGCCTGCCATAAGGGTGGGGGTCCCGTGGGGGGTATTAGGATGTGCCTGCCACAGTGGCGGACACATCCTGTATTTTTAGCATTGTGGCGGGCGGTGCTCTCTGCACCGCCCGCCACAATGCTAAAAATGCATGTCAGCATTTGCATTTACAAAGCGACAGGCACCACGCGGTGCCTGCCGCTTTGTAAATGCAAATTGTACCCCCCCGTGTTCACCCCCCTTGCTCCTTCAATCTGGGGGCCTGCACGGGGCCCCCAGAGTGAAGTCCGCCTGCCTTTCTGGAAAAGCAACTGCAGCCACCCATCCAAATATGGCTGGCGGTGTCTGATAGACACTGCCACCATATGAACCCTTTTCCGCCCGGCCGCAAGGCGACCGGGGTGGAAAAGTGGCGGGCGGCGTTTGCCTCCGCTGCGGTCCCCCCGCCATTGTAATGTGGCAGGGGGGGAAGGGTGGCGGGCGGGCATTTATGTCGGACGGATCGCCACCGCCACCATGGCGGTGGCGATCCGCCCGACATCGTAATGGACCCCTTAGTGTTGATCCTTGCCAAATATGCAGATTATCATCGATGTAGGGACCTCAAAAGGTGACGCGAGGTGTGGAGTCCAGGAAGAGTTTGGCTGAGAGTGAGAATTTCTCCACTGAGTATTCATACATATTGGGCATGAATTATCCTCCAATTATTGTTCCATGTGCCTGGAGATGGTACTCCTTCTTAAAGCTCAACACATTATTTGAGAGGCGAAGCTCAGCATTTTTAGAATCATGGTATTTGATTGTATAAAATGTGCTACATTTGACCTACTGTTTTTCTAACGGCTTGTTTTTAGTCCTTGTGTTTTATTGGTGTACAGAGAATCACTACATCTACAGTGACAAATATGTAATTCTCTTGCCATAGGATACCCGTGGTTATCTTGATGTAGGATGGAAGGGTTTTCATAAATGGTTCTAAGTGCTGGTCAGTATATTCAACTAATGTCGAACAGAATGAGTCATTGCCGGCTATGATCAGTCATCCAGTTGGAGGACATCCCTTATTGTGTATTTTAGGGAGAAGGTAAAAAGTTTCTATAATGGGGTGCTTCATGAAGAGACAGTTTTTTCCTCACAGATAAGCAGGCCCTGGTTATGTCAGTCAGCCAATTTAGTTTTTTTTAAAAACAGATTTTATTTGTCAAAATAGCACATATGACGCAGACCTCTGAATCCCAGAGACAGCTACCGCATGTAAGATACAGAAATTGACTTTGACCATTTTGCATATTTAAGAACAGGAGAATATGAAAGGCAATACAAATAAAATCAATCCCTTCAAACAACCAACTTGGCAGTTAGAGTTTGGACAGCCATTTGTTTGGTAAGAGTCGTTCTGCGGCACTTGCTGTTGGTTTTGATGCCTTTGATTGGTAAGGTAGTTTAGTAACACTTACTGTGGCTTAGATATTTGTTGGCCAACTTTTGATTATATAATATATAAATTGCAATTTATGTAGGCAGGTAATGAGGAGATTTTTCTCTGTTTGACTTTGTTTGAACTGCGCAACGTACGAAGAGTACCGTAAGCACTACTTTGATTATAATATTTGCATATTTTGCAATATTTTTGGCATGCCTGTTTCAAGCACACATCGAAGAATGTGTTGCTTTTTGGAGGTACCATAGTGAGATGTGAATTAAATTAGTTGGCTTCCTTGAGAGAATAGCTACATAGGTTTAGGTATAAAACCATATTTCTTCCTTGGTGATTCTGTATCCCCATGGAATTCAAATATGGACAGAATACAAACAAGGATTCTTTTTATGCGCAATTTTATGAATGGAGATATGCAGAGCGATTTTTAGGTGTTCTGCCAGCCAAAGCTAGTGAATTGAGTGTATTTTGGCTTCTTGGAAATTAAACATTCTGTTAGGCTGTTTTTGCAGTCTTTTGGAACACTATTGAGAAGCGCTTCTTGTAAATATGACTTACAACTAGTATTTACAAATGGTTTGATTTAAGTACACTCTGTGGGCTGTCCTTTGTTTCTGTCTTAAGTGTTGATCTGTGGGTTAAATGTGTGTTTAAATGTCTATGTGGTTTGTGGTTTTACATTGCAACTTCTGTGAGTAAATAGCGATTGCGCTCTTTGTGTAAGGATTGCTAGCCTTAAGCGCGCTGTATTATGTGATTCTGAGAGTATGACCCCTTCTGTATATGTCTGGAATGAGCTCAACGTGTGTGTTTGTGTTTTTTTTGCTGTCATCATTCTGTTATGCAAAATGTCATTTAATTAATATTAAATAAAAATTAAATAAAAATCCAGAAATGAACCATATGATATGCTAAATAACTGTGTTATTATTAAATTGATAAGAGTAAGCAATTATGCACATGTACAAACTGCCTATGCTTAAAAGATAAAAATAGAATTCACATTCAATAGAAATAAAATAGGCCTCAAAAACGAAATTGTACGTTTTGCAATAAATAAACTTACAGCATTTTTCTTAGATACATTGTATTCGATATTAACAGGCAAACACTTCATCTGAGTAAATGTTTGCTGAACTAAACACATATTATAGAACATGCATTGAAATGCCTCATTTTTAATAGATGGTCACCGTGCTTACATTTCAACACTGAAAAAAGCTTTCCACTGTGTTTTAACTGCCGCTCAGCAGCACCTGTTGTTTTGTTTGTAGGCCACGGAGAGACAGAAATGTTGATTCGGACAGGATTTTGTTTTAAAAAGTTACAAAAATCAGGTTCATTATTTTGGATAACAGGAAAATGTTTAACGTAAGGATTTCCTTTCTTAAAGCCTTTTTTTTATAAGCATATTCGTGGTTCTGATGTTAAATAATGAGTGTCCTTTTAAAAAAGTGGCGCAAAACTTTTCATGTTTCAAGTTAGGCTTCTGTGCTTAGGCTTGTGAATGAATGTGTCTAAATATGATAGGCAAGGGATGCAGCTTGCTTTTCATGTGGAATTATAAAAAATGACTGGTTTTATTAACAAATGTTTTTTTAATTAATTATGAAAAATTATTTTAAAAAATAAGTGCTTTTAAATTTGTTTTTTATATTTATAAAGCTTAATACTCATACTGTGACCTCCTAGCATTAAAATTAAAATTAAGTTGTGTTGTACCGCATAATGAGGATATTTGCATATGGAAATTCACTCTGCGCAGGCGTAAAAAACTAATTTTTATAACGATATGTATGATTATTTTACAACAAAATTATAGGATATTCATTTCTAAGTGCCCCAAATATCAAAGTCGAAATTGGGCAAAATTAAACAGCATTTTCTCCATTTAAAGCAGCTTTTAAAGTGCTTTAGGCTTCAGTAAATGAATACATTTAGGTATAATACAAATAGCTGACTACTATATTGTTAGACAAGTATGTTACACACTGCTTACAATTGAAAATATGGATAAAAAACAAGGAGAAGTTATTAAACTGACAAACAGGGTAATGGGTCAGCTCTCTGTTTTCAGGGTGACTTTGAATAGGGAAAGCTGCATGGAAAATTTGCACACAGAATAGGACAGCTGGGAAGAGTTAAATGTCAGTTATATATTTAGAAGCATAGCATGGCTACCAGAGTAAAGTTTGCTTTGACATTTTGACATCTGAAACTTTTTGAAAGACAAGATGGCAGCGCAGGGAAAGAAGGAGGAGTTCTGCTTATTCTTTTTGTTGGCAAAAGCAAGTTTTATGCACTAATATGAATATACCACAATACAATTGTATATGTGAGCTTGGCCTTATATACAGCACTAATGCTTTTAGTTTGGTGTTTACTAGGGCTGAGCTAATGGGATTTAGTTTGAATTCATTCGCCCTCATGTTACATTTGTACATTTGCTAAAAGGATTGGGGTTTGGGTATTCATATTCTTTACCTCCTCAAAAGTGCTACGTACCTCCTATAACTTTGTTTATGGCCAGTTGCTACAAATAAGAGATGATAGTGTTGACAGAAGCGAAACCTGTTTCAGGTTTCCTACTGTCAAAATGGGGGAGGAGGCTAGCTCCTCTACAAATTAAGGCTAGGTAATATGTATGTTGCTCTCTCCTTTTCTCAATTTTTTTTTAGCCTGTCTAAATTGTCTGTGAAATAGCAATGAGACACTTAATTGGCTATTCAGTAATACTGTTTTAAACATTGTTAGCATTAATAAAATAAATAAAATATATATGTTATGTTACTACTCATCTTGTTTGATGAAATTATGACAGGATCAGTAGTCTAGATTTTTGTTCCCCTATTTGACCTTTAAGGGGAACTAGATGCGGGTAGTTTTTGTTCTAAAATTCTTAGGTGATAACACCATTATTGTATGTTATTCCATGCTACATAGTTTTGCAAGGGCATTGCTAGTTTTTTGTTAGCTAGTCCGTGTAAATAAACTGGTAGTCCTTATTAGAGCTGATGTTGCATAGTTTGGATCATGAAAAGAAGAACGTAGGGAAGATGCCCATGTGATCCGTAGCAAAAAATGTTTTGAAGACAATGTTGTTTTATAGATAAGAAACCCTGTTAAATTAGCAGTTTTAGATTTTCCTGCTGCTCCTATAACATGAGAGCATGGTCCTAAAACATACAATGTAGGTGCCTTTTATTAAGAAGAATCATTTTAGAAGTGTCTGCTGTCCTGTACAAGTAATGTAAAGTTTATGAGCAAAAGTGTAGAACATTTCCTTTTTTTTAGGGTTTTCAGATTAGCACACAGGAATACACCAATGTAAGGATTTAGAGTATGTCTGTGTTGTTTTTCTCTTTTCCTCACAATTTAGAAAATTAATACAGACTTCCTTGGCTGCTTGGTATTGGGTGATGTATTAATCTTGTTAGTTCACCAAAAGAGTTCCTTTTATACTTGCCAATAGGTCCAGGCTGTTGTTTTTTTTACTCTCTCATAGATAAGATGAACGTGGTTCTTGGGTGCCTTGCTAATATATGGGGCGTCCCAAGACCAGGAAGTATTCTAACACTATCCTCTCTGTTGATAGACTGTTTCTGTGCCTTGTCTAAAGACCTTTTGATCTGTCCACCAATAGATATTTGCTGCCTTACAACCATTGCCAGAGGGGCCCGGACATCAGATTCAGCCTGGGGAGTCAGCGTCAGCATCAGTCCAGCTTGAAGCCAAAGTGAAGGTAACCAGCACAGGCATTGCTGGCAACTAGGACCTCAGTGAAGGCGGAAGCCCTGTGATCAAATGTGTACCCCTGCCACTGTCTTGGGCGAAAGACGGGGTCACAAATCAGAAAGGAGAAATTGTATTTGATTCCCAGCTGAGAGTCACAGACCGACCAGAATGGCGAGGAGGCTTTGCTTGAGGTGACCCCTTTTGAAACAAGGGTTGCTTCAGAGATCCTTGCATCAGGCCTCTGAATCCTGGTCCTAAAGTGAATACAAGTTTGCTCCTTTGTTTGTTGGTCAAGAGGTGCCTGAACACACTGGATGCAATGTTTTGCCCAAAGAATGAGCAGTGTGCCAGCAAAGCAATACAGGAGTTAGGGAAGGACTTGAGATTAGGGTACAGGTGCTTTGTCTCTGATGCCTGTTAGATTGAAGTGAAGAAAACTGGTGCACTGCCTGAGACACTGGACAGGACCGCTAAGAGCATTTGCCTGGTCAGTGACTGCCCTATCCTGAAAGAAGAGACTTTTTCCTTGAAACTGGGCTGTGATTCTTGAGTTGCGAGTTGTGCAGCTCCACCGTGGAAACAGCAAGAGCCTGCCTGTGAGGCTCAAACGGACACAGGGAGAACACTCCCCTCTGGTTCGATTCCCGACGCGGCAGGTTTCTAGACCAGGGTCAGCGGACTCGATAATTCTCTCGCCTCGGTGCCCACTCTGATCAGCGATCACACTCAGCAACTCTGGGCATTAGCTTGCCTCATCTTCACTAACGGCCCCACCAGACCGCCGGGGATGCCTGGTCTCACCCTGGAGATACCCATTAAGGGACCATCTCTCAGGGAAGCCAGGAAGGGTTTCGCAGCGGTCGAAGCGCCTTGGGACCCTCCGGGTAAGTAGTGCGCTATATAAATGCCTATACATTTACATTTACATTTACCCCTTCAGTCGTCCCATTTTTTAGGAGGAGCAGCCCTTTGCAGCTCTTCCTTCTAATTCCTATGGCCCTATGTGGTCCTCCTGGTCCCAGATATGATTGATGTTCTAGCCTTCATAAAAGGAAAATGTAACAGTCAATTGGAAAATGTTTTTATTAGAGATGTCCTGTTAGCTATTTTAAAATGGATGGTCACTGCAATGCGTAGGAGCCCTGAAGATGTTTACTAGATGATTTTAGGATATGCTTTTGCTTAGGACTAGAAAGATGATAATTCTGTTTGTAATAGTGGTCATTACTCTTTCCTGCAATCTGTATGTTAATTATGACCTGATGCTCCGTTCCCTTTGTATTCCTGCTTATACCCGCTTAATGAAATGTTTAGAATGGAAAATGCCCACCTAGCAATGAGTTAGGATATTGATACATTTATGAAAATTCATATGCAAATATTTTCTGTGTTTCTACTGGATCATAGGAATATCTTTAGCTCATGCTAAAAGGATCATCTGTTAAACAGGGGTGGGGAATTCCTATCTCCCGACGCCCTAGACATCTAGATTTCTTACAAGGGCAAGAGGTTTTAATTTCTAACTAGTCCAAAGGACAAGTAGACAGTCTTTTGCTTTCTCCCCGGGGTTCTTGTGTGGCTTCCAGGCCCTCCCCTGGTTCTTTCATTTTCTTTGAGCACATGATGCAGCTCCAGAACACAGACATCACTGGAATGTAAGAGGCTGCCTGAAGGGCCTCATGGCTCCTGCTCTGACTTTAACCTTGTGACCCCCCTGCCTTTTATTCTGTGCTTCACCCTTGAGCCCCAAATCAACCACAAGATCCCTCCTCACCCTCGCCTCCGGGGGCCAACAATAAAGCTCATGCCTTCCCTTCTCATGCAGCCCCTGCACAACCATCCTTCACACTTTGCTTTGCCTGTACACCTTATGTTTCACTCAGTGACTGTACTTGCTAACCCCACCCCACCCCCCTCTGCTGCCCCCTCTGACTACCCTGACCCGCTCCCCTTGGCCTCTCATATTTTAACACATCCAGGGCTTACATTAAAGTTAATACGTTTGCCCATGGGGAATTGATGCAATCCTCAGGCGCACCCTCATTACTCTCCTTGCACTGGGCCTCTCGTCTCACTTTGTGCGTGCACCAAGGGCATCTTAGGACGCCGCTGTAGCATCTACAGCAGCTGTGGAGTTCTTAATGGGCCTCTTCTTTCTGCAGGTCCAGGCAAATGTTCATAATTAACATGAAAAGGTGGATGGATATATACATGGATGAATGAAAGGATGTATGTAAGAATGGATGAGTGAAAGAATGGATGGATGAGTGCAAGGGTGAATGAATTGATGGATGGGATGAAAGTGAATGGATGAGTGAAAGGATGGATGCAAAGATGGTTGAGTGAAAGAATTGATGGATGAGTGAAATGGTGAGTGCATAGATGGGTGAAAGTGGATGGATGAGTGAAAAGATGGATGGTTGAATAAAAGTGTGGATTGATGGATGAGAGAAAGAGTCGATGGATGGATGATGGAGTGGGTGGATGGCTGATGGAGTGGATGGCTGGGTGGACGGATGGCTGGGTGGACGGATGGCTGAGTGGACACATGGATAGATGGGTGGAAGGATGGATATATTGATGGGTGGAAGGATGGATAGATTGATGGGTGGAAGGATGGATAGACTGATGGGTGGATAGTTGAGTGAAATGGTGGATGGAGGGATGAGTGAAAGGGAGGATGGATAGGAGTGGAAAGGAGGATGGAGGGGTCAAAGATGGAAGAGCAAAAGGATGGCTGGATGGAGGGATGAGTGAAAGAGTGGATGGATAGGAGTGAAAGGGTGGATGGATGTATGAATGGAAGGAGGGATGGAGGAGTTTGAATGATAGATTTGGAGCTGGAAGGATAAATTGGGCCCCAAGGGCATCGTGACCCACTCGCTTTAGCAGCTACAGTGGGGGTGGAGCTCTTGATGAGCCTCTTCTGTCTGCAGCTCGGCAGACAAAGGACCATCATTAACGTGTAAAGGTGAGTGAGTGAAAGGATGGATGTGTGGGTGAAAGGGTAGATAGATGAGTGAGTATGAGTGTAAGTGTGGCTTCCTAGATGGATGAATGAGTGAAAGGATGGATGATAGGGATGGTAGATGGACGATGGATGTGTTGATGAAGCAATGGGTGAAAAGATAGATAGGTTGCAGGGTGGATGGATTAGTAAGTAAAAGGATGGATGAGTGAAAGGGTAAATTGATGGATGAGTGGAAAAATGGGTGTGGGAAAGGATGGACAGATGGCTGAGATGGATGGATATGTTTGGGGATGGATGGGTAGATTTGGATATGGATGGGCGGATGGATGAATTGACAAACAGAATGGTGAAAGGCTGATGAAAGAATGCATGGAAGCCAATGTAAAGGTGAAATGCTAGATATCAGTGGGTGAATGAAAGGATGAATGGGTAGATCTGCAGAAAAGAGGCAAAATAAGGAAATCAGTAGTATTCAAATTCTTCTATACTATGAGCCTGACATAGCCAGAGAGGCTATTATCCGAGCTCTTATATAATGAGTGGTGCCAATTTTTGAGGGTGCACTACATGATGGCACCAAAGGGACAAGTTGATTTATGAAGCTACCTGTCCTATGGACAAGTAGATATTTTATAAAATTCCACACCCCTGTGTTAAATATTGGACGGATTTGTTAGCATGAGCTGAAAGCCATTTTGTATTTCTAGCAGCCATTTTAGTTTGCTTGTGCTGCCACGTGCTCACCATGTGCTATGCCCTCCCTCAGTGTTGACTGCTCTTGTAATCTGCCTAGAAACAAACTATATTCAGCATCTTCCACCTTCGCACATGCTCAGTTGAGCTTGTAGCTGTCCTTGCAACTGTTCCTAGTATGTAAATGGGATTTTGCGAATTCGCGGTTCGCGAATTTGCGTATTCGCCAATTTGCAATCCGCGAACTCTCGCGAATTTGCGGATTATTTCTTTTTTTTGTGTTCGCAAGGGTTTCTGCCAGTTCGCAAGGGTTTTGTACCAGTTCGCAAACGCGAACTTACTTGTCGGCTCGCAGCGGTGGCGACTATGTTGTTTCTACGTCTGGTTCATCATCACAGCACCCTCTGTTTCACCACTGCCACCCTCTGGTTCACCCATGCCACCCTCTGGTACATCACTGCCACCCTCTGGTTCATCACTGTAGATTATGGGGGGGTAAGCACACCTGCCCTGCTTCAACTGACATGAATTAATTTGGGGTTGATTAATGTGTCACTGAATTTGAACTTCCAGTCTGGCACCTGCTTCCTTATCTGTAATTTGCTTTCTGTTGCAGTGCAATTTTTTTTCCCAGGACCTTTGTGGCCTACTTGTAGCTATTCTATGAGCCTGCTGTGAGGGTCAGAGCAGGGTCATAGAATAGTTGCAAGTAGGCAACTGAACTCTGGAGGGGCCCCTCAGGAAGCACTACAGGGAATGGTTACTAATGATGAGTTTGAACTTTTGCACCTGCTGAGTGCTTTCAGTTTTGCAAAACTCTTCTTTCTGCAATTTCGAGGGATTTGCGGGGCGCGTATTTGCGCGAGATCGAATTCGGAAGCCGCAAATTTGTGCGAATATGCGATTTGTTTTTTTGCGGCGTGTTAGTTCGCAAGGTTTTGTGCGTATTAGCGAGCCGCTTGTAGCGCAACGGCGCGAAGTTAACCTCACGGTCGTTCACGGGCGCGGCCATCTTGTTTGCATGACGTATTTCAGTTTCCGGGCGCTATGTGTAATCTCGCAAAGTGTGCGGCTCGCTAGTACAAGTTTGCGTGTGATCGTGAGGGAAATCTCGCGCGAACTTACCCACGCGGTCGTGAACGGGCGCGGCCATCTTGTTTCTCATTGATTGCTATGGTTCTGGGCATGCTTTCTGTATCCTCTGTCAATCTCTGCCATCCTTTGCTTGTTTGAAGTTTTTTTTTAATCTATTTTACTTATTATCTATCCCTCTATTTTTCTAGCTCTATATTTTTGTGTTTTCTGCTACTTTTGGTTAATTTTAAACTACTTTTTTAAACTCTTTTCTTTTCTTCTTCCCTATTCTATTTCTTATTTCTTATTTACCTTCCTTTTTGCCCAGACCATGGTAAAGGGAGCCGGGAAGCAGCCTGAGAAGGGGAAGGGTCCCGCACCCGTGCCGGCTCCCGTGCGGGCGTTTGAGGGGGGAGCAGGTCACAGCCCGGGAGATCTTTAGCGCGGAGGAGGTGGCCGCACTAGTTTTTTATGTCCAGCGCCGCCTCCCCAGGACCATCATGGCAGGCGGCAAGATCGCTAGCGGCTACGGGATCCGGGAGCGCCGGAAGCGGTGGGAAAAGGTGTGCTGGGCCATGTACCAACACTCTCGGGTCCGGCGCACCTACAACCAGGCCACCCACCGTTGGACGGATCTCCTGGACCGGGAACGCGACTTGATCGACCTGCTCGGCCTCGAGATCCCCGGGCTTGGTGAGTAGTAGTAGCTATTTCTTCACTACTCTGTTTTCTCCTGCTCTGTGTGTTATTATATTGTAAATTTTTGTTTTTTACCAAGAGCAATAATGCTGCTGATTACATTGTAGGTAAATTATATTTCCAAATCTTCGGTGCATTTCAGGTGCACTGCTCTCCTTCTCAGTAGCGTTGCTAATATGCTTATTTGTTTTCGATTTTGTATTCATTTCATTGGCCTGAGAAATTATGTATGAGTGTAGTTTAAAGAACTGCGTAATGCTAGACACTAAGGGTCAGATTTTTAATTACCGGCGCATCCCTGCAAAGTAGCAGGGATGCGCCAGTAATTGTGCGCCACACCACCACCACCCATGGTGCGCCGTATTTACAATGCGGCGCAGCATGGGCCCAAAACGTCACCGAAGCGTTGCGCATCTGTGCCGTAAAGGCGGCGCATTGCTGGAGTTGCATCACAACGATGGCGCAGCTCCAGCAATGCTCTGGGGTGCCCTATCTCCCCAATGCTGCGTCAAGCCGTACGTCTGCTTCAAGCAGGCGCAGGGTTTGAGTCACTCATCATTGTCCTAAAAGTGACTGATTGAAATCTTGTAGATTTCCCTCAGCCACTTTTAGGATGCGTTCCTGCGCAGGAACGCCCTCCCTTGCGCCGGAACGCCCCCTGATGGCACAGGGCTTTACAACGTGATGCATCTCCCATATTCTTCACGTTGTTAATATACGCCTCACCATGGCGCCTCTTTTGTTCTGCCGCTGCGTCACAAAAGTCACGCAACATTGGAGCAAAAGAGCCGCAAGGGGCTGGTAAATCTGCCCCTACAGACTCAAGTCCAGTCCTTCCTTTGTACACCTGGCAATAATGAGAAATAGTGGTGGTGGATTGATAGTTTGAGTATTTTAATGACTGGTTAATGTAGTAGGAAACTTTTTAGTGTTGTCGCTGATCTGCAATCACGATGGAGTTTGTCTGTCACTTGGCGTGCTGCGGACTGCTGCCTGCCAGTCCTAGGCGAACCTTTTTAGTAGTTTGTTTAGTGAGTTACATAACTTTCCAAGTCGACGGTCCGCAAATCAAGCAATACTAATATCGTAGTAGACCACATGAGATAGGTCAATATATCCTGTGGAATAGTTGTCTATTTGCTCTTTCGCCAAAATATTTTGTTATTGTTCTTTTGAAATGTTTGATTTGGTTGACAACAATCATCCATGTTTTCGGGTCTTTCTTTCTTTCATGTTGTACATCAGCTCCCCCTAGGGGCAAGAGGACATTGGAGGAGGCTGCTGCTGCTGAACAAGGCCAGGATCGGTCAGGCGAGGGCTCCTTTTTTTTTTTTTTTTTTTAAACCTTTTTATTGGAAGACAAGCAAAAAACAGTAGTGTAGCACATACAAAGCATATTATGATTCAGAGAACAGCGCAGTGCAGCATTGTACATGGAAAGTTCAGGCGCCAAGTCCAGATGGGGAACAGTGTGGGCAGGAGCGATAGCACAATATCAGCAAATACACGAGGTGGAGCATAGCAGTACAGATCATAGAAGTACATCAATAACGAGGATAACAATCGTACATCTCTACAGAAAGAACAGCACCAGGCAAGTGGGTGCATACCCAGAGTTCATTAGTCCCTGAGTTGAGGCATCTCAAATCGCCACAGAAGAGCAGGCAATGCGGCCCCTCCCCCCACACAATGATTATACAGTGTAAGCCATGCACGGTAAGGAGCATCAGTACACAGATCCCCTCCCGGTCACTGAGTCATATGGAGTGTCGTAGACCGAGGAATGATCAAATCAAGCGAGACCCCGTCAGCCCACCCCAACCCGATCCTCACTGTCCGAATCAGAATCCTGCACAGCCCTGGTAAGTAGGTACACCTGTAGTGGGCTCCAAAAGTCCCTAGGCCTACAGCGCACAGGCATCATTTCTGCGTATACATTAAACTGGTCCTGACAATAGATAATATCCTTCAGCCAGTCCCCGAATCGCGGTATCCTGCCCCGCCCCCAACAGCAGGCCACTCGCCGTTTCGCTAACAGTAGTGCCACATCCACAAACCTGCGATAGGTCGCCGGCACCTCCTTGGTATAACCTAGCAATAGGACCACAGGGTCGAACAGCACCCCATCCTCAGTCATGACCCGAAGGGCGTCATGGACCTGCACCCAGTACTCCGAGATGGGCCCACACTCCCATGCCAAATGCAGGAAGTCGGCCCCCGCCGTATGACAACGAGCACACCTATCGTCTTCCGCTAATCGGAACCTGAGTTTCCTAGCTGGAGTGTAATAGAATCGGTGTATGAATTTATAGTGTATGATTTTTAATCGGCAGCTAGAGGAGATGTTGGCAGTCACACCACAACAGTATGCCCACTGGTCATCAGAAATAACGATTCCGAGCTCAACATTCCACTGCTCTCGTGCCCGACTGGGCAACGCCACCCTTTGTTTCCTAATGGCTCCATACAACTTAGACACCAAATGCCGCCCCTCCGAGAGCAACAACACATGGAGTGGTAACGCCACGCCCGGCTCCTTGGGGTACTCAGGCAGCAGCGACCGCAGGCCCTGCCACAATCGGACATAATAGAACATTTCCAGCGGGGAGTATTCTCCACCCCCAAAAAATTGTTCAAGGGTACGAAAAGTGCCCCCACGAAAAAGGTCCCCCCAAGTAAGAATCGTAAGACGCTTGCACATTCGTTGGAATCCCGTCTCTCGTAACAAGGACAAGTCAGGGTGGTGCACCAAGGGCAGTGCAGGTGAGTAAAGAAATGTAAGAACCAGCGCCTTCGCAACACGCCTCCAGGCATCCACCGTACATGTCACTGTCGTCTGGTGGGTGTCCACCTCCTCAACACGCCCCAGCACCATGCCCTCCAATGGAAGGGGATGAGCAACCCATTGTTCAGCAGCTACCTGAGGCATAAACGGCGTGGGACGCATCCAGTGATACGCAAAGTGCGCCTGAGCGCTAACATAATAAAGTTCAAACTCTGGGACGTCAAAGCCCCCATCGACATACGGCAGCGTCAACGTAGACCATGCCACTCGTGCCTGTTTGCCCCCCCAGAACAATCGGATCAGCTCCGAACGGAGACGCTTGAAAAAATACGCCCCAGGGTAGTACGGAATGTTTTGAAACAAGTAAAGGAAGCGGGGTAGCACAACCATTTTTATCAGGGACGCTCTACCCGCCATGGAAAGAGGCAACGACATCCATCTAGTAATGCTATCTGCCAGTTTAGTTATAGCGACGCCATAATTCAGCCTGATCGTTTCTTCCTTGTTCAAGGCCACAACAATACCAAGATATCGTAGCTCCGAATCACACCATTCCAGGGGGTAGTCAAGCAGGAAGCGGTGAACTGCTGCAGTGAGCGGAAAGAGTTGGGATTTCTGCCAGTTGATATACACCCCAGAGATACCGCCAAAGGCAACAAACTCACGCAGTATCGAGTTAAGGTTCAACTGCGGATCTTTTACATAAAGGGTAACATCGTCCGCATACAGAGATATCCCAATTTGATGCTGGAAACAATTAAACGCACTCCGCTTGTGGAATTGGCGGACCCTACATGCAAGAGGCTCTACTGCGATGGCAAACAGGAGGGGAGAAAGGGGACAGCCCTGCCGGGTCCCTCTTGTGATAGGAAAAGGGGAGGACAGTACACCATTCACAACCACCCTGGCCACCGGATCGGTATACAGCAACTTGACCCAAGGAGATAAAAATCCGAGGAAAGCCCATTCTGCACAGAACATCTACCAAGTAACCCCATTCAACTGAGTCAAACGCCTTAGTAGCATCCAGAAAAACAGCAGCTACCGGGAGCTCAGGCGCTATTGTCGGAATCAAGGAGAACAGCGTTAGAAGATTATGAGATGTTGCCCGGCCAGGCACAAAGCCCGACTGGTCAGGTAAAACTATAACGGGCATGAGCTCAGAAAGCCGAGTCGCCAACACCTTGGCCAATATTTTGACATCGCAGTTGAGCAATGAAAGAGGCCTATAGGACCCTACATCCAGGGGGTCTTTCCCAGGTTTGAGCAACAAAGTGATGGCAACCTCCCTCATAGACCCTGGCAATCTCCCCACCTCAAGGGAGTCCTCGAAGACCTCCCGAAGCACCGGAGCCATAATATCCACTTAACATTTATAAAATTCGGCGGGTAGCCCATCCAGTCCTGTGGCCTTTCCATTATTAAGGGACATAATGGCACTTCTGATTTCATCCACCTCAAGGGGCCTACCCAGAAACACCCTATGATCGTCGGATAGCCAACAGAGCGCCAAATCATCCAGAAACCCCCCATACCTCACATCTCCTGATTGCTGCGTGGTGTATAAGTGTGTGTAATGATGTATAAACGCGTCTTGTATGTCTTTAGTGTCACTACAGCGGGTGCCATCAGGTAAAACCAACTCCAACACATCCGAACTATGCCTCTGATGCCTCGTAAGTGCGGCAAGCACTTTCCCTGGTCTCTCACCTTCACAGTATCTCCTCGCTGTCCAATATTTCACCCTATGTTTCGCCTCCCGTGCTGCCTCCTCCTCGTATTCTGAGAGTTTACCCCGAAACTGATGCATGAGGTCAGGAGCAGGGCCATCCAGGATCCCACGCTCCAATTGCCGTAAATCATCCTCTAAGCTCGCAAGTGTACGAACAATAGTTCTGAGCACCCCACAGCTCTTGGAGATCGTGACCCCACGGATTGTAACTTTAAATGCCTCCACACTGTCTACAGATCCCCTGTTCCTCGGGAAGAAGGCCTCCACATCCTCGCCAAGCTCCGCCTTAAAGATGAGATCCAACAGGGCAGATGGGAAGAGTCTCCAAGGTGGTCGCGGCCTGTGCAGGCCAGGCACCGATAACACAACCCTAACTGGACAGTGGTCTGAATACGTCTTGAGGAGATGCGCCACACCCCGTAGCCCCGCCACAAGGCCCCTGGAGAGGAAGATATATTCCAGTCTCGCCCAGGTACGGGCCTGTGCTGTGAAATGCGTACCCTCCTTCCCCGTGGGGTGTATATATCGCCAACTATCAATCAAACCTGCCTCCTCAACAATGCCCCGTAAGACATCCCTGGCCTGGACATTGTACTGAGAGCTGCCTTCTGACCTGTCCACGACAGCTCGCAGTGCCAAATTAAAATCCCCCCCCCCCACACAATATGTGAGGCATCTACCTCAAGAATATGGCCCCACAGTGTAAGGAAAAAAGCAGGAGAATCAACATTTGGTGCATAACAATTCACAAAAAGCACAGTAACCTGCCCAATCCTCCCCCACAACATCACATATCTCCCATCTGTGTCCGTTCGTGACCCCAGCTCCTGGAACGTAAGTGATTTCCTGATCAGTATAACAACCCCACGTGCGTAAGAGGAGTACGATGAAAATTTCCTAACTGAGGCCCACCTCCCACCGAACGTATGTGCAGTTGTCTGGCGCAAATGCGTCTCCTGCAGTAATGCTATCTGTATGGAATGCCGATCAAGATATTGCAACACATTACGACATTTCCTGGCATCATTCAGTCCACGTACATTCCAAGACAAAATCGATATCTTATCCAACAGCACGTCTGACATCACACCCAAAGAATGCACGACAATGACCACTAAAATATTGCACTAGACGCAGTTCCCACCCCATGCAGCAAGTCTGCACTGCTACATACAGCATACACCTCGCGCGCCGCACACCACATCCATCCATGCCGTCTTCCATCCACTGCAACAAACCCCCCCTCCCCAATACCGAGACAAACAGCCGTGCAACAAGCACGCATCACATCCAAAGAACCACGCGCACCAAGTACGTACGCCAGGCGAAAGAGAACCTGCCAGGGCATTCCCCCCCCCTCCACCCACCTGACCAACCCCAACCTGTCAGGACCCCCTGCCACCCCCCCTCCCCATACTCCAGGCATCCATCCAGCCATACAGCAAACCAGTAGTGCAAAAAAACTTAACAGTGGTGGGGTATTCCCGTTGGAGTGCCCGCCAGAGGTGCACATAACCACTCTCTCACACCACGCCGACCCCCCAGCCGCAAGCTGAAGATACGACACAGGCACAGTGCGAGAGAGGGTGCCCGGAGCAAAGTATTATCGTCAACCACCGTCTCAACAACAGATCCAACACGTGGAATCCCAGATTGTACCGGCGATCCACACATCCGCTCCCAAAAGTCACGCCTGTGAAACCCTAGACCCCAATGGCAGCCATAATATGCATGCGAAGCTCTAGAGTACAAGGGCAGCCGCAGAGACATCAGTACAGAGTACGTAGCCCAGTCAGTGCGCCGCTAGAAACCTGGTCAAGCGTCCTCCTCCTCTCCTGCCGAGCGGTGGCCATCCTGTTCCGCCCCGTCTCGTCGGCCAGCAGCAGCACGCTCCCTTTTGAGACGCTTCACAAAGTCTTCCGCCTGTTGTGGATTCGTGAAGAAAGTCTGCTTCGCCTGGTGAGTCACCCTCAGCTTCGCAGGATATAGCAGGGCGTAGTCCACCTGTAGGTTCCTAAGCTTTTTCTTGACCGCCAAAAATTTGCGTCGTTGCTCCTGCACCATCGGGGTGAAGTCCGGATACACAGTGAAATTGACCCCCTCAAAGGAAAGTGAGCGATTAGTGCGAGCCGCCCGCAGAGCCGCATCACGATCCCGATAGTTCAGGAGGCACGCAATGATAGGGCGCGGCGCCGCACCCGTGGCCGGACGTGGTCCAAGGGATCTGTGTGCACGCTCCACAATGAACTGCGTGGAAAAAGCTTCCGCTCCAACCGCACCAACCAGCAGTCTTTCCACATACGTCTCCATTTTCCCTACATTTGTCGTCTCCGGCACACCTACAACGCGTATGTTGTTTCGCCGACTGCGCGCTTCCAACTCCTCATTCTTGGCGGCGATTACCCTCAGGATATTGTCCATCCTCGCCAGCTGAGTGGTATGAGTGGCCGCAGTGTCGTCGTGATCCGAGATGCGCTGCTCCGCCGGGTCAGGCGTTCCTCATGAACATCAAGTTTTTGCACCACCGCTTCCATGCGTGAGGATAGTTTGTCCACTTTATCCACAATGGTAGCAAATCCCTGCCGCATTTCTTGCATCATCTGCTGGAAATCCGAGGCAGTTGGTTGCGGACTAGCTTCAGCGACAGGCGGGGGGGGGGGGGGGGGAACGGGAGCTTCCAGCCTCCTGCATCAGGCGAGCGCCCCTCCTAGAAGCCGCAGAGTCAAATGAAAGTTTTGGCTGCTTATTGTCCGGCTTCCCCATGGTCAAGCACACAGAGCCAGTAGCAGTTCCCACCGTAAGGAGATGTAGGGGGATCCCCGGGTATAAGTCCACGGACTCCAACCAACGTTATGCGTCCAATGTAGCCCCCCAGCAGAGCAAAATCCAGGATTAGGGCGCAGTAGCACTATACCCACGTAGCAGCACCAGTACCCTCCAAGAGTCACAGCATGCAGCCGCCGCCGGGAAAGTAGGGGGCAGCCACAACGACAGCAGGCAAGGGGAGTCCGAAAGGACACAGCAGTGGCCCACCACAGCACAATACAGATCAATGAAGGTAGCGCCTCGCACAAAGTGCTATCGAGTCAACACGCAGGTATCAGCTTCTATGTCTTCACCCAAGTAGCAGAGCATTACAATCCACAGCAGCGTGGCACACAGAGACACAGTAGGGAGGCACCAGCAGCCAGCGCAGCCAGATGGGCCCCGCCAAATCCAACACGGCGAGCTCCAGTGATCAGCAACCGCCGTGAGGATAATGGCGCCAGATGGGAGAGAAAGCCGCCCCCCAGCAGCGCGATCAGCCAGCACCTCCACAAGCTGCCTCTCCAGCTACAGTCAATCCCCGCTCGTATCCTGCAGGGGCCAGGCGATCAGGAGATTATCACCGGCGGGGGCACGAGCAGGCATGCATGCCCCGCCACTCCCTACCGTGTAATGGCTTTGCCTTGAAGCCGGAGGCGGATCGGCGCCCCCGCCGCAGCTCCTCCACTGTAGATCAGGGCGACCTCCACGACGACGCTGCACAGTCCCCGTCACCGGGTCCGAGCCACACACACGGCCGCCAGCCAAGTCCAGGCGGAGAGTCTCGAAGAGTCCCTGAGGGGGGAGGGGTTGAGACCTCCACCCCACGTGTGAGGCAGCGGTCTAAAGTGGACCGAGACGCCGGGCCGCAGAGCGCCAGACTTCCAGGACGCTCAGCGGTGAATCTTCCGGACCCTGTAAAAACGGACAGGAACCTCCGATCAGCTCGGGAATCGGACCGAGTGCAGTCCACAGCCCACCAGACAATAAATCAGGGTTAGAGTGGCGAATGGTGACGTTGAAAAGGATAAATGACCGGATGAAAGCTCCGGGCTGCCGGAGCCTCACGGCAGTGCGGCCATGCTGCTGTGCGCCCTCTAGCGCCCTCCCAGGCGAGGGCTCCTTTGCTGGCCCTGGTAAGTTTTAATTTTAATATAGAGTACCTATTTTTTCCTAGTGTTCCTCATTCGATTCTTTCTAAATCGTCTTTGATCTTCTTGTAGACTGTATCTAAATTCTTATCCTGCCTCGACTATGACTCCCTGTGGTATTACTAGATTATTCTTATTAGTCTGTCTGTGTAGCTAACTAAGATTGCACACTTGGCAAAAGGTGTAAAACGAAACTCCCATTCTAGTCAGCAATAGCTCTATGCACTGAGTGCAGTCCTCTGGGATTGTCCATAATGTCTTTTCAAGTCTTCTAAATGTTTATGCTTGGACAATTACCAACAATAAAAAGGTGAATGACCACCAAGAAAGAATAAGATACTACTTTACTTTTGGTTTGGATAGGAGGACAATCCATACTACTACTACTGTTGCAGGGACAAATCTGCACAAACAGAACTATGGACACTAAATAGTGCATTGTTTATCAATTATAATAGGCGCAGGTAGACTTTCCACATACCTCAGTGATATCAGTCTTTGAAGAACCCCCAATCTCCTTACTGACTAGATAGTGTGGCAGAGTCATTTAGCTCCCGAATTCATCGATGATTGATCCCCAATGATGATTATCCAACGCAGGACAAGAGTACGGAGTCAGAGTCCAGAAGTGTCAGAGGCACAGACTCATGCTTGCAAATTGCAAAACCTTTTGCTCATTCACTCATGACCAAAAACCACAGAGTCTATTTAAGTTTTAAAGCTTTATTAAAAGTAAAAATATTTATTAAAATCAAGCTTGTCGTAAAACATAAACGGTTGATTAAAAATGGAAAAAGTGCTTATAGTGATTTATTTCACACATTGTGGGCGAGCCGAGCCCTCACCTGCTGTGAACTTTAATTTTTCTTTTTGGTGCTGAATCATTGGTCCCTTCGTCCTAGTTATAATGATTTGGTCTTAGAAGTGAAGCTTTCGGTCTGTTATGAGAAAAATGGTGCGTGTTAAAAAGCAAGCATTCATCAGTTGTGCCAAAAAGTGCAGCAAGACAACACCCTTCCCTGGAAAAAGGGACATTTTTACTTTAGAGTAGACAGTCACAAATTATTAGATTGGTTTCTGTATTCACATTTCTTCGTTCCTAGACAAAATACTAGTGAGTGGTGTATGTCTATGACATCTAACATTCTTAAATGTACTTTGTAGGTGGAACATCTGGTGCTGGGCCCAGCGCGGAGGTGGAGGAGGAAAGTTCTGGGGAGGAGGCGGTGCAAGTGCCGGACTAAACTGCTGTGCGGGTTGCCACGGTAGTGGCGGGCAGTGGTAAGCTCTTATATTCCTTACTTATTGAGATTGCAGACTGCATAGTGTGCTCCCCGTGAGAAAACGTAAGGTTTGTCCAGATGAGAGACATGAAGAAGAATGATTGACATATAGTTTGAATGGATGGATGCCTTGATCATGGTACTATCTGACTCTTAGATAGCATATGTGTATCTAGAGAGAGTAGACGGTCACTGGATGAACTAAGTGTTACTTTGAAGAGCATGTAACACCGCACCCGCACGTCCGTTCCAGTGTAGGAAAGGCAAGGAAAATAAGTCGTAATTTTGTCCGAATACTACCATGAATAGTAGCAGTAGTTTGTATTGCAAGCACAGCATATATCCGGCAATTACGATGGCCACTCACTACCTCTGTTAATAAGTTTAGTAGAACTCGGTCATTCATGTGTGGATGTATCACTGTTCACTCAATAAAAAGCAAAGCACCTAAAGTCATCCCATATGTAAGCAAATACCTACCATGTGCAGTGATAGATAATCACATTATTTATCTTCTTAATTTTCCTTTTCTAGTATTCATTGGCACTGTAGGGTGAAAGTTAAATTAATTAAGCAGTAGCCCTTGTATTCTCAGTGCCACCCGTAATAGAAAAGTAAGAGCATCACCACCTGCATGTACTGGACTGGTACAGTAACGCAAGTCTGTCTCACTCATCATGGCGGGCGTCTGTTTTTCTCGGCTGCAAGTTGACTGCGCTGGCATTATGCCGGCTTGCAGAAGTTAACGTACCAATTTGGCTAAACAAGAGAGAAGAAGAAGAATAAGAATGGTGTACTGTCATAGTCGACTCTAATGGAGTGAGTCCATAGTGCTCGTAGAATTGATTCCTTAAACTCCAACTAATGTTAGAGCAAGGATGAAGAAGTGGGAGGTTAGATAGATACTGGCCACAATAGTTATGTACTGCGCTTGCAAGTTGCTAGTTCTACTGTGACACAACTTTCTGCTGAATCATTTTGTGTTAATCTTAAAGAGCATTGGTTACAGACTATATCTTTCTTTCTTCATATAGATGCTCCTTCCAAACCAACACGGAAGGAGCTGGCTAAAAGGGCCCGGCAACAGAGGCTGGAGGCCACTGTCGCCGAATATCGGCGGCTGGTGGCCCAGGAAGAGGAGGACACGCAGAGTATGTCAACAACATCCACGGCGACACCTGCATCCTCCTCCCCGCTCCCTGGGTCAGCCAGTCAGCGCAGCAGGTCTCCAGCGGTACGTAGCCGGGGTTCCGCAGCCACCCGCCACCGCCGAACAGCAAAGAAATCAGCTACCCCCGACAGCAGTACCAAAAAAAGGATGCACCGCCTTTCCCTGAGGGTTTCCTACCTCGAGCAGGAGCTCCTCAACACCAAAACCCTGCTCGAGACACTCCGCAAGGAGCATGCCGACCTGGCCTGAAAAGTCAACAGCAGCCAGCAGTAGGAGGAGACTGTCCCTTGCCCCTTTTTTAAAGACTTCTGGGGGGTGGGAATTGGGAGTTGGGTTTTCTACTTTTTTGGACTTAGTTTTCAGGGACATTCGTTGGGGTTCGGGAGGGGGGGTGGGTTGGGTCTTGCGGGAGATTATTTATGTTAGGGATATATATAAATATACTTTAAACTTTATTTTAGCATACGTGTTTTTTACTGCTTTTGAGGCTGGTGGGTGGGGGTTTAACAGTCCTGAAACTTAAGTGGCATCTTGATTCAAGTTGTGTAAGTACTAACGGCCCAAATATTTTCAAAACCAAGTGCCTCTCACAGAGTAAGTGAATTCAATAGTCCTAGGACCGTCGGTCTCTCGTCTCTCCTAATACTCCATTATACTACCTCCCCTCAAACGCTTATCTTACCTGTAATTTGTGTTTGGAAATAGGGCTAGGCACAGGGCTGGCTGCACGCGAAATGGCGATTAAGGTTGGCAATCCTGGGCGGATGAAATGTCATCATTGCGGTGGTACTTGTGGTGTTACACAGTGGCAGTTGCAGCATCTGAAAAAAAAGAAAATGAAACCTTGTTTGTCCTTACCGTAGCATTAGAACGGTACGATAGAGAATATAGCAGGTGACAGTACACTAGAACAGTGCCACAATGTAGCCTAACAAATGGTAATTTACTGAAAGTATAACTAGTACTTGTGTTGAATTTTTTTGACATTGGCTACTACTACAAGAAATAGTACTGAAGGTGAAGGACACAGCAGCGTAATAATTTGCCACATCTAGGGGGAGGATGTTCTTAATGACCAATCAAGTTGATGCAGCACAGGAAAATCTGCTTTCATTTGCCAATAGTGACTCAGTGTCAAGCTGAATAAGAATAGAATATATCCTCGGATTCCTTCACCAGCCAGTTGCTAAGACCTTATCCTCCCCAGCAAGTGTTTGGAATTATTGCTGTCATTCAGTCACACATCAATCAAAACCACACAGCCCGGGGGAAGAGGGTTAGGGTTTGGAAAATAGATGGGAATGGGGGTTTTTGGGAAAGTTTTGTTGAGAGAAAAAAAAAGCACAGCATGGATAAACAATAATTGAAGATAAACAAATCTTTGGGTACAAAGCTAACCATAAATCTTTTAAGTGACATAACGGAAGTGCATGCACTACTGCATGCATGGTTACTGAAAAATAAGTAGTACTTTCGACAACCGCGAATGAAAGAATGCGACAGTACAGGGCTGCAGTAATAATTATGCGTTTTCACTTGCCTATCTCTGCACTCAGAGAAACACTTCGTACATTAAATTAGGTTTGAAAAATAGCAGAAGTAAAACCTATACAATGGCTGTAGGGATGAATTTAGAAGCAGAGATCAAAGAAATGCAGAGTGACACTCATAGAAGTTTACAGCAATGACATTACTTAAAAGATAATTAGAAAAGAACGGATACTGTATCTGTATGTTGTTGTAGTTGTCCTGTTGAATTTGGGAAGTTGTAAGGTGCATCCAACCATTCCTCTTCAGGGGTGTGGAAATATTTCAACAATCTACTTGGCCAGGGGACAAAATGTTACATAAATCTACTTGTCCTGGGAAGGTAACTGCTTGCCCAACCTACTCCATAAATCACTATGGTAGGTCTGCACGGAGAGACCCTGCACTGCAATCAGTGCAACATACCGTGCAATATATATTTCAAGTGCAAGTCCAATTATGCAGTGCATGGTCATGCACCCTTAAATGTAACTGTTGTTCTCGCTGGCTGTACAGCATGTGTGCAGATGGGTCAGTGTGCACTGCACCCATTTAGCAGATATTTTGCATGTAACACATTTTCATATGTAGAGAAATAGTACCTAAAGGCAGAGGGCAGACTGCATTTCTTGAAGTGTTTTTGGCACAGTCTAGACTGTGTCGAAATATGAACCTGTAGCACAGAAGGGTGTTCTCTATCATAGGGCCAACCGCTGTCCAGCTTCAAATATCCTCAGATGTGATGCGCTGATATACGTGTGGATGGGAATAACTGCACTTCTTGGCAGAGCTTATGAACGGTTCATGGGGCAGCAAAATCACGTAACAGATACACTATGATTCACTGAGGCAGTATCCACAAGTACAAATACACAAGAGGCAGGTGTGATGTGATTATATTATTGAGCACTCACTGCTACATCTCCACATTCTTCTCCCACACAAAGAGCATATGCAGAACTGGGAGTAGCTGTACAGGGTTCTCTCTTGGTTAGTAATGGCTGCTGCAGAGTAAGCTTCCCTAACATGAAGAAGAGCAGATAAGCAGTGGATGTTCAAGTTTGTCTACTTCAGATATGAAGGACATGTAGCAGTCACGTAGCTGAAAAGCAAGTGTTAGTCTCACAGCGAAGGGAAGGAGTGTTAAGTTTAAAAAACAGTAAATCTAGAAGTGGAAAGCTGAGCATCGAGACAGGGACTAGTGAGTAACCGCAACCACTCAACATTTCTTGTCACACCCATGGCTGCAAGTCCTGAATACTGTATTCAGAGGGCAGTGTGAGTGCAGCGGTGGTAGCAGGCACAGTGTACAAGGCTGGAGAAGGTGCTGTCTGCTCAGTGGTTGAAGTGCATTAAAACAAAGTATGGGCTCTGTGATTCTGAACGAAATGGGAGAGGCAGGGTGAGTGAGTCTGGGGGCAGGGTGAAAGCAGTGGCTAAAAATCCAAAATGTTTTCTAATTTTTTGTGGTCTTTCACCTTAAGTTAAATACATGTATAATAATGGACAGCTTTAATTGAAATGAAAGTTATGTTGATCAGAGGGAAATGCGGTATCAAACATTATGAAACCTCTATTAGTTGATGAACTGACCAAACCATGAACATTTAGCACAACAGGCAGGAATCTATGACAGACCATCCTAGACACAGGCACCCACATATGCAGACTACATATGCATCCCTATGCACGGGTGACTATGCAAGTTTCACTGCAGACTTCTGAGGCTAGCGATAGGCAGCTGTCTTGTAGGCCACTGAACTCCACCAGAGACCACACCAAAGAGCTGGGTCAGCCCTTGACTACCTGGGGTAGAGGTGGAGGCTGCGAGATGCCTGCCCACTGGGTTTCTGCTGAAAAATGTTCTGGTTACCGGAGGTGTAAGGGGTGGGTTCTGCTCACATGCAATGAAACAGCTCTGTATCCGCAGGGGCCTGTCTTGGAAGCTTTTATGCCATCTAGTAGTGACACTAAACCAGTTACAATGTGGGGTTAGGACGCCGAAAACCCCCAAAAATAATTTCTGTAGTCAGAATAAAAAATAATGTGGAGGGGCAAGTGCAGGCATCAAGAGGGATTTTGGGCTGGGCATGAGGTTCAGGGGCGGCGATAGGGGGTAGAACAGGCTAAACATTCTTCATGTACCTCTAACGTAACCAAGCATTGAGGGCTCTTTGCCTTAATAGAGCTTAAAAAAATCTGGTCACATCACAGGCAAACTGTGACACTTTCTGATTACAACCTCCATTACCGATAGAAGGACAGTTAAGGAGGTCAAAAGTCTGCTGCAGTGATATGTTTGTAACCTACGTGCCATAGATAGATAGATATGAGTATGGTAGTTTGGTGGGCTTTTGGAACTACTACCACATACAAAGTAAAGAGACACCTGCAGCACCCCTGCTACGATCCCACTGGATTAGATCCACAGGCTGAATTTTTCTTCAGTGATCTGTTTGCAATATTCCCGTCTCAGGCTCCAGAGCCAGTATGCTAGTTTGATGAGAGAGACAGAGTGTGAGAGAGAGAGAGACAGAGTGTGTGAGAGAGAGACAGAGTGTGTGAGAGAGAGACAGAGTGTGAGACAGTGAGTGAGACACAGACAGTGAGTGAGACACAGACAGAGAGTGAGACACAGACAGAGAGTGAGACACACACAGAGAGACACTAGTGAGCGTGTATTAGTGCAAGGAAGTGTGGAGTTGTTGGTATCTTTATTGCATGTTTAGTAGTTGATATAGTCGAACTTAACTCCCAGGAAAGATTAGAGACATTTATATAACAGCAGGAACACGCTAACATGAGGTACTTTAGCACGAATTGTGTGCGTGGAGACTGTGAAGAGGTTGCGAGGACTATAGTTAGTCAGGCATTACTGGGTTGTGCACTCATGTGCAGTTCGTGTTGATATTTTTCAGTTAGTTCATGACACACACAGTCTGAGAAACAGGGAACAAGAGAGAGGGTCGTTTTAGAGCAGAATATAACGGAGGTGTGCAGGTTACAAGACTAGTGAAAGGAATACATTTCACTATGATAAAGTACCGGAGTTCGGCTGCTGCGAGGCGATTGGTGACTGAGAGCTCATGGACATGCTACTACAGAGTGCCGGGGTGTCTTTTGCAAACGCTGCATGGCTCCTGTGCAGCCAACATGCAGGACATTCTGTGCCAGGTGCGTGTTGGGGGTAATTGGCCAACTTCAAATTCTATAAATTTCACCAGTTTCTTCGTAGATTGTAAATAAACACAATAGTTACAACTGACGTCAGAGCAGTAGTGGGAAATGCTTTTCTTTGTGGTCTCCTGGAAGAAAGCTGAAAATGTGTGCCCCCGAACGCGCAACATGTAATGTACCAAAGGGGCGTCCTCTGATTGAACTGATGTGGTTTGACCCATACAGTTAAACTGCAAGGAATGAGGTGCAAGAAATATCTTAGGAGGGGCTTTGGGGAGTAAGAGACGGGGCTGAGGCGCTTGCAGCACGCGGCTGCACGAAGCACTCACAATCCATTCCAAGCAATTGTTTAATAATGTTATTACACAAGCACATATTCTGAAAAATAGCAGGAAAGAGAGCATGTAACATGGGTGCGTGAGAGAAAAATAAGGCGAAACTAATACTGTTAACTCGTGTCACGTTGTGTTCAATGTGAAGCGCCCACCAATTAATGAGTGTTTGCGATAGGTGACTGATTCTGGACACTGGAATTTCTACATCTCGTCATCTTTACATATATTATGAAACAGCACACAGCAGCTCACTGTTCACCACCTCAGTTCTCATCCGGGCTAAAATTAGACAACTTCGATCAGGCACTTTGCAGGAAATAGATAGATTCTGTCGCACTCTTATAAAGGAATTTAATACAAATCATATTTCTGCCAACCACTTTTAAAATCCACCGGCTTTCACAGGCAATACGCGGTAAAACAAACATATTGCTTGTGTGCTCTAATGCTATTGTGTGGTGATACGGAGCTCGTGAATTTTTAATGTTTATGCCCCAGTACAATTCTTAACGCCACATTTAGTATAATATGCGTCACTGTGTAGCTGAGCTCCACTTAAAAAAACAGTCCGCTCTAAACCCCAAGTTAGCGCGCTCTGTTTTCTATTGTAGAATCTGAACTGGGCACTCGGTAATGCAGTTATTTTTACTGAAATACGCTGAGCTCTCAGCAGGATGTTTGCATTGCCTCTTCCCTTCGCAAGCACCGAGAATAAAGTTAACTATATTCCTACGCCCCTTATGCCGGAAGCTCACTTGTCATTAGCCTGGTAACATTAATGCCCCTCTGCCTCCTCACCCCGTTTCAGGTCGCACCACCATCAGCGAGATATTTGTGCTATCCTCTTTTGTTAAAATGGGGACAGCTTCCGCACGGTTCTGCACGTCCACCCCATTGATCTTGAGGAACCAAAACACCCGATTGCTGAGATTGCCGCTTGTTGCGACTGAAGTTTCATTTCCCCAGCCAATCACTGGCTAGAGCCCAGCCATGGGCTGCTAGCCAATCAGAGGCCTCAAAAGCGTATGCAGCTCCCTGCCAACCATTCTGATTGGCTGTGAGACCCAGAGTGTCCACAGCCTGTATCATGTACGCGATTTAATGGCTATTTGTCCGTGGGACAAAATAGACATTACATCTTCTTGCCCGTGGTAAAAATCAACATGGTTCGGGCGTCGGGCGATATGATTTCCCCACCCCTGCCTCTTATTAGCGTGACTCCTCCATTCCATCTGACTCTCCGTCCATCAATGTTGGTGACCAGAAGATACCCTGTCCACTGCCTGCCTGGCGGATGCTGAATTGCGGCTCGCTAATGTGAAGCCTGACTTCATCCTTTTCCCACTGCACAGGCTGAAACCCGGCCTGTAATTATTGATGGAAAACAGGAAGTGATATTAGAACACCACTGAGAAATAAATATAAGGTATGTACGCTGTGTAGTGCAAAAAGTCACACTTTGAGTTTCCTAATAGACAGTACAATATTTTTGAAAGTGCGTTGTCTGAGTCTCCTTTTGAAGGATAAATAAGTATGGGCGAATTAATTTAGCGGATCTTTCCCCTCAAGCAAGGTGTACTGTAAACTGTGTTTTAGAACAAAATTAGACCTTCCCAGCAGTGCTCCCAGACCCTTACTAAACCCAGTCGCAAAAATGTAGAAGACCCCCAATCAGATCTCAAAAAACGAGGCCTAGTAGAAAATGGTGACAAAACGTACTTTGAGAAAGTAAATTAGGCCCAAATCCCCCTTTACCCACCGTGGATTGTATTCAAACCACTTGCAAGCAAGCAAAAGTATCCATACCCAGCATCGCTCCAAGACTCGCAAACCCCCCACAAACAGCCCCCCGTCCAAACATATGCAATACAACAATACTGCTAACCCTAACGAGCCCTAAGTTAAGAATAGTGGCAAACGCTTTCTTTAACTAGGCCAAATCCCCCCTTTCCCACCATGGATTTTCTTCAAACCACTTGCAACCAAAATTACACATTCCCACGAGTGCTCTAAGACCCCAGAACTCAGTTGCAAAAATCTGGAACACTCCGAAACACATGCAATCCTGCTCCTAGTGCCAACCCTAACGAGCCCTAAGTTAATGTGCCAAAGCGCTTTTCAGCATGGATTTTCTTCAAACCACTTTTATCCGGCATTAGACCTTCCCAGCAATGCCCAAAGACCCGCCAACCCACCCGCAAAAAAGCACAACACCCCCAAACAGGCAAAAAGCAAAAATGGAAAATCTCATACTTAGAATATTTTTCGGCCTTCTTTCAATTCTGTCCAAACGCGCTGTGCAGCTAGGTCATAACTCCACTTTTCCACCATGGATGTCCTGGAAAACAAATGCAATCAACATTAGACTGTGCCAGCAGTGCTCCCAGACCCCAAACCCCACCCACAAACACCCAGAATCCCCCCAAACAGCACCTCAAAGACAAGCAAGTCAGCAAAAACACACAAAAAAATTCGCCTCCGATTTTGTCCAAACCACTTTTATCCGGTATTAGACCTTCCCAGCAATGGCCCCAAAGCCGCCAACCCAGGCGGAAACAAGTAGAAGACCCCCAAACAGCCAAAAAGCAAAACTACAAAAATGGGGACTTTGAAATTTTCAGGCAAATTTCCAAAATCACTCCGCGCGCGCTCTGCAGCAAGGCCCTAACTCCCCTTTGCCACCATGGATTTGCTTCAAACCTCTTGCAATCAAAAGTATCCATACCCAGCAGTGCTCCCAGACCCCAAAACCTGTGAAAGTTGAAGAAATTGATGTACATAGACAGCATTCATTCCCCTTCTTCCCCCACTCCTCTCCCTGTGAGCACCATGAATACCGTAAATTATTGACCGTATCACTCTGCCAGTAAGAGCCCATACCCCTATGCATATGTACAGCCATTCTAGGCACCATGGCCTTTTACCCATTGGAATCCCCGGCTTCCCTCCTGCGCATATCCTGAACCCCCTCTCTCATGCGTAGGCCATGAAACCCTCTCCCCCTGTGCGACCCTGCTGCGAAAGGCAACTCTCCTGCTTGACCCGCACAAAAACCCCCCATTCCCTCTTGAAGAGGCATCCTTCGCCTTGGCTGACGTAGCCCTCCCCAGCTGCACCTGACTACCCCCGCTCTCTCATGTACGGGTCATCAGATCTCTCTCTCTCTCTCTCTCTGTGTGACTCTGTCCCTGTGTCCACCCTGGCTACCCCTCCCTTCTCCTCACATGGGCAAGTCATAAACCTTCTTCTTCTGCAAGGCCCTGTCCTTGAGAGTCACGGCCGCGCCTGACCAACACCTCCTTTCCTTCCATGAATACCCCTCTGTTGACGAGCCTTCCCTCCGCGCTCGATTGTCCACGCGGCATGAATACCACTCCTTTGATGACCCCTTCCCCCGAGTCCGCTGACCACACATGTCCGAGGCCATCGCCTGAGCCAGGAGATACCATTTACTGCCCTTATTGTATGAAGTCACTCCTCTTCAAAGGATCCACTATTGATCCTGGCCACCCCACCCCCTGGGCTATGATCAGGCGTACACATCCTACGGAACACTCAGCTGCGTGATTGCCCTCCCCTCTTATCAGCAGGTCAAGGGTCCCCATTGTGAACATATGTGGGGTAGGATTGACACGAGGATTATAGGGATGTTTTTCTTTTGCGTCATACTGTCCTGATTGTACTATCAAGTGTTTTGTAAGGTATAAAAGCAAGAGTCTCAGCTCACTTGTTAGAGCACCTCCCGAAAGACACTGTGTTTCGTGTCCGAAATGACTGGCTCTCCTCATGAGAATTAAACTCTGTTCTTGATTCCTGCTTCCAGCGCCCGTCTCTTTATTTGGTAATAATTCAACATGGGAACTAAGAGGCGGTTTGCGCCAGCAGCCTGGGCATCGATAGAATTATGGGCTCATGTTCCACAATTGGCGCCCCAACGCGGGGTCCATCAGTGACATGTGGTAAGAGAGATCCAGACGAAGAAGTGAACATCTAAAATGATCGGAGTATACCTGCCTTGAGAGGGCCCTAGCCCGGCTGCCGATCAAAAGAACTTCACCAATTCTGAACGGACCTCTCTTGAGTGACCTATTGTCCTGACTGGAATCCCACAGGAATGCTACATGGAGTAAGAGAACGATCGGGCGCTGGAGGAGGAAGTCGAAGAACTGTCCGTATGGTCCGGTCCCGGTAAGATTAAGTAGGGTGTTTTTACGCCTGATTGGTAGGGTGGTTCTATCCACCTGATTGATTGATTGTTTGTATTGAAATCGGTATTTGTATACTGATATTGTTGGTATTGGTTCATTTAGCTTTGAATGCTACTTGACATATTGGTTCTCTTTTGAGAACGAGACATTCTCTGTTTGCAAACAGCGGCGAATAGGAACGTCGTCCCTCTTTGCAGATAGAGAAGGGTAGGTAATGCAGACTTTTGTCCCCGTTGTAATCCGTCATGCCTACTTTTCTCCCCACTGGATTGTTTGAAATCGATTAATAATCGATTGTTGCTCTTTGAGATCTTCCCTGTCTACAAACTGAGACGAGTAGAAATATTCTGTCTTCCTTTCTGGATAGCGAAGGGCAGGTAATGCAGACGTTTGTCCCCGTTGTAATCCGTCATGCCTGTTTTTCTCCCCACTGATTGGTTGGTTGCCTGGACATTGTTGTTCCAGGAATTGTTTCGTTTGAGGTATTTTCTACTTGCAAACAACGTGGATTAGAAATATTCTGTCTAGTCTTTGCAAGTAGTAAAGGGTAGGTTATGCCCCTTTGTGAATTCGTCAGTCCTACCCACTCCCCACTGTTTGGGGGGTAGCTCGCATGGTCCGCCCAGGAGACTACCCTTATGGAGGACATATGCTCCCCGCTCATGGGCCATTTAATGGAAGTAGACCATCTGGTCCGTCCAGGAGGCTACCCTAGTAAGTGGAAGTACATCGCTCGGTCTGTCCAGGATGATACCCTAATGAAGGAACATATGTTCCCCTTTTGATCGATAATCTAGTTCCACCCCGGACCATTTTATTGGAGGGAACTCGTCTGGTCCGTCCAGAAGTACCCCCTAGTGAAAAGGACACATAAAAATATGAAGTGATCACCGTTCCCTACTAACAGAAAGCTTTAGCTCGAAACACGCTAAAGAAGAGAAAGAAAAAATAAAAGAAATCAGGCTAAGTCAGTAACCCCCTGATGAGCTTTTGACTTCACTAAAAATAAGAAACATTAGAAATAGTTCGTAATAAGAAATGTAAAATGGTGAAAAGTTTGAAAGCAAAAATAGCCACGAGGTAGCTAGGCTTCACTGCCTATTCCTTCTCCCAACATGTCTGCCTCATTTCTCGCCACGCCCAAATAACGGTCACATGAAATAGAAACAATTCAATAGGTACCTACCCCCATTCCGGAAGCTCCCGAAGTGCAACAGGTTCGCGGTTACGCCCATCCGGAAGGCGAGGCCTCGAGGCACGAGGGGCTCGCCTGGCCACGGTCAGGAGGAGATGATGTTGGGCAGGCGGTCCAAAGAATGGCAAGGACCTCTCCATCTCTTCTCTTCTGCCGCCCTGCAGGCCGCGGGGAGAGAGGGGGCTGTCTTGCCTCGGCCACCGACCACCCCTCTCTCTCACCCGATCCGGCTTTCGTTGAAGGACGAAGCCAAAGCGAGGATGGCGGCATTTCTTTGTGCTATAATGGCCGCAACTACACCCAACGCTTGACAGTTCCAGGTAGTCCCGCCACATGCCATCGCCTGCATAGTTACAGGTAGTCCCGCCACATGCCAACGCCTGGATAGTTGCAGGTAGTCCCGCCACGTGTCCACTCCTGGAGAGTTGGAGGTAGTCCCGCTACATGTCGAAAAGGAAGGGGGGGGGCTGTCTTGCCTCAGCCGCCGACCACCCCCCCCCCATCTTCGTCGCCTGACACGGCCTTACCGAAACGCTGGAGCCGGAGAACGGCGCGGGGTCGCTGGAAGGGGGAGGTGACGCGAACGAGCCTCCCCCACCTCCCTCCAGGTGGAGGCTTCCAGCGACACCCCAATGCTCTTACTTAAAGAGGGTCAACATCAAAAAGCGGTCTTCTGCCCAGGACGGGCACACGCCCCATGCTTTCTCTCCTCAACCTTGAAGATTCTATAAGAGCCGGGGGGCACCCCGATCCCTCCGCATGGGCGCCCCCGCCCCCTTCACTGGGAACCACGACATCGGTGCAACTCCTGCCGGCGCCAGCCTCGGATTGAAAATGGCTAAAATGCCGCCACGGCACAGACTTGTTCAGTTCCGGAGGAACACCAGAATGACCCGGTAGGAAAATTGTTGCCACCCTCCCCACTCTTTGACTCATGGTCCATATTTGTTAGACTGTTAACCACATGATTCAAAACTTTTTGAACTTCCAACGGAAGGTTCTGGTCCAACCACGAGTCATTGGAGATATTCTGACTGTGCTGGAACTCGCCTGACCCCACCCAAAATGGCGCCGAAACCAAATGAGACCTTTTTGAATAAACTTTGTTGCACCCTGATTGCGCAGCTTTTTGTCCCGAGATGTATATGCAGTTTTTGGATAATGAAAGTAGATATGAAGGATATTGAGTATGTGCCTGGACAATGAACTGACTTAGGGTGGGTACTGATTATGATTTGGAAAATGAATTGGTGTAATTTAGGTAATGAATGAACTTGGATAATGAATTTATGAATTTATTAAAGATGAATTACTGACATGCATCATGCTTGCTCTGTAGGGAAGTTTAATACTATTTTATTGCACTACTGCACTTTATGCAATGAACTGCCACCAACTTCGTTCTTCTTATGTACAGTTTCAATCTGCTTCGTAGCCGGCCCACTGAGTTGTGGGCCTGTATTTGTACCTCAACGCTTTTTATTAAAAGTATTTTGAAAAAGAAAGCATGGTTGTAGCAGTTGCATTAATGAGTTTTGGATGTCTTACTACTGTGAGCAAAGAATAAGTATGATGAAAGATGTAGATCAAAAAGGATCGGATATTTAGCAGCTACATTATGTGTCACAGGCAGCCAGAAAAGTGTTTTTAGACACCCTTAAAATGACACCACAGAAATGCCACCTGACCGTCACCCTTGCACCCGACAAAGAGGGTTACGACCAAGTAACTCATGTAGATACGCAGATCGTCAATGATTATCTACCTGACATTACTGGTCCCTCTGGGCTTAAACGCCGAGATGGTAAAGAAAGGCGGTACGTGGAGTAAGTGGTAGGTAAAAACATTTTCGGACTACTGCATGCTGATGTACTTTGAATGCTGCCCCCCACCCCCTCTTTTCCCTCCCTTCTGCAGGTCACGTCAGAACGGCGGCTGAAGTGTGGAAGAGCGATGGTCGGACCACCGACGAAAAGGGAAAGAGGGAATAAGTGTGTAGTTGTTATAACGATAAGTGTTTAAAAGACGTAGACTTAAACATGACTGTTCCTCCTTAGAACATAGCGCCTGGGAGGGTGGACTGACATAGAAACTGGACGGGTACTGTATGACGACAATTAACTAGAAATGACACGTTAAAATAATGTAACTAGACGTTTGACTAGGTAGGGAAAGGACAAAGAAAAATGTGTGGGTAAGGGTTACCACGGCACCACCCGTCTGGAAAGTTAGAAATGTTGCTGATGTTCAAAATGCACTGCCCCCTTTTCTCACACTCTTATAGATGTAGCCAAGCTGTCCGACTGTTCTCCCGATCAAATACTTGCCGTTGCCCCAGCCTGGAGAACTTCCCACCAAAGGAGGGAACTGAAAAATGGTTTAAGATCCAACCATGGGTAACTAGCACGACCAGGTTAATTTCTGATCGACTAACCGAGGTGTAAGTATTGGCAATTGAGAACGCTCGCAGGGATAACAAGCAAGAAGGAAAAGGATGGAAGGGTAGAAAGAGCTAAGCACGTAGATAAATAGGATAGTAAAGATACGTAGGATATAATATGAATTTTGTTGGCCACCTGTCGTTTTCTGTTTGTCGTGGATGTCTTATATATGTGTAGTACATGTGCTGTCTTCCCTGTCTGAGTTTTGTGTGTATGTAATGTACGGATTTATGTCTTCCCTCTGTCTGTATCTGCGTGTTACCTGACCTTTGCTGTTCTGTGTTGTGAGCGCACTAAATGACCTATTTTCGTACACGCCTCTCTCTCTCTCTCTCTCTCTCTCTCTCTCTCTCTCTCTCTCTCTATCTCTCCCCCCTCTCTCTACATGTCATACGTGTACCGAATGGCTCGTTTAGATTGCGGACGACTCTCACTCTCTATGAGAGTCTCCCTATTTTCTCTCTCTCTTTTTGGTAAAATTGTGCCCCACCGGCACCAGTCTGATTTGATACATATTGAACGCGAAGGTGTTCAGCGAAATTGACCGAAACTAAAATGATTGTATCCCGCCATATTACTGCCTCTCCTTTCTGCAAAATGAATGAACTTGAATTGGCTGAGAAGGAAAGGACAGGTAAGACGACTAAAGTCCCCCAAATCTGGCCATTTATAGGGGAACTGTATGTCCATGGCACCTTATGTCTGTTCGTCAGAGACGAACGCCAGCGCCTAGATTGACCCCCAACGCCCAGATTGCCCCACCCCCCCTTTTTGCACCTAAGCGCGAGCGCCCGAAGCATCCCCGCCCCATTTTGATAGACCCCAGTTGCTGTCCTGAATATAAACATGATGACCATGAGTAACTGTTGACCCTCGAGAAAAACTTGTTTTGCCTGACTCTCGATGATGGCACCCCCGCCCTGGTTGAAAAAGGTTAGCCAGCCCTGAAGGGAAATGCTCTGTAATGTTGAATATGATGTAATGAACAGTTGATGGGAATCTTATTTATCCTCACTTGAGTTATAAATAGGACGGTGAATAAACCTGCCATGAACTCAGTAGGAATGCTGACACATGCACTGCTTGATAATGGACCTCTGACTGTGACCAATGAGCGTATCTCCCAAATGCATAGAATTGAGGGAGGAATTCACATGCGTAGATATCTTCTTCTGCCATTTCTCTAAAACCTTGTTTTGTACCTATTCAAAGATTCACGATCACCGAAGGAGATGGGTCAGATGTGACGTACAGCCTGACTGCAGATCTTGGGACACGTGTGACCTCGACCAAAGGTGGAGCTGCAGAGCAACAAGATACGGGACGAGACCGCAAATTCAACGTGGAAAATGAAAAATGACAGACCGCCTTGAAGCCCTCCGTCTGCTAACCCACGTGTGCCTGGAGTCTCCGTCCCCCTTCTTTGGGCCCGATTGATGGGCCTGCCTGCTTGTTATCCTTTGCTCCCTTGGTCCCTTTTGTGCGTCCCAGGAACTCTGACCCAACTCCGCTCTCTCTCCTATCGACTATTTGAACCACACTCACCCTCTTTTCCACGTGACTTTTTGCCGAAAAGGAAGAACTGCATTCATATGGGAATAGGGTGTCGCCACGGAAATGTAGGTGCCGAGCATAAGGCGCAGCCAAACGGATTGTTTAGGGAACAGGACTGTGGTCTAACAGCAGAGGACTGACCGCACCCTGCAACGCGTAAGGATAGAACCGAGCTGGACCTATAGCTCCACCGCCGGTGCTCAACAGCGCCAACGAAAGTACACGGACTAGAGCCTACCAGTGATGGCTCACTGATAAAAAGACACTGTGACGAAGAAATCTTGCGTATTGAACTGAATTCCGCTCTCAACTACCTGGTCGAAACTGTTCATTGGTCACATTTTTAAGTTGGAAAGATTTATGATATGTAGTGCGTTTTATTGTCAGGAACACAACGAAAATGCAATTTCCTATGTGCTGCATTCTGCCCATCACCTCGACTGTCTATGATTGTACGCCAAATGTTAGTATCGACAAAATGCTAATTCATCAACGATGCCTGTCTACCTGTAAACCCATCAATTGCAAAAATGACTGCTGTTATGTAAAAAGGGGCGACTGTGAAAGTTGAAGAAATTGATGTACATAGACAGCATTCATTCCCCTTCTTCCCCCACTCCTCTCCCTGTGAGCACCATGAATACCGTAAATTATTGACCGTATCACTCTGCCAGTAAGAGCCCATACCCCTATGCATATGTACAGCCATTCTAGGCACCATGGCCTTTTACCCATTGGAATCCCCGGCTTCCCTCCTGCGCATATCCTGAACCCCCTCTCTCATGCGTAGGCCATGAAACCCTCTCCCCCTGTGCGACCCTGCTGCGAAAGGCAACTCTCCTGCTTGACCCGCACAAAAACCCCCCATTCCCTCTTGAAGAGGCATCCTTCGCCTTGGCTGACGTAGCCCTCCTCAGCTGCACCTGACTACCCCCGCTCTCTCATGTACGGGTCATCAGATCTCTCTCTCTCTCTCTCTCTGTGTGACTCTGTCCCTGTGTCCACCCTGGCTACCCCTCCCTTCTCCTCACATGGGCAAGTCATAAACCTTCTTCTTCTGCAAGGCCCTGTCCTTGAGAGTCACGGCCGCGCCTGACCAACACCTCCTTTCCTTCCATGAATACCCCTCTGTTGACGAGCCTTCCCTCCGCGCTCGATTGTCCACGCGGCATGAATACCACTCCTTTGATGACCCCTTCCCCCGAGTCCGCTGACCACACATGTCCGAGGCCATCGCCTGAGCCAGGAGATACCATTTACTGCCCTTATTGTATGAAGTCACTCCTCTTCAAAGGATCCACTATTGATCCTGGCCACCCCACCCCCTGGGCTATGATCAGGCGTACACATCCTACGGAACACTCAGCTGCGTGATTGCCCTCCCCTCTTATCAGCAGGTCAAGGGTCCCCATTGTGAACATATGTGGGGTAGGATTGACACGAGGATTATAGGGATGTTTTTCTTTTGCGTCATACTGTCCTGATTGTACTATCAAGTGTTTTGTAAGGTATAAAAGCAAGAGTCTCAGCTCACTTGTTAGAGCACCTCCCGAAAGACACTGTGTTTCGTGTCCGAAATGACTGGCTCTCCTCATGAGAATTAAACTCTGTTCTTGATTCCTGCTTCCAGCGCCCGTCTCTTTATTTGGTAATAATTCAACATGGGAACTAAGAGGCGGTTTGCGCCAGCAGCCTGGGCATCGATAGAATTATGGGCTCATGTTCCACAAACCCACCCTCAAACACCAGGAACCCCCCCAAACAGGCTCCCGAAAACATGATAGTGAGCAAAAAGACAACGTTTTCAATTCTGATTTTGTCCAAACCACTTTTATCCGGTATTAGATCTTCCCAGCAATGGCCCCAGAGCCGCCAACCCAGGTGGAAACAAGTAGAAGACCCCCAAACAGCCAAAAAGCATAACTACAAAAATGGGGACTTAGTAATTTTCAGGCAAATTTCCAACATCACTCTGCGCGCGCTCTGCAGCTAGGCCCTAACTCCCCTGTGCCACCATGGATTTTCTTCAAACCACTTGCAATCAAAAGTATCCATACCCAGCATTGCTCCAAGACCCCAAAACCCACCCACAAACACCAGAAAGCCCACCAAACAGAACATCAAAGACAAGCAAGTCAGCAAAAACGCGAAAAAAATGTCACCTCCGAATTTGTCCAAACCACTTTGATCCAGTATTAGACATTCCCAGCAATGGCCCCAGACCCCTGCAGCCACCCGCAAAAAAGCAGAACACCCCCAAACTGGCAAAAAGCAAAAATGGGCCTACTACCTGGAATTCTGGCCAAACGCGCTGTGCAGCTAGGCCCTAACTCCCTTTTCCACCATGGATTTCCTGAAAAACAAATGCAATCCACATTAGACCGTGTCAGCAGTGCTCCCAGACCCCAAAACCCACCCACAACAACCTAAAAGCCGGCCAAACAGCACCCCAAAGGCAGGCAAGTGATCAAAAGCGCAAAATCTTTTTATGCTCCGATTTTCTCCCAACCACTCTTATCCGGTATTAGACCTTCCCAGCAATGGCCCCAGACCCATCAACTCACCCGCAAAGAAGTAGAACACCCCCACAAGTGCAGAGTCTTTCTTCATTGGGCATAATCCAGCCATCTGCTTTGAGGGATATAGGAGTCTGGAGGAGGAGGAGAGAGGAGCATGTTCTTGTGAACTTGTGAACCTGAGGAATGCAGACTGCTGCACCTTCAAATCAATAAGCAAATAAGTGAAGACAGTTCTGATGATGGGCTTGTTTTTGTGATTAGGTGATTAAAGTTTTTTTTTATAGATTTTGCAAAACAAAGAAAGACAGACATACAGGAATAAAAGTGAATAAGGACGAAAAAGAAAGTTATTGATTCATTGGCTCATTTTCAGGGCTCGGTGTCAGGGAAGAAGAGTTCGTCCTCATGCTCTGCGAATTCAGGCGGGAGTAGGTCACCTAACAGAGAAGAAATTCCCTTCTCTAAGTTGGTGTCCTCCTCGTCTTCTTCCTGCGTGTATTCTCGTAGTTTGTAATCTGGTGGTATGAGGTGCTGATTCATCTTGATCATTGTTAACCTCTCCACTTTTTTGGGCGAGAGGCGGGTCCTTTTGCAAGTTACAATGCCACCAGCAGCACTGAAAAGACGTTCAGAAGACACACTTGCGAGTGGGCAAGACAAGTAATTTATAGCCAGGTTGGAGATCTCTGGCCACAATTCTTTTTTCCCATGCCAATACGCCAGTGGGTCATCATGAACATAGACCTCTGTTGAGTCATTCAGATAGTCCTGCACCATCGACTCAAGGTTCTCCACGGTTCCTCCACTTTGCTTACTTTTTGCTGGGACCTTTTGAGAAGCAAACCCAAGCTGAGTTAGCCAATCCTCTTCTTCACACAATGTTACTGTTGTGTCTGGTGCAGATGATCCGGTTGCTGGTGTCTTTAACGGCTGAGAGGGAAAATCACTCACTTCTGCCACAGGTGCAGAAGTGGATTCTTTTGACCCCGGATGGCCTGCTGATGCTGATGTACTGCCTTTTCCTTCAATTTCCTGCTGTTCTCTTTCAAACCGAGTGGCTGACACAGCTAGACAATGTTTGTACTTTGTAACTTCTGTGTCATCAAAATGAAAGAATACTCTGCCTGCTAGTGCCTTTTTGTACCGTGGATCCAGAATAGTAGCACAAATGTAATGCTGTTCTGTGTGGATCTTTTGAAGACGTTCATTGCAAAGTAGGCACTGTAATAATTTCTCCGCCAAAACAAAAGCTTCTTGCTTTTTTTCATCTTTTTCAAACGTAGAAGACACCGCCTTCAGTTGGTGCTCTAGCATGCGCAACAATGGGATAGCTTTTCCCAAATTACAGTCCTCCCTGCTGACTGCACGCGTGAAGACCTCAAAAGGACGAAGCATGTCTGTCAGGCCTTGAACTAGGTTCCATTGCTCCACATGTATCCTCATGTCCTTCATAGCTGCACCCTGTGTAAAGAAATACTGATCGACTACCGCACACTGCTCAAACAGACGCTCAAGCATGTAGAAGTTTGAGTTCCAATGTGTTGCCACCTCCTGGATGAGTGCTTTCACTGGCAGTTTACGTTGATGTAGCAGGCACCTCAGATGCTTCCGGGCCTTAAAAGAATAGTTGAAATGTGTTCACATTCTACAGCAGGTCGTCATTAACTCGCACACTGGACTTTCTTCACTCAAGAATTTTTTAACAACCAGGTTTATACAGCGCGCCAAACACGGCACTCTAAAATAGTTACCCATATCCATGGCCTTAACTACATTGGCGCCATTGTCCGTGGAAACATAACCAATCTTGCGTTTTATTGGGGACAGCCATTGTGTTAAACTCCTGCAAAATGTTTCTCCTCTATGACTTGTCTCCATGCCAAACATGGCTAGTGTTGCATGTTTCCGAGCAGCTTTAAAAACGTTGTCCGGGTCAACACCTGCCCTTAGCTTTGCTGTAACCCCTGAAAAAGAGACCCAGTGTGCAGTGATGCACATGTAATCAGTGGCTGCGGAACTGGTCCACATGTCTGTTGTCAGATGTATAGTGTGAACAGCACTCTTCTGCAAAGCTGCCCCAATCACCTTCAGCACATCTTCATGTAGTGCTGGAACCGCAAATCTGGCAAAATAGAACCGGCTAGGAACCTTCCATTTAGGGCAGAGCGTTGCCACTAATTCAAGAAAACCAACCCCTTCCACAAAAGAAAAAGGGAGAAGGTCCAGAGCTAGCATTTTAGCCAGCTTAGTGTTATACAGACGCGCCGTTGGGTGGTTGCGTTCAAATGGCGCATCTGAAAACAACATGCTTCTAATGGTGGGCTGGACCATTTTACGGGATGATGATGATGATGACTTCTTCGACCCAGTTACGCTTGGTGATGATGAACTTTTTCGCATTGGTGTCTCACTCTCTCCCACACTCTTAGTGTGGCTCATATATCTTGCAGGGGGTGTGCTGCTGACAGGGGTACTGGGTGTAAGTGAAGAAATGTTTGACGCTTTTCCTCCTCCTCATCATCAGATGAAACATCAACGGATACAGTTTCTTGACTTGCAATTCGGGCTTCCTTGATCTCCTTTAGGTGCGCATGCCATTTGACAATGTGCTGTCTCTCAAGATGACCTCTCTGGCCTCCGGTACCATAGTTGGTACCAAGCTTACCACGACTAACTCCATGCTTACAAATGCTACAAATGGCTATGTTTTCCCTTGTTGTGCTAACACTAAAGAAGTCCCAAACTGCGGACTTCAAATGTCTGTGGGGGGCGGAGGAGGCGATACTGGTCATGCTAATGCCAGATGAAGTGGAGGATGTGTGTTGCCGAACTTTACTATGTTGTGCACTTGCAACACCACTAATTGAGGAAATGGAGGTCGAGGGGGATGGAGGTCCCTTCTGGCGAGAAAATATGGAAGCGGTAGGTGGTGGTGTACTAGTGAACTGTGGTGGTCCCATTGACTCGTCGACAACATCACGCTCAGCAGCTTCTCGGGCTAGGGTCAAAATGTCTGTTTGCTGCATGCCCACTGGGGCTGCAGTGACGTTTATGATGACTGCGTCGTCGTCGTGAGGGTCTTCATCAGCAGGAGTATACGCCACTTCTTGTTCAGCGTCATCATCACACTCCATAAGTACGAGAGTTTCGGGGGACCTTCCTTTTACGCTTAGCTATCTTCGTCGGATCATGGTGTGCCTCACTCTCAGACGGCCGTGGTGGTTCCCAATTTTCATCCATATCATCAGAAGGAAGGGGGCTTGAAGAAGATGTAGACACCATCCTTGATCTTTTCCTTGCTAGGGATCTGGAAGACAATGAATGATCAGGAGGAGTGGCTTCCTCAAATGATACCTCGGCTTGAATGTCGATTTCCTGATGTGCCCCTACTTCGGGAGGAACAACTATTGTGGGCACTTGTGCCGCTACATACACCTCTGCTAGCGCATCTCCTTGCGGTGCCTCTCCTTCCACATGTACTTGGGCTTGTACTTGCACATGTGGTTGTTGTTGCGGCTGTGGTTGTTGAACACTCGTCAGATGAGTTACAACAACCTGTGTTGATTGAGGGATGCTGCTACTTTCTTGCGATGAGCCAACATCACTGGTCGATGGTGATTGAACAACTATACTGGCTGCCTCTAAAGCACTCAAGGGCTTGGACATATGTTGGCGTGGTGGTGGTGGCACTGAGCCCAATGGAGCGGGGGTGCTGCTCCCAGCTTGGTCCCCAGCAGATCCCGCTGCTGCTGCAGGCGTACTTTTTTTTCCCCAAAAAATGTGGCGGCCGGCACACCAGTCTCCTTGGTAAGTGGCGCCACTTGCTTCTTCTGCTCCTTACTGGCAACTTTCTTGCTAGAGGAGCTACGGGGAACTTTTTTGGGGCCATCTTCTTCAGATGTCAAAACAGCAGGCCGCAGTTGCACGAGTTGCAGAGTTGTCTTGTCTGTGGCCACACGTGACGTCACGTGACGTTATTCTGCACACACCGCTGCAGGACGTCTTCCTGGCACTGATGGTTCTCTTGTGCACCTAAATGCAATGGAAAGCAGAGGAACATCAGTTATACACCCCAAAAAGTAAAAAAACATACAAAAATCACCACAATCCCATGCCCTCCATGATGTTTACATTAAAGAGACCCCACAGAAAGACTTAGTCCATGCACCACTCACTACCCCTGGGCAAAAGGCCCCAACAGCAGCCAAAAAAAACGAAAAACACACACAAATCAGCACAATCCCATGCCATCCATGCCCTCAATGATGCTTAAATTCAAGACACCCCACAGAAAGACTAGGCTCATGCACCACTCACTACCCCTGGGCATAATGGATGAAAGCCAGGCAAAATGGGTGCAGGCCTGAGAACACTGCCCGCATTCAAAATGGCCCCTTGCCCCCCAGCACATGGCCAGGGCCTGCCTGTACCAGCACTCAAAATGGCTCCCACCCACATGGCCAGTCCCCATCAACACCCCAAAAAATCGAAAAACACACAAAAATCACCACAATCCCATGCCCTCCATGATGTTTACATTAAAGAGACCCCACAGAAAGATTCAGTCCATGCACCACTCACTACCCCTGGGCAAAAGGCCCCAACAGCAGCCAAAAAAATCGAAAAACACAAAAATCAGCACAATCCCATGCCATCCATGCCCTCAATGATGCTTAAATTCAAGACACCCCACAGAAAGACTCAGTCCATCCACCACTGAGTACCCCTGGGCAAAAGGCCTCAACAACAGCCCAAAAATCAAAAATTCCAAAATTGTAGTTGCAGCAACTGTAATGCCCCAAACAAACTTACTTGTGAAATTTCTAATCCAAAAGTGATCCAAAGAAAGTCAAAAAGGCCTAAAATCCAAATATCCAGCAGCATCCACAAAAAGTAATCCTTCCAGGTCAAGATCCAAATGAAAGTGACCAGCACATGAAGAAAGCACTGGGAGGAGCCTGCTGGACAGGAACAGGAAGTTGGAGACCGTGGGGCACTTCCTTCCTCCCCCCCCCCAAAATGGACTCCTTGCAAAAAAAGTGCAGGCAAATGTCAACCTGAGGAGTTATTCTGATAAAAATCATCATTTTCAGAAGGTTTATGCTGCTTGCTGGTGGATTTCTTGTGCAGAATTGCAAATTTAGCAATTTCGCGAGTGCGAGATTGTTGCTGCCCGCCGCATCTACGTGTTCGCAATTGTGAGCTCTTGCGATGCATGCTGTGCAAGGTGGCAAGCCGCGATGACGCAATCGCGGTTGCCAAACTCCCGCGGGATCCCGCAGCAAGATCCAAAATGGCGCAGCACACGCAAAATATGGAGAAAAACAACTCTGCAAACGCTGAATGACGGTAAGTGATGCGTCGTGCCCCAATATTCTATCACCAAGCAAAAAAATCCGCTGCGTGCGAATTTTTAGCAAATTCGCGAGAGTTCGCGGATTGTGAATTTGCCGAAAATCCGCAAATTCCGCGAGCAGAACGGATTTTACGCCCATGCTTACTTGCCAAAAATAGCCACTAGTAGCTCCTCCCACTTTGTTGAGCTAGCAGATCTTGCATGTCAATGTTAGTCATTTTGCATGCTTACGTGAGCCAGGACTGCCCCTTTGTCTTATACTGACTATATAACCCTAAGCATATACAAGGCCCCAGTTTTCTGTACTCCTTAGACTGCCTCATTCAGTTGCTAAGGCTTCTGTGTGACGTAGACGGACTCATTTGAGGTTAATAAATATGTAACTTTTATATTTCAGCTTCTGTACCAATTTCTTCTTTGTTGGTTTATAAGGACCAAGTATCAGTGGGACCCCTAGGAAGGTTTCTTGATTTCTTCACCACGACACCCGGGAGGTCCTAGGGACGTAGCGAACCCTGACACAATCGATGCAGCATTTTACCAGATTTGCCGCCCCACTGGTAAATCCTACTCCCAGTTTCTATTTTGGCCTGCAGCCATCTTGCTGTTGTTGTTTTCCCTCCCTGCCCGGACCTCCACCCCGCTACCGCCTTCCCAGGTGCTCCTCCCTCCCACTGATACTAGAGGCTTGACTCGGCTGCTTTGAAGCTGTGACCGTCCTGATAGCCTCAGAAGCGGTCGCTCCCCATGCAACTGCCAACACTGCACCGGTATCGTAGAGCTGTAGCACGGCCAGATTACCTCAGTCCTGCTTGCCTTTAATTGATTGCAGTGTAGCGCTTTAATTATTAACGCGCATTTGTGCCTGCCTGCTGCTCTGTTTAGTAACTTTGTTCGTAGCGCTATATTTAAATTGCGTGATTCCATTGCATCAAGACTGTATTTTGGTTGACTGTCTGCCTCAAGCTGCTGAATTGCCTTTGTGCATAGCGTGTACAATAGATTGTATTTCGTTTTGTGCATTGCGTTTATTTTTGAGTGTCAAAACTTTACCCAGTTTCCATTTTGGCCTGCAGCCATCTTGCTGTTGTTATTTTCCCTCCCTGCCCGGACCTCCACCCCGCTACCGCCTTCCCAGGTGCTCCTCCCTCGCCCCTCCCCCCCACTATCCATTTATGACAGATGCTTTTGCGCGCAGCGTTCACGCGCTGCGGTCGCGCTCCATGCGCGCCTGAAGGTGCGCCAAGTAAGCCCGTCTACGCCCGTCCGCGCCTGGACCGCGCCCAGCGCCAGACCCCCTGCCCTCCTCCTCCAGCATAACATATGACGCCGCCAGCCTCCTTGCCCTTAACCCCGGACGCACACTTCTATGCTGCGTAGCTGGCCCAGGACTCACCCATGAACCCTTCGCCTGCCACTCCTGCAAATTTACCAGCATCAAGACCCACACCACACCCACTAACCCCAAACACAGCTCCGACTCAAACCACCTGAAGTGCATCCTGCTGAACACCCGCTCGGTCCACAGGCACGCCACCGAACTCTGGGATCTACTCGACACTACATCACCGGACGTCGCCTTCCTAACTGAAACATGGATGAACGCATCATCAACACCCGACATCGCCATAGCCATCGCGGACAACTACAAAATTATCCGAAAAGACCACACCGACCAAACAGGAGGAGGCATCGCCATCGTCCATAAGAACACCATCAAAATCACGACCAGCTCCATCGATAACCTCACAACCGCTGAACACCTTCACTTCCAGGTCCACACCGACCCAAAAACCACACTCAGAGGCACCCTCATCTACAGGCCTCCAGGAACCCGTACACAATTCAGCGAAGACATCACCGACTTCATCAGTCCACATGCCCTCGCATCCGAGAACTACATTCTATTAGGAGACCTCAACTTCCACCTGGACAAGAAAAACGACAGCAACACCACCACCCTTCTGGACAACCTGGCCAATCTCGGACTCAAACAACTTGTTGACACCCCCACCCATGTAGCCGGACATACGCTCGAACCTCAAGCAAACACATCTCCTTCGATCACACCACAGCCCTCCACTGGACTGACCACAGATGTGTTCACTTCAGCTACAAAACCACCTCGACCCACAACCTATCCCCCGAAGAAAATGGAACAAAATCACCACCGACCAACTCCTCACTTCGCTCAACCAAAACCCACCTACCCCCTCATCGGACCCAAACCAAGCCGCCATCAAATTCAAACAATGGATCACTCACAGCGCTGACTAATTAGCACCCTTGAAAAACCAACACACCAAACAAGACAACAAAAAGGCCCCCTGGTTCAACGACGATCTTAAGAAATCCAAAAAGTTGTGCCGCACTCTCGAGAAAACATGGAGAAAAAACCCAACCACCGACAACATGTCCACCTTCAAGGCAGCCACCCGTAAACACCACCAGCTGATTCGAGCCACCAAGAAATCAGCACTCAAAAATCGACTCGACAACAACGCACATAACAGCAAGGAACTATTCAACATCGTCAAAGAATTCACCAACCCCACCGCTGCCTCAAACGACATCACTCCCTCCCAAAACTTCTGCAATTCGCTATCCTCCTTCTTCTCCTTGCCGACATACATAACAGCTTCGAAAACAATTCCAACAAACATTCCTCTCCACCCCCCTCAGAACCTAAACCGCCCTCTAACAACCTCAGCGCATGGAACACAATCACCACTGAAGACACCATCCGCCTCATGAATTCCATCCACTCGGGCTCGCCAACGGACCCATGTCCCCACCACATCTTCAACAAAGCAGACTCCATCATCGCTCCCCATCTCCGTGATGTCATCAATTGTTCCTTCATCTCTGCTACCTTCCCTGAAAGCTGGAAACATGCCGAAGTCAGCGCCCTCCTGAAGAAACCCACAGCAGACCCCTCCGAACTTAAAAACTACCGCCCCATATCCCTCCTCCCATTCCCGGCCAAAGTTATTTAGAAAGCCGTCAATAGCCAACTTGCCGCCTTCCTCGAATCCAACAACTCCCTCGATCCCTCACAGTCCGGCTTTCTAGCCAAACACAGCACTGAAGCCACCCTCATCACAGCAACAGACGACATCCGGACTCTACTGGACAACGGAGAAACAGTAGCCCTCATTATACTCGACCTCTCCGCCGCATTCGACACTGTTTGTCACAGCACCCTCATACAACGCCTCAGCAACGTCGGCATAAAAGGAAAAGCCTTGGACTGGATCATCTCCTTCCTAGCCGAAAGAACTCAGAGAGTCCGACTTCCCCCCTTCAAATCAGAAGCCACCGAAGTCATCTGCGGTGTACCACAAGGATCATCACTCAGTCCCACCCTCTTCAACGTATACACGAGCCCACTCGCCTCCATCGCACGTCAACACAACCTAAACATCATCTCCTACGCTGACGACACCCAACTGATCCTTTCTCTCACCAAAGACCCCAAAACCGCCAAAACTAATCTTCACGAAGGCATGAAAGAAGTAGCCGTATGGATGAAAGACAGCCGCCTTAAACTTAACTCAGACAAAACGGAAGTGCTCATCCTAGGATCATCCCCCTCTGCCTGGGACGACTCATGGTGGCCTTCGGATCTGGGGCAAGCACCCATACCCACGGACCATGCACGTAACCTTGGGTTCATCCTAGACTCTTCACTCTCGATGACCAAGTCAACGCCGTCTCGTCCACCTGCTTCAACGTACTTCGTATGCTCAAAAAAATCTTCCGCTGGATCCCCGCCGAGACAAGAAAGACTGTCACCCATGCACTGGTTACAAGTCGGCTAGACTACGGAAACACCCTCTACGCCGGAATCACAGCCAAATTACAGAAAAAACTTCAACGCATCCAAAACGCACCAGCAAGACTCATTTTAGACATCCCTCGCCAAGATCACATCACCGGCCACCTGAAAGATCTCCACTGGCTTCCCGTCAACAAGAGAATTACGTTCCGTCTTCTCACCCACGCACACAAGGCCCTCTACAAACTAGGACCCGAATGCCTCAACACTCGACTATCCTTCTACACACCCACCCGCCAACTACGATCAGCCAATCAAGCTCTCGCCGCAATTCCGCGCATCCACAGATCCACCATGGGAGGAAGATCCTTCTCCTACTTAGCGGCCAAAACCTGGAATTCTCTCCCCAATCACCTCCGACTTACACAGAACCACCTCTCCTTCAGAAAGCAACTAAAAACCTGGCTATTCGATAAGTAATGCACCCACCCTCCCTCAAGCGCCTTGAGACCCTCTGGGTGAGTAGTGCGCTATACAAATTCCTGAACTTGAACTTGAACTACTCCGAGTAGCCAGCCAAGCCGGGCGAGCCTCATCTCAGAGCATATGAGAATATTCCTGCTGTGCTAGCAGTAACTGATGACGTGCCAGCTGCCCTCCCCTTCCCCAGCCCGCGCCTCAAACTCGAGAATAGTAGGTTCTGCACGAACCAGGGCCTCTCTACGCATCCTTCGGGCAGCAGCGCAAAATTAAATGTCCACACCCCGAATGGTGGGGTGCAAGGCCTCCCAAAGAGTCCCAGCCCTTGAGACCGAGCCCAAATTAATGGCCAGATAGTGATCAATGGCATCCTCCATTTGTTTCCTGTAATCCTCCTTCTAGAGGTTCCAAACTGATAAGCGCCATCGGAATGGCCCACAGACCCCCCCGGCTCGTATTGTAAGTGCCACCGGAGAGTGGTCGGAAAGTCCCCGCGGGAGAATATCTGCCGCCACCACTCTGCTGTCAAAGACCCGTGGAATAAACAGATAATCTAGGCAGCCAATTTAGTTTTTAACATAAGTTCTATCTGTTTGATTGGGTTATTGGCGAGTTTGTTTTAACATCAGCCAGTGTTTATTAGTTGTTTCTGTGCTTCTTTAATATAGCTGTCTTGATGTAGTATAACCAGATTTCCACCCTTATCATATTCTTTAATCATTATTTTTGGGTTCTACCTTAAGGCCTGGTTTGCCTTTTTCTCCTTCTTGCTCACATTTGACCATAAAAGTTTGCATTTTAGGTGGAACACATAAATTAGTATGTGGGCTCAGTTGTCTTACTCAAAGCTCGGGAATGCATGAGCACACCACTAGACAAATGTTTTTGCATTATTGAGGCAACCTAGTTGAATCTCGGGGTCAGGGGCCCCTTCCACACCTAAACACACTTACCCTTGTTTTTTATGTTGCTGGAACACCCATATTTATATACTTACTAGCACACTATGTGCAATGCTTGTGACCTCACCTTAATGAAACATGCAATTATAAATACTGCAAATCGTCTTACAGATGAGATTACATATCATAATAGCCTTACCACTTTGACAGAGATAGCTATGAATGTATTATCGTTGATTGGCTTGATAAAACATTGTATTTAATTACATTTTACTTTCAGGTGATGATATTTGTTGGTATAAAGCTTAGTAATTAGAGTGTAAGTTGTGATTTTCGTTGCTCTTATGCGATTTATTGATTGTGCTCCTAGCTATAACTTATGAATTCCTGTGTTTTTTTGGTTTTCCTTTGTAACCATACGGCACCATAGAAAAGTTGTGAAGTGTATTTTTGAGGGTACACCCAAAGCTAATATTATCTTCACTTCCACCTTTTGGTTTTCGTTTTTGATCACACACTAGTAACCAACCCCCCACGGATGTTCAGCTCTTGCTGCGCATGGCCACAGGCACAGCAGGAGTCTGCCACAGGACCTGGTCTATGGCCAGGCCCTATGCCAGACATTCCAGTCAACCCTCTCTGCATTTGAGTTTTGGCCGTATGCAGTGGGTTGGCCACATTTCTTTGCCTCTTTCCAGCCCCTGTTTTCAACCCTCAGCAGATGGCTAACCCCTACTGCGGTTGGCCTTGAGCCTTCTGTAGCTGGGTTGGGTGTAGGGCCTAGTCTCTGGTCAGCTGATCTGCATGACTGACAAATCTGTATGAATCTTTCCAATAAAAACTTTAATCCACTTTGAATTTGTCATTGCAAGTCTTCACAAGGCCCCATCTCACCCAAGCCCAGAAGTAGGCTTGTCACCAGCTGGAGGCCGGCGATGACACCACAGCCCTGCACTGACTCCGTGTGTCAACCTACCTTCACTGCTGCCTGCGCACACACCAATATTTTATTCTTAAAAAACATTGATTCACCATCTCTTTTCCCACCACACTGGCCCCGATATACCTGTGGTGAAATCCAGGCCTTGCAGAAACAGAGAGCTTTCACTTACTAGACAGTGGTAGAATTAAAAATATGAATGATATACCCACATTAATAATGTATTTGATATGTAAAACCTTAAATGTCTTCATTATGGCCTGTGTCCTTAAGTCCTCACTTTCAGTAAATTCAAAAATGTCATCTTTCTGATGTCCCCATCTGTGTCTGAATACACAACTGCGTTGGATCACATCTCCTCCTGTAATTGGACTCTGCCACTTTGAGATTTTACAGTTCCAACTATTAAGCAAAAATGTACTTACTTACATGTGCCCTTAAAAGCGACATGTTTTACAGCCTGAAGAGGGACTAATATGGGTAAAATAGCATGAAAAAGTACTTTTATCTGTGACCCACCCCTTTTCTCATGCTGCTAGTTTAACAAGCATCTGCTCAGACTCTATCATGAATATAATTGTAACGGGCTTGGATTTCTAAAATACTGTAAAAGCCTGCTGTGAAAAAGTTTCACCCAGTTTCCTGCATATGTTCAAAATGGTGTACAGGGATTGTCTTTCCCAGCCTGTCACATGGAAGGAGAGGACCAGAAGGGTCTTTCTAAGTGGTCACATAGTGACGAGGTTGAGTTCTATTTTCCCCACGAATAGTATTTCTGAATGTTAACATACACCAAAAACAAGATTAGAGTGATGTAGTGATTTGAAAGTGACCAAAGTGTACTGTGCATCAGATTCTCTTTCTCCTTGCCATTCTTTGCCAAAAATCCTTCTTTATGGCTGAAATGTTAGTAACACTGAGGCTTCAGAGCGTTTTTTATTCTTTATAGCATCAATTTAGCGCTGACAAGAGCCGAGGTGGCCCTAGGTAACTAAAGGGGCGGGCTAATGCAAGTAAAATACCGCCCTGTGCTTGGCAAATTCCTAAGTAGAGTTCATTGGACAAAGAATACCCCCAAATCAGCAGGTAGCAAGATATTTAACAGTTTATATAGCTTAATTTTCTCAAGCAATGTAAATTTAAGAGTAAGGGGCGATTTAACTGTCTGCTGGAATTATCCTGAGAGAGTCAAGTATATGAAAGGGCATAACTTGGTTATTTATTTGATCTGACATGAAATAGGATGTGAGGCCCTGAGACATATATGGTCACCAACTGCGAGTTTTGGAGCTATTTGCACTGTAATGGCAATGCTTTTTACCATTGTTATTTTAATACCAAAAGGAAAACTTATTGTTTTGTATAGCGTGGTGTTTGTGAAGACGGTGATGCACTTATTAAAATTTAAAAAAAGAAAGAAAAACAAGTATTCCTTGATGCAAAGCTATTTGATGTAACACTGTTTATATAACAGCAACTCCTTCATCAAACTGCACAGTGTTTGGTGTTATTGAGACGCAAATAAAAATCAAGGAGCAGCAAAGTAAGCCCTGAAAACGTTACTCACAGTAGGTGCCTTTTGAAAAATTAATAGGTATTGTAATTTATAATATTAATTCTCGATCAGTATTATAACTAGCTTTATCATTATTACCATAGAGTAGTAATAGTAATAATTGTAGTAGTGGTTATGATAGTTGTGGTGGTTGTAGTGGTGGTGGTATTGGGACTGGTGGTGATGGTACTCGTTGTGTTAATGTTGGTGGTATTGGTGGTTGTAGTGGTGTTATTGGTGGTGGTGTTACTGTTCGTGGTAGTGGTACTGGTGGTGGTGGTGGTAGTGTTGGAGATGTTACTGGTGGTGGTGGTAGTGTTTGTGGTGTTAGTGGTTGTTGTAGTGGTGATACTGGTGGCCGTTGTTTTACTGGTGGTGGTGTTAGTGGTGATATTGTTGGTGTGGTACTGGTGGTGGTACTTTTGGAGTACTGGTTGTGCATGGTGGTGGTAGTGTTGTTGGTCGTATTGTTTATAGTGGTGGTGGTAGATGTGGTGGTTGTGATGGTATAAGTGGTGCTGTTGGTACTGGTAATGGTGATGGTGGTAGTGATGGTGGTATTTGTTGTATTGGTGTTGCTATTTATTGTGTTAGTGGTGGTCGGGCTGGTTGTTGGAGGGTTAGTTGGACTGGTGGTGGTGGTATTGGTAGTGGTGGTAGTTGTGATTCTTGGTGGTACTGGTGCTGATGGTACTGATTGTGGTAGTTTTATTGGTTGTGGTACTGTTACTGGCGGTAGTGGTACTGTTTGTTGGCGGTATTGGTGGTGGCAATGGTGTTACTGGAGGTGGTGGTACTGGGGGTGGTGGTATCGGTACTGGTAATTTGGTGGTTGTACTGGTTAGTGTACTGGTAGTGTTACTGTTGGTGGTGGTACTGGTGGTGGTAGGGATAGTTGTATTGGTGTTAGTGGTACTGGTACTGTTGGTGGTGGTACTGTTGGTGTTGGTACTGATAGTATTGGCGGGTATAATGTAATAGGTGGCGTATTACTGAAAGTTTCAGCTATTGGTATTGGTGTTGGTGATGGTAGAAGTGTTAATAGTTCTGTTAGTGGTAGTGGTGGTGTTTGTGCTGGTGTTGCTGGTAGTGGTGGTGGTGTTAAAGGTGGCAGTGGTATTGGTGTTGGTGGTATTGTTGGTTGTATTGGTGGTGGTGTTGATATTAGTAGTGATAGTTGTGGGAGTAGTGGTACTAGTGGTGGTGGTGTGAGTGGCAATGGTGGTTTCATTGGTGTTAATGGGGGGGTGTTTTTTGTTGTTGCTTGTATTGGTAGTGGTGGTACTGCTGGTGGTAGTATTGATGGTGGTGTTATTGGTTGTGGTGGTGGTCGGAGTGGTGGTGTGTTGGTAGTTGTATTGGGAAAGGGGCGGTGGTAGGTATTGGTGATACTGTTAGTTGTGGTGGTAGTGGGAGTTTTAGTTGTACTACTGGTACTGGTGGTGATTCTACTGGCAATGGTAGTTGTGGTACTGGTATTAGTGTTGGTTGTGGTAGTGGTGGTGTTTTTTGTGGTGGTGGTGTTGGTAGTAGTAGTAGCGGTAGTGTTACTGCCGGTGGTGGTGGTAATGGTGGTAGTGGTAGTAATATTAATGTGAGCAGTAGTGGTGGTACTGGTAGTGGTGGTGGTAGTGGTGGTAGTGGTAAAGGTTGTGGTATTGGTGGTGGTGCTGATGGCGTTAATGCTGGTGCTGGTAGTAGTGGTGGCATTGTTTGTATTTTTAGTTCTGATGTTACTTGTGGTAGTGCTATTGGTGGTGATATATTTTAATGCTGGTGGTATTGGTGTTGGTGATGCTAGTAGTGGTGTTGGTGATAGTAGTGGTGGTAGTAGTAGTGGAGGTACTGGGGGTGATGTTGGTGGAGGTACTAGTGGTAATACTGGTGGTAATGGTATTGGTGGTATTGGTGGTGGTGGTACTGATGGTAGTAATAAGTAAAAAAGGTTTGTTTGGAGTATAGTAGAGTGTAGTGTATTAACTGTTGTATGTTGTGGTGAAGCTATGAGATGTGTGTATAACAACAAAAAAGTATTACAAATTTGTGTAGAAATTTCAGTTTATTATGTATATATATAAATTGTTGTAATCAAGTAAATGTGAACATATATTTTATATACATTTTTATTGTGGTTGTAAATGAAAGCTTTTCAATAATTGTATTCACGCGTGATCAAGGCTCTCGCCGTAACGCCTTGTGCGGATTAAATCTGGATATCAAGATTGTTGGTTCCCTGTATTCTTCCTGAGAGCGTACAAGATTGACTTTTTTGGTTTGGAATATATATATATATATATATATATATATATATCACTGCTCCAATCTCCACGTAGCTCCTCATGCACAAAGAAAAGCACTCCCAGGAGCGAGTTCAAAAAGCTTTATTTCCACGGCCTCACAGTGACCAGACGTGTTTCGGCAGACCCCTTTATCGATGTTAATGTGGCGTGCACGAAACGGCCCTTCTTTTATGCACGTTTTAGATCGCCCGAACCAAAACGTACCACAACATCGTTATTCCTTTATTGGAAGCCCAATTATGGGCGGTTCGTCTTGTTCCCTCACGGGTTAGCAAGCCACACATATTTAATCTCATCCTGAATGGGCCCACAAAACATAAATTGTACTTCATACTAAGATGTCCCCACAATCAATGTCTCCTCTACAAATCCATCAAAAGCTGAGGGTCGGGGTTCTCGTAGGCGGGAATGGTATATATTCTCAGGCCTCTCGGTCCTTTTAACGTCTACATGATTTTCAAACAAATGACTGGGACGGCCATGGGCACCTGTTTCGCCCCCAGCTAAGCAAATTTATTTGTGGGCTGGTGGGAGAAGCGGGTAGCCTGGTCGGTAGACAATAAGACTTTTACCAAAAGGGTGGTGGCCTGGTACAGTTATATTGATGATCTTTTCCTAGTTTGGAGGGGAACCTCTGAAACTGCTACGGAATATGTTCAGGTACTAAATGATAACAATTTAAATCTTCGATTTAATGCTGAAATCATTGACATGGCGGTAAACTTTCTGGATTTGGAGGTCATGATATTGAGAATAAGATCTGCACCAGACTATACAGAAAACCCACTGCGGGTAATTCTATCCTACATGCCCGCAGTGCTCATCCTCCCAAATTAATCAACAGTATCCCCAATGGGGAGTTATTACGAATTAAGAGGAATAACAGCAGGGAGGTGGATTTCCAAAAATATGCAGGGGCTGTGTTTTGAAAGGTTCAGAGCCAGAGGATATGGTGGGCAGGTATTGGATGGAGCATTGAAAAGAGTACACCTTATACCTAGGGGGGATCTTCTGGAGATAAGGTTAAGAAAGAAACCAAGGATGGTGGTTTTCGTATGATCACAACCTTTTCACAAGATTCAGAAAAGCTAAGGACCATTTTCAGGAGGCATTGGAATCTTCTGAAAATGGATCCGGTTATTGGGATGGGCATTCCTAATCAACCGCTGCTGATATTTAGTAAAGCGAGGTCTTTTAGAGACTCTTTGACTAGTAACTTTATGACAAAAGAGGTATAGGCATAGAGACCTAAAGGGGTTCTACCCCTGCAGGAAATGTAAGGCCTGCACAGGAAGCAGAAGAGTTTTAACATACCAGGTGCCGGGTGTCAAGAAATTGAAAGTCATCAACAAGTTTTTAAGATGCAGCACTCTGTACACGGTGTACTGCGTTGGTTGCCCATGTGGGCTCAAGTACATTGGAAGCACGATTCACTAGTCTAAAATGCGTGTTCTGGAGCATTCCAGGGCAGTTATGAATGGCGACAGGACATATCCTGTAGCTTGCCATTTTAAGACAGAACATAGGGGGGATAGATTCCTGTTAACCTTCTTTGCTCTTGATCATGTGCTGTTGAATCCATGAGGTGGGGACTGGGTGAGTAGTCTAAGACGATTAGAATCACAATATATGATTGACTTACAGACGAAAACACCAGGAGGCCTTAATTCTCATGAGGAACTTGCTGTGCAACTAGGGGAATGACTGTGTGGATTTCTATTCTATGACCATGAAATTGTAGATAATCTGCTTGGGGATCTTTTTTTGAATCATGAATTCTTTGAAGTTTTGATCTTTGAAAAATATAAATGATGTGGGGAGGATTTTGTAAGGACTGAGTAACTTGTTTTTGATGGATTTGTAGAGGAGACATTGATTGTGGGGACATCTTAGTATGAAGCACAATTTATGGTTTGTGGGCCCATTCAGGGACGAGATTAAATATATGTGACTTGATAACCCATGAGGGAACAAGACGAACCGCCCATAATTGGGCTTCCAATAAAGGAATAACGATGTTTTTGTTTGGGCGATCTAAAATGTGCAGTTGAATATGGTTGCATGTTACAAGACGTCTGTTGTCCTTAGGATTTATACGAATGGAGGTTTCTGACACCAAAAAGACTATTAGTGGGCTAGAATTAAGTAATGCACTCAGGGAGTGTGATACTCTGCATAAACGTATTTAAAAACATTGTATGGTGCATTTAAATGAATGTAAAACACTTTTTGCATATTGTAAGATGTCTGCGATTACCAGCTTCAATGTTGTTCTCTATCTAGTATCCTGTAATAGACATAAAAAAAGGGCCGTTTCGTGCATGCCACATTACCATCGATAAAGGCGTCTGCCGAAACGCATCTGGTCACTGTGAGTCTGTGGAAATAAAGCTTTTTGGACTTGCCCCCTGGAGTGCTTTTCTTTGTGCATGAGAAGCTGCGTGGAGATTGGAGCAGTGATTAATGCTGGCGCACCACCCGCGTAAAGCACCCAGACGAGAGTGTGTGGACGATATATATGCAATCAGTTTCTTTGCTCCACAAATACTTTCATGAAATCAAAAGACAGCACACCAGGAAACGGCACAATAGTTTATTGTGCACTTAAAAGTTAGGGCACAATAAACTATTGTGCCGTTTCCTGGCGTGCCGTCTTTTGATTTCACAAAAGTATTTGTGGAGCAAGAAACTGATGGCAAACTAAGTGGCTGCTGCTGTCACAGAATGCATCAAAGTCGTAGGAAAGGGAACTGCTCCGGCAGCAACATGGCGAGCATATATATATATATATATTATATGTGTCAACACAACATTTTTAGCTCTCCCTAGCCTCTTTCCTCAGCGGGTACACGGCAGGGGTATCCACCCCCTTCTATAAACACGGTTTCACCAACGCGATCCTTCCTACAATCCTTGGAAAGAAACAACACTGGAGCCGTGGCCTCGGGTTTCGGTGCAGTTTTAATCAGAACACAATGTCCTACGCGTTTCGGAGTAAGGCTACTCCTTCATCATGGCCTGATGAAGGAGTAGCCTTCATCGGGCCATGATGAAGAAGTAGCCTTACTCACTCAGAGTTTTAAAATGGACTTTAATCGCAAGCACACATTTGAATTTTCTCAAATGTAGATAAATTACCTGCACAAGAACTGCATGCCCCAGAATGCTATGGGTGTTAAACCGACACACCCAGGAAGTGAAGCATGTTAATAGAGATCGAAACAACTATGTGCAGGTCTCAGGTGTGGTGACTTACTGCCCATGAAGAAGGGGCTCTGCCCCTGAAACGCGTAGGCAAGCTGTAAATCAACGCGCACTTGAAAAGCTGGCTGCATTGAATAGGCTGGAGGGCAGGACATCGTGTGTGCTTCTCTACATGCTTGGGGCATTTGTGAGGAATATATAAGTAAGTATAAAACAAAATTAAACAATTTATAGTTTGATGGTATCATGGGGTGTTAGCTGTTTTGTTGCATATGCGAGCTTCGGGTGAGGTAGCTGCTATGCAAATGAAGGGCAGCTTTAATGTAAATAAATGTATGTGTATATATATATATTTATATACATGTTTATATATATAGGCATTGTATTTTTGTATCTATATATATATATATGGTTTTTTTTTAGTAGTATTAATAATAAGCAGATTTTTATATTGCTATTGTTTGTTGCATAAAGTACAATTTATTTACATAAGTACATTTTTATCTAATTGTTAACTTTTGTTAGCAACTTACCTGTTTTTTATATATATATATATATATATATATATATATATATATATATATATATATATATATATATATATATATATATATATATATATATATATATATATATCCAACAAAGTTTGTCCATGCAAATGAGCCCGCACACCAAGTAAGTGGGTTGCATTCCACAACTTTTATTTACCGATGAAAGGCGGAGTTCAGTCCATGTCACCCCTTTCGCTTTTCGCCTGACGCGTTTCGAAGATCTCTGTCTTCTTTCTCAAAGGCACTCCGAGGTTGCAAGGTCATTCCTGCCACAAGTCCGCTTCCGTTGGTTTGTGTGTTATATTTCCTCCTGCGTGACTTTCACTTTATAGACATTTGCTACAGGTGCGTTAAGGCAGGGTATCACGGTACTTGTAGTTCCCAGGCATTTATTTCCCTCCAGTGGGTTACTTGCAACTTCGTGATGTTTTTACAAACAGGGGCAGTTCTCCATTGAACAAGGAATGTAAAACCCCTTTCATCGCCTTTTAATCCACTGTTTGCCCATCTCGATCTGGCATGCTTCCAAACCTAGGGTCCCTTAATTTCCAGGGCGGTGCGTTAACTCCACGGCTGGACCGGCCGTGTAAATTATCCAACAAAGTTTGTCCATGCAAATGAGCCCGCACACCAAGTAAGTGGGTTGCATTCCACAACTTTTATTTACCGACGAAGTTGCAAGTAACCCACTGGAGGGAAATAAATGCCTGGGAACTACAAGTACCGTGATACCCTGCCTTAACGCACCTGTAGCAAATGTCTATAAAGTGAAAGTCACGCAGGAGGAAATATAACACACAAACCAACGGAAGCGGACTTGTGGCAGGAATGACCTTGCAACCTCGGAGTGCCTTTGAGAAAGAAGACAGAGATCTTCGAAACGCGTCAGGCGAAAAGCGAAAGGGGTGACATGGACTGAACTCCGCCTTTCATCGGTAAATAAAAGTTGTGGAATGCAACCCACTTACTTGGTGTGCGGGCTCATTTGCATGGACAAACTTTGTTGGATATATATATATATATATATATATATATATATATATACATTTATATATTTTGTTTTTATTCATATATAATAGGTATATGTAATCTAGTA